>NC_143134.1:30113560-30416590 GCF_059928025.1 Delphinapterus leucas
AGAATCCACTAAATTTTTTTTCTTTTTTTTTGTTACTGCGTTGGTTCTTCATTGCTGTGTGTTGGCTTCTCATTGCTGTGACTTCTCTTGTTGTGGAGCACAGGCTCTAGGCACATGGGCTTCAGTTGTTGCAGCATGCTGTCTTAGTAGTTGTGGCACGTGGCCCTAGAGCACATGGGGTTTATTAGTTGCAGCGCATGGGCTCAGAGGTTGTGTTGTGTGGGCTCAGTAGTTGTGGCTCGCAGGCTGTAGAGCACAGGCTCACTAGTTGTGGCACATGGGCTTAGTTGCTCTGTGGCATGTGGGATCTTCCCAGACCAGGGATCGAACCTGTGTCCCCTACATTGGCAGGCAGATTCTTAACCACTGGGCCACCAAAGAAGTCCCTACATGTTTTCTAAATGAATTAATTCTTCACGCAAAGTTATAATTTATTTTACAAAGGAATATAAGGAAAACTATATGACACTGATGAAAGAAATTGAAGATGACACAAACAAATGGAAAGATATATCATCTTCATGGATTGGCAATTAATATTGTTAAAATGACCATATTACCCAAAGCAATCTACAGACCCAAAGAAATACCTATCAAAACACCAATGGCATTTTTCACAGAACTAGAGAAAATAATTCTAAAATTTGTATGGAAATACAAAACACCCAAAATAGTCAAAACAATCTTGAGAAAGAAGAACAAAGCTGGAGGTATCAGGCTCCCTGATTTCAAACTATATTGCAAAGTTACAGTAATCAAAACAGCATGATACTGACACATAGATCAATGGAATAGAATAGAGAGCCTAGAAATAAAACTATACATATATGAGCAATTAATTTATGACAAAGGAGGTGAGAATATACAATGGGGAAAAGACAGCCTCTTAAATCATGTTGGGTAAACTGGACAGCTACATGCAAAAGAATCAAACTGGACTACTCTCTCATACCATGCACAAAAATAAATTTGAAGTGGAATAAAGACTTAAATGTAAGACCTGAAACCTTAAAACTTCTAGAAGAAAACATAGGCAGTAAGATCTTTGACATTGTTCTTAGTAACAGTTTTTTGGATATGCCTCCTCAGGCAAGGGAAACAAAAGCAAAAATAAACAAGTGGGACTACATCAAACTAAAAAGCTTTTGCACAGTGAAGAAAACTGTCAATAAAATGAAAAGACCACCTACTGAATGGGAGAAGATATCTGAAAACAATGTATCTGATAAGGGTTTAATATCCAAAATACATAAACAGCTCATACAACTCAACATCAAAAAAACAAACAACCCAACTAAAAAATGGGCAGAGGATCTGAACAGAAATTTTCCCAAAGAAGACATACAGAGGGCCAATAGGCACGTGAGAAGATGCTCACCACCACTAATCAGAGAAACGCAAATCAAACCCACAATGAGATATCACCTCACACCTGCCAGAATGTCTATTATCAAAAAGACAACAAATAACAAGTGTTGGCAGGGATGTGGAGAAAAGGAAGCCCTTGTGCACTGTTGGTGGGAATGTAAATTGGTCAGCCACTCTGGAGAATGGTATGGAGATTCCTCAAAAAACTAAAAATAGAACTGCCATGTGATCTAGCAATTGTACTCCTGGGTATCTAGCCAAAGAAAACAAAAACACTAATTTGAAAAGACACATGCATCCCCAGTGTTCATGGCAGCATTATTTACAATAGCCAAGAAGGAAGCAACCTAACTGTCCATCAACAGATGTGTATATATATACATATGTGTGTGTATATATATATATAAATATAAATACATATATATATATACGCACACACACAAACACACACAAAATGGAATATTACTCAGCCATAAAAATGAATAAAATTTTGCCATTTGCAGCAACTTGGATGGATCTGGAGGGTATTATGCTTAGCAAAATAAGTCAGAGAGGGAAAGACAAATACTGTATGTTATCACTTTTTTGTGGAAACTAAAAAATAAAACCAACTAGTGAATATAACAAAAAAGAAACAGAGATATAGAGAACAAACTAGTGGTTACCAGTGGGGAGAGGAAAGGGTGGGTGGGGCAAGAGAGGAGTAGGGGATTAAGAGATACAAACTACTAGATATAAAATAAGTAAGATACAAGGATATATTGTACAGCACAGGGAACATAGTCAACATTTTATAATAACTATAAATGGAGTATAATTTTTAAAAATTGTGAATCATTATGTTGTACACCTGAAACTTATATACTATTGTTAATCAACTATACCTCAGTTTTAAAAAGCAAAATTAAATTTTTAAAAAGAAACTATCCCCAGTGCTGAACCATTGGCACACCCAGTTTTCAGCACCCAGGTTTCTCGCCATCAGGTGGCCTGTTACAGAGGATTCCTATACCACAGACATTCCTACATCCAGGGACCTGTGAGGCTGCTCCTCTGCCTCAGGGGCACCATTAGGGACCTCCTGCTCCCTGCCACTTCCCTGAGATTTGCATCCCAAAGGATCCAGGCTGCCACCTCCCCAGTGTTCCTCCTCTTCAATGCCACCATGCTGCACTTGATACTCCTTCCATGGCCACTTCCATCTCTGTCCTTCTTCTCCCCGCAGCCCATGTCCCACTCCTGCTAGCCTGCCTTCTCCTCTCCTTTCCTTCTCTGCCTGCATCCTCGAATGAACCCTCTACCTAATGATCTACTGTCTTCCAGCTCATATGTTGGCAGATGAACCCTTTAGAAAAAATCACACCTCTGCCCTCGGGGACACCACAGAGTCATGGTGGGTTCATAATGCTGTGCAGGGACACCATTGCTCTTCCTCAGTAACATCCTCTGTTCCCCTCAGCAGGCACTCTAAGTGTTGATTCTCACCTCAGTTTCCTTACTTAAATGGACCCCTCTTACTTTTTAGCTACAATCTTGCCTTTTGTGTTACAGAGGAAATCAGGTGTAACATCCACATTAGGTATAAAAATTTTTTGGCTTCTTACCATGGTCACAGACAGATTTATCCTCACGGTGATGGCTGTGGTCCACTTCCCTTTACCGTGCCCAGCCTGCTCTGTTCCTGGGAGGCTGCCCCCTAACTCCCCATTACCAATCTCCTTGGACCTCCGGCTTCCCGTGAGTTTGGCTAATAAGAGGCAATCATAGGATGCCAGAGACTGGGGAGAGAGAAACTGGGGTATTTAATCTCTGTTACCTCCGCATCATTGGTTCTACTTCTCTGTCAGCAACTTTATTCCTCCAAAACTATAACTCGTCCTGGCAGCCTTACCTCCAAATTTCCAGCTGGAATTCCACTGGCTCCAGAAATTCAGTTGTCTTCCCATTCCTTCAGCCCTAAAGGTGGGAATGTCTTCTGGCTCTTAGGAATCCCTGGTGTGTTATATTGACTGAAGAAAAATGCACAAGCTAAAAGTTGCAAGTTAAATTTTATTTGGGAGTCTTATTGAGGACTATACCCAGGAGACAGCCTCTCAGAAAGCTCTGAAGAAATTGTTCTGAAGAGGTAAGGGAGGAGCCAGGATATATATGAGTTTTTTTGCTGTTGAAAAAAGATGTAGTCAAACATCAGAAGATTACTGCTAATCACAAAAAAACAGACTTCTCAATGATTTTAGTGCTTTTCTGTTTTTGAAGGTGCAAGAATCTGGATTCATTGAAATTGTTCCTTGATATATGCATTTTAACTCTCCAAGGCACAGAATGTTTCCTGTTTTTCTCCATCCTGAATTCCCCTTAGGGTGCACAGTTGGGCAGCTGCAGTGGCTAATAGCTTGATGCTTATAGAAATGGTGCATTCCTTGTCCACAGTCACCATCCTTTGGACTTCCTTAACCCCATCTCTGAAAACATGTCTTCACTAAGGCCTCCTCCTTGAAACCACCTGTTTACTACTCAACCCCAAATGATCTGCGCCCCCATTCCTCCCTGTCCCCACCATCCTTTCTAGGGTGATAGCTCCACCTCTCCTCTTGACCCTCTCTTTCCTGGATCTCCATTTCTCCCATTCTGTTCTACTCTAAAGCCCTCACCTTTACTCTAAACATGCCCGTAACTCTTCTATCACCTGTTCTATACTCCCTGCTATATTTCCAACCATTGCCCTATATCTTCCCTTTTGTTGCACTTAGTCTTCTTAAAAGTATAGTTTTTTTCATACATTTCATCATCTCCCATTCGGTTGGCACCATCCTGTGACCTAAGTGGCAGCCCCTCCATTTTCCTGCTAAGGTGTTGTGATGGGTAATCACCGCCTCCATAGGTGATTCTCAGTAGGTCCTTACTTGAGCTCTCTGAGGCTGTGGTCATAAACATGGGTTTGGAGTCAGACAGAATGGCCAGTTCCTAACCCTGTGTGGCCTGGGCACATCTCATAACCCTTCTGATCCTCTGTTTCTTTCTGTGCAGAATGGGATGTAAACTCTATCTCAAGGTCATGGGATTGAAGGAGATAACGGGTGTGCATCACTTGGCACATGGGGATGCTCAAAGAAGTTATGACTGCCACTGCTGCTCTTATTCACCATCACTGATTTTCTCTTGAAAACAATATTTGTGCCCCACAAATGCATATGTTGAAACCTAACCTCCAGTGTGATGGTAGATGGAGGTTTGGGTTTGGGAGTTGAGCAGGTCATGAGGATGGAGCCCTTATGAGTGGGATTAGTGTTTTTATAAAAGACACCTCAGAGAACTCCTTTGCCCCTTCCATCATGTGAGGACTCAAGGTGGCACTCTATGAATCAGGAAATGGGTCCTCACCAGACACAAATCTGCTGGAGATTCGATCAGCTTCCAGAACTGTGAGAAATAAATGTTTATTATTAAAGCTGCCCAGTCTATGGTATTTTGTTATAGCAATCCCAACTAAGACACATGGCATCCATCAAATTAGATTTCCATATGTATCCTCCAAATCCTGATCATTTTTTCTCAGCTCCCATGTGGGAAGTCTGGCATTTCCTTAGGAATCCCTCCTCTTTGTTCTTCCCGCCTAAGTTTGCACAAGTCTCCGGAGACTCAACATTACCTGCACGCCTATGACTTTTAAGTTTCAGTCTCCAGCCCTGACTGTTCCTCAGCTCTGGACAGCTCTCCATGGAAGTGCCACTACTCACATGCATTCAGAACAGAGCCCTTACCTTTCCCTCTGCCACGTGTGCTCTTTATCTTAATGGATGAGACTCACTCAGGCTCACCATCCAAGTCAGAATTATAGCCTTTGCTCTGCATTCCTCTCCAGGAGAGATGCAGCAGGCCCTGATTAGACTCCTCCACAGCCAGCTCCTGCCCTGCTGCCAGGCTGTGGCGAGCAGGTAGTTTCCACTGCCCACTCCTTCAAGGGCTCATCTGCAGAGGCTGCTTGGCTGGAGGCCATTACTCCTGGGCCAGTTGAGGGGGTGAGGAGTGAGGGGGCGAGGGGAGCCCTGCAGACCCTAAGGGGACCCTCAGTTGGGGGGGCCACCAGGCTGGGGCATATGTGGCTTCACAAAGCCGCACTTCTCCACCTGCCCAATCCTGCAGCCTCTTCCTGCCTTCCATGGAGGTTGGTCCCTAACGCATCTTGCACCCCCCAAACTCCATCTCAACTTTGCCTCCAGACAAGCCAACCTGCTCCACTTTCCCTCACCCATCCTTGTCATCCAGGTTGTTTTACTGTCTCCTTTCCAGACCACTGTTCTGGCCTTCCTTTAAGACCCCAACTGTGAACAACTCCCCAGAGCCACCCTGCATCACTGTAAAGGTGTCCACATAAAATGCAAACCTGACTGTGTCACCCCTCTCAAGCCACTGCAGGTCTGCTTGAGCATCTTGAGGAAGTTACCGGATATTCCTAGACCCTCCAGGTCTAGCCCTCTTAGTGGCCTGGCTTCCCAACATTCCACATTAGCCCAACCAATCTACACAGGATTCTGGAAATCCTGAGCCTACTCAAGCCTTGAGCTGTTCCCCACACAGCATCTCCTCCCAAAGTACCTTTTCCTCTCAGCCTACCTGGAAGATCCAAGCAGTCCCTCAAAACTCTGCTTGGGGGTCATCTCCCCACTGAAGTCACCCCTGACATCCTTAAGCCAAGCTCAGCATGGCCCCCTCTGGATAGTTTTTGTATCTTACACATGTTAAAACATTTACATAGCATACTGCATTATAATATTAATTTTCAATTTTCTGCCTCTCTTGCTAGAAAGAAACCTTCTATGGGGCAAAGCCACACTCCCCAGAGCCCAGCTTATGGCCCATCCTCAGGAATACCTGTTTGGAGTCTCTAGAAGCAGGAGAAGGCAAGGAGAAGGATTCTTCTCCAGAAATTCCAAAAGGCATGAGGCCTGCCCACATCTTGACTTTATCCCCATGTAAGCCATTTTGGATTTCTGACCTACAGCACCAGGAGATAACAAATTTGTGTTGTTTTAAACCACTGATTTTGTGGTTATGGCAGCAATAGAAAATCAATATGCTTTTAAATGAATAGATTTAAAAAGAAAAACTGAAATATTCTGGAAAGGCTGCCTGGCTTTCTCAAGTCTGACTTAATAATGGTTTCCTTTTTTTCTGTTTTTGTCTGTGTCACCAGACTATGAAAATTTCATCCATCATCCATCTTTATGTAGTCACAGGCTGATAAACTCAATACTCGGGCTTTTGGGATAATGTCTAAAATAAGCAGTAACAGCCCCCAGTGAGGGCCCACAAGGCTGTCGGCGGGGGGAGGGGGGTGAGCGGGGGGGCTTCTTGACTGGGCTTGCAGCTTCTATTTTGCTGCTAAGAAGCCTTTGGGATTGTCTTTCTGCTTTTCTCCTATGTTCCAAAATGCTGATACCATCTTCCTGAAGTGAGGTTTTACTGTACTATTGTATTCTTAAAATACTAATCACACTCTTAGATTATGTATCTTCTTACATGTGGTAAATTTATATTGCTATTTACATTTTAAAATGGTCAATTTCCCTTTACTTGCTTCATCATAACAAAAGAAATAAAAGTCTCCTGTTGGCTAAAGGGTTAACATTGTAGCTTTTTTTTTTTTTTTTCCTCCTTGGAGACTCAGAACGTGCATGCCTGTTCTATACTCCTTTCACAAAAAGAATCAAGGGCGAGGAGCCTAGGTTTGAATGTGCATTCACTGTACATTCATAATAAATGCTGAACAGAATGGCACATTCATGGTTGCTCCTTGATGTAAATGAATGGCTGAATGAAAGTTTTAGGGCACAGCTCACTTCCAAGAGGGCAATCCTGTTCACACTCATACCTATCCAATGGTTCTTGAATTTCCTTGGAAAAACTAGTTTTTCCTCTCTTTGTAACAGCGGTCTCCTTCCTCCCTGCATCTTTGTAATCAGGCTGGCTTTTTTTTTTTTTTTTTTCCCACACTGCCGTTGGATGAAAGATCCCGCCTTTGATTGAAATGGAATCTTCCACTATTGAGCAAGCTTTTGTTGAATGAGTCATCAGGGCGGATGCTCATTGGCTGAGTCCGCTGGAACCAGGGGATTGCCTGGCGCCGGCTGCAAGGCCCTGCTTCATTCACAGAAACGCTGGCTCGCTCGCTAGCCCTTTCATTCACACAAACAGCATTTCATTCACATTTTGCTGTTTTTGTCTGCTTCTAATGAAGATCACGGTTTGGGAATGATAGGGCAGTTTTGCTTTAGATTTGGGGGGTACTTGGATAACCATCACCATCATCTCTGGGGTGTGCATTTGCTGTTGCTATGCCAGCAAGGGGAAGGAAAAAAAAGAGTGCCATGCGGCTGCTCGGCTAGGCCTGCAGCCCTGGGAGGGGGGCCGCCGCTCCTCTGCACTCCTGCTTCCCCGCAGCGGGCCTCACCTGGCCCGCCATCAGGGGCACTCCTTACACCTTGTTCCATAAAGCTCTTCAAGGCTCGGTGCCTCAAGTGTCACATGTCTAGTCGTGGGTGTGAGAAGACTCAGGGTGACCTGATAACATGCTAGAGGTAAATTCATTTTTTGCACAGAAGTAGCCGGGAAACTTGGACAGGGATCGTTTTCACTGTGTCGGCAGCTTCTCTCAGTAGACAATGAAGACCGGCAGAGCCCATGGTGACAGGGGTCAGTGGGTTTGCGCCTCCGTAGACCTTCTGGGGGTGGGGGGGGCAATGCTCTGTTCTGCCTGACAGGAAGGAGGCCTGTGTTTTTCACTTGCAGCCCGTGTCTGACTCCTGAAGATAAGGCATTTTTCTGCGGATTTGATGTGTAATGAGAGCAGCTGCATTTTTTTTTTTCCGTCCTTATTGCAGGGTTGCAAGCAGCAACTAAAGGGATATTGAAATGTATTTGTAGTGTTTTTAGGCATTTTTCCAGAGCTTGAGCACATTCAGTTGGAATAAAGCTTCAAGCACAGCCCCCTTTTTGGAATGGATTTCTGGAGCTTGTTGCCATTCATCAAAGAAGCACTCTTCTTTTTCGGAAGTAGGTTTTCAACTTAACCCTGGCTGAGAAAGACTGTTGTAAATTAGCAGGGAAGAGACCCTCACTGGCTCTGGGCAGAAGTTCCTATGCAGATTTTTTTTTTTTTTTTTTTTGAGGAACTGCATTGCCACAAAGGCACTTGTCATGGCTGCTCTGTTGATTTGAAAAGAAAAAGTACCCTGGAAATTGGTATTTTATGTTCACCTGGGAGTGAATATTTCCCCTTCTTCTTCTTCTTCCTTTTTTTTTTTTGGCTATTTAACAATTCCTGCTGCTTTCCAAATCAGAATTCATGAGGATCCGCTGAAGATCTTATTCTTAAAAATCCTTCGTCACATTTTAACGCTGCGCCGTCAGACACTTTTCCAGGCTCACACAGATGGGCTGAACAGGGAAGAAAAAAAAAAAAAAACCCTAGCATAGAATAATGGGTTTCAGAAAGTTCATCTGATCATCTGAAGGAACTGGATTTACCTCTGGCACAAATGCTGAGGGGGGTCGGGGGATGGGGAGGTGAAAATCCAAAGGTTGGAAGGAAATATCTGGGAAGGTAGAGAAAGGAAATTTGAGAATTGATTGGCTCTAGTGTGCTGTCAGTGGGTGTATGTGGTTTTTTTCTTCTTTTTTTCTTTCTTTTTTTTTTTTTTTTTTTTTGCTACAGGAAGTGATTTGCAGTGCTCACCGAGCCTTTGTTGAGAAGGGTCTCCTCTCGGAGTGAGTCATGCTTTTGCTGTGAGCAGCCCCAAGCAGCTGGGCGCTCATCAGAGGAAACTATGACTTTTGCAAAGCAAACGTGCCGCCCTCAGCAGCCGAGTCCGGGGCCGGGGCTGCGCGGCCACGGCCGTGCGGGGTGTTAGCGGTGGTAGACCGGCGCCGCTGCTCGCGCCCCCCAGCCGGCTGTCCCGGCCGCTCCGTCCCGCCCCGGGGACCGCGGCTCGCCTGCTATGCGCGGCAGCCCGCGCCGGGGCCGGCACCTGCAGCGCCCGGGCGGATGCGGCGAGCCCACGGAGGGGCATGCTTCCACGCACCAAGTACAATCGCTTCAGGAATGACTCGGTGACATCGGTCGATGACCTTCTGCACAACCTGTCGGTGAGCGGCGGTGGCAAGGTCTCGGCGGCGCGCGCGGCCCCGGCGGCGGCCCCCTACCTGGTGTCCGGAGACGCGCTGCGCAGGGCGCCCGACGATGGGCCGGGCAGCCTGGGCCACCTGCTCCACAAGGTGTCCCACCTGAAACTCTCCAGCTCGGGCCTCCGCGGCCTGTCGGCGGCCAGGGAGCGGGCGGGCGCGCGGCTCTCGGGCAGCTGCAGCGCGCCCAGCCTGGCCGCCCCGGACGGCAGCGCGCCCCCCGGCCCCCGCGCCCCGGCCATGCGCGCCGCCAGGAAGGGCCGACCAGGCGACGAGCCGCCGCCCCGCGCCCCGCACGCTAGCGACCAGGTGCTGGGGGCCGGAGTCACCTACGTCGTCAAGGTGGGTGCGGGCGCGGGCTGCCGGGTGGGAAAGCCCGGGCGAAGGGGCGTCCGGCACAGTGGGTCGCCTTGGAGGCCGGGAGGTCACTCCTTCGCAGTCAGCTCGCCTGGCTGCGGCGACCCGGCACAGCAAAAGCGCCCGTTGCGCATCCATTGGGAGACGGTTTGAAATCGGTGACCTCACTCTGTCCTGGTTTCCCTTGGCTCCGCTTCTTTGGCATGCCTTTGCCACCTCGCTTTGCCATGTGTCCGGCCAGTACCCTCTCCGCATGGACCACTATCCTTGGAAACTGTGCATCAGGCCTACCTAGGGTACAGTGAACATACTTGGAGGAACTGGGCCGCCCCTGCGATGAGAAAGGCAGGTGGTGTCACTACTTCTGCTGTGTTTGCTCCAGGCGGCAGGGTAGGTGGTTTCATTTCTGCCACAGCAAGAATTTCCAGCTCCTTTCAGTGCAGGCCAAGTGCTGTCCTTGCTTTATACCAGATGGGTCGTACTTTCTTACCCAGCTTTAGTGTCTGCCTTTCATTCCATACCTAACTGTGTTGGTTAACAGCAGCAGAAGGAGAATTTGGGACTGTTTTTCCTTGGGGACTGTAGTCATCCATTTAAATAGGCTAAAGAGAGCTGAGCCACAGGCTGGAAAGGAGATTTTTTTCCTCCAACACAAGGAATTATACAATCACGCCGGATGTAGTCCACAAAATTCTTCCCTTATGCAAGTATTCTATGATATTTAAAGAACAAATACTCAGCCGCATTCAACTGGCCTGCCACATGCTTATCATGTCCTCCTGGCTGCCGGGCAGTAGAGAGCCACCACAGCGCTCTCCAGCTGGGCAGATAGCCTACAGACAGGGGGAAGGGGTCAAAACTACATTATTTCAGACTGGTCACTCCAAGGCATGGCTTTTTGTTTAAAAAGAAATGAGACCCAAACTCTGTTTCCAGTGTCGTCAACCCCATTGAGAAACCTGCAGGCCATCTAGTCAATACATACTGGCTACAGATCCAGTTTAAAAATTCTACAGATCACATCCCCAGGGAAAATGTTGTATCTTGGTAATTTTGAACCAAATATTAAAGGAAACAGTTAACTTTGTGGATTATCTTTAACTATCTAAAAAGTACCGACAAAGGAATATGATCATTAGTATTAAACATGGGCCTTTTCTCCTTTTGAAGCTGCTTTTTAATTTCATCTTCATTCTTAACTTCTGAAAATGGATTAATAATATATTTTACAAAAGGGATAAAGATCAGCATAAAGTATGCACAGCAGGTTGAGTTTATTATAAAAGAATATTCTTCTTGTATTTCTTCTTTAAATTATATAACCAGGAGCCAAAAACAAAAAGAAAAAAAGAAAAAACAAAACCAAACAAAAATCCCTGACAACTCTGAGGTGAAGAGGTGATGCCAGAGTATATTACGTGGCATATTAGTATAATTGCTATCTAAAGAAAAAAACAGCCTACGTTTGAAATAGATGGATGTTGGCAAAGCTTTTTATACCTGTCATGTTGCACATAGAGGGTAGTTTCCAAATGGAGGGAGAATTTTCAAACTTATGCCTTTAAAGTTTTCCTTAAAAAAAAGAAATCATTCACTTTGCTTAGGGCTTTACTCTTGCTTTTTGAAGGATGAAGGCAGACATCCAGTTGTAAATGTCAGTTGTGGCTGAAGAACGATGAGCAACTAAAACTAGTCTGCTCTGCTGGGCCATTAGGTTGTGACACACCCCGCAGCAGTAGCAGCAACACTCAAATAGGCAGAAGGCTGGGTCTGCCCAGAGCCTTCTGGATTTCAGGTCTCATTGTTGTGCCATGAGACTGTAGTGACCTGGGGGCATATAGCACGGCCCGGTCAATGCCCCTTGCTGTGGTCTGGCCCATCTTCAGTGGTGAATGGCGGCAACATAGGACGCTCAGGCTTCCCTGGAGAAGTTTGAAATCACACAGCAAAGGAGACCAGACACTAAAGGACAATTTCTTCTGTGCACGTTTGATTCACAATATCACATGGCCCTCTGTTGGTACACATTTCTGAATTGCCCATGTTGAATTTAGAACCATGAACTTATTCTCTTAAAAAAATCACAAAACTGAAAAAAACTTAATTTGGTATTATTTGCTGACTTGTAAATAGTTTTATTGGTATCCTCACTTTAAAAGATCTCTGGTAGATAGAAAGGGGCAATCTTTATAACATGCCTGTAAGTCAGCTGCAAAATCTAAAGGCTTAGGGTTTGGGAAAGAGCTTCTTATTCTCTTTGATTTAAATGTATTTCTAAATTAAGGAAAACCCCCCAAATGTTTTCCAGTTTCCTGGAAGATTCATCTGCTGTATAATTATAGATTTCCTGCCTCATAGAAATACCTACCTACAGACAATATTAAGATATTGCACACAGATTCATTCTTCAAAAATATTTTAACGTAATCTACTTACATGAAAGCGGAAATTGTAAAATCCCGAGGTCTGGCTGGTTTTGATCAATTAGGAAACATCGAACTATTTGAACAGCAGGTTGTAATATTAATTAATGAAGGATTTAAAATTTAAAAATAGAAGTACCTGAGCAGCAGTAGAATTCCAAGCTCAGAGCATGTTTAATTTGTCCTTCATGCCATCACTTGAGTCTGCTTTTAATAGCAGCATGAGGGTATGCAGATAAGGAAGAGTCCAGGCAGCCTCCAGGTTTGTATTTATTTACATCAGGAGACCCCACTGGCAGCACCTTTGTACCTGCCTAAGTATGCCTGACACTGGGTTTTTTCTTTTGGTGACACAAAAGGGAAAGAACAAGAAAATATGCCCTTTATAGACAGAAAAGGAACATCGTAACAGCAAAGAGCAATGAATATTTTCATTACAACCCTATTTTAAAACTATTTTAAATTTGAACTTGAAAGGCCTAGAGAAATACAGACAAGTGTTGATTACGCTGCTGCCCACTTTCAAATTCTATTGCCTAAAAGTCCAAGCTGGCAAGGAGCCTGAGTGCCCATGGGGGCTGATAAGCGTCTTTAGCAGGTCCCGAAGGCGCTATTTGGGTGTTCCACCTGCAGATCCACAGAGAGAACAGTTTAGGAAGGGAAGATAGACATGAACAGTTGGGAGTCAGTTCTTAAAAATAGGCACTGGCTGAGGTGGAGTAGCCATTTGAAGACAAGTGTGGTCTTGAGGTTCAGCCTTGACACCTCCCGCCCCCCAGCAGTGGAAGGCAATACTGTGTGGGAGGTACCTGGGCTAGCTGGCAGCCCTGGGGGGGGTTCCCCAAAACAAGGGCTCTCTTTACAGCACATCACGCCACAGACTCAAAACAGGATAAAAGTTACCACATTTAGGACTGACCTGAGTGCCCATGGCAAGAATCAATAGGCCCAAGTGTTCGCTGATCACCAGCAACACAGTGAGAAAGTAGGTTATGTGTCCATAAATCCCGTGATGCCTCCCTCAGACAGCTGAGGTTTTGGTCTGCAAAGAGTGTTATATCTTTACTGATAATAGCTCTATGATACGAGCTGTTTACAGGAGATTTTAACAGAGAACTACTGAATTATTTCCTGGTATGCTGGATTGTTTTTCTTTTGGAATGAAGCCTTGTTTTTACAAGAGCTCTTTGAAAATATTTTGTTTCCCCCATTTGCAAATCTGATGATATTTAGGGTGGTATAAATTATTCATTTTATTTATAAATGTTCTATTGCTTTTTATAGATGGTCTTTATTATTTATTTATTTTTTGCGGTACGCGGGCCTCTCACCGTTGTGGCCTCTCCTGTTGCGGAGCACAGGCTCCGGACGCACAGGCTCAGCGGCCATGGCTCACAGGCCCAGCCGCTCTGCGGCATGTGGGATCCTCCTGGACCGGGGCACGAACCCGTGTCCCCTGCATCGGCAGGCGGACTCTCAACCACTGTGCCACCAGGGAAGCCCTAGTTGGTCTTTATTAACTGTACTCTAAAATTTATTCTCAGTTGGTAGTTTTTTCACTGTCTTTAAAAGTATTTTAAATCTTTTTCTTAGCAAAAATATCTAAACTTTTTTTTCCTTAACATTATGTTCTTTTGATAACTGTGAGCTAAGGTCATATTAAACTGTCATCAACAAAGCTATTTCAAGTATAGCCATGATATATCATTATGGTGAGACTGATTGAATTTTGCTTTAATTTTAGATTAAAAAATTGTTCCTTGATGTAGAATACAACTTTAAAAGTTGATTTTTTTCTTAAAATTGTTGAAAAATCTCATAAATGGGTGGCTTACATGTAAATTGTCTAAATCGTTTGAAAAACAGTTTAAGAAACTCTTTTGAGATTAATAGACAAAATTACTAATTTGATCTGGACATCTCTTTTTTTATGTGACACAGGTATAATAGATGCATTAAATGTGTGTGTGCACATATACACTACATCACACATACACCACACATGCACACATATATAGCCCACCTCCCCACATATACCACACACACACACACATACATACCCTATCCCCCCACATATACACACACACACACCACATCACACATACACCACACACACACACACACACACGCACACACATACAACTTGTAATGACTTTGGACAGGGTCGTTAGAAAATAGTAAATGTTTTATTTCCAGAAATACCTGATTATTTCATTCATTGCTTTTATATTCATGTTTAAGAGAAAATAATTCCAAAAGATAAGCTTTTGATGAAACTTTAATCTCACAAAGAGTAGACTTCTTGCTCTTCTATGCTACCACTCTGTTCTGTCTTTGAATATATGTCATGCTTTTGGGGAATACATGATAAATATCATTGAAGCAAAGTAGTGGTAATGGGACACTTGGGCAGCAAACATGTAAAACACGTAAGAGGCTGGCTTTCCAGCCAACAGGCTCATCCTGAAGGGTTTGTGAAGCCTGCAGCCCCTTGCTTGGTTGTCGTGTCTCCCAGCAGGGACGTGGCCTGGACGTGGAGGGTCTGGGGGGCGCCTGGACACTGGGACCCCAGATCCACTTGGCCACCTCAGAGTGTGGAGCTCAAGAGGTCAGCCCGCCTATC
This sequence comes from Delphinapterus leucas, assembly GCF_059928025.1. Classification (NCBI taxonomy): domain Eukaryota; kingdom Metazoa; phylum Chordata; class Mammalia; order Artiodactyla; family Monodontidae; genus Delphinapterus; species Delphinapterus leucas. The sequence goes on from NC_143134.1 coordinate 30,128,513, forward strand.
TGGACCTTTACATGGGGCCGCAGGAAGTAGAGGGTGGGCTGAGCACAAGCTCAGCCAGGCTCCTGTGGCATGGGGGAGGAGGCGGTGTATGGCTGGGGCAGTTCCTTGCTCCTGCACCTCATGCATCTGGAAGAATGGGGCTTCTGGGCTGCACCACTGTATCAGGGTGTGCTTCTCCGGGCAAGGACCAGACCCCATGGTGCTGCTGCCCAGAAAGTTCTGTGGGGTTCAGAGAGAAGCACAATGAGGATTCAGCATTTTAAATGAAAATACCCAAGGACAAATTAAGTTAAATGGAATTACTTAATTTAGAAATAAGATGGTTTCATGAAATTGACTTATTTGTAGTGAGGTTGATGGATCTAGAGTCTGTCATACAGAGTGAAGTAAGTCAGAAAGAGAAAAACAAATACCATATGCTAACACACATATATGGAATCTAAAGAAAAAAATGGTTCTGAAGAACCTAGGGGCAGGACAGGGGTAAAGACATATGTAGAGAATGGACTTGAGGACACAGGAAGGGGGTAGGGTAAGCTGGGGCGAAGTGAGAGAGTGGCATGGACATATATACACTACCAAATGTAAAATAGGTAGCTAGTGGGAAGCAGCTGCATAGCACAGGGAGATCAGCTTGGTGCTTCGTGTCTACCTAGAGGGGTGGGATAGGGAGGGAGATGCAAGAGGGAGGGGATATGGGGATTATATGTATACGTAGAGCTGATTCACTTTGTTATACAGCAGAAACTAACACACCATTGTAAAGCAATTATACTCCAATAAAGATGTTATTAAAAAAAAAGAAATAAGATAGTTTCATATGAAATGGAAAGAAATGATCAGTTGTGCATATTTCCTGGGTAAAGGACAAGAAAAAAATTAGAATTTTAGCATAAGAAATCTACAATATGCAGTGGATAAAGAATGTTTTTATGGTGGGAGGCATTAAGTGTAAGAATGGCCTACTGAGTAGGTAGATGTTAACTCTGTGTGTGTGTGTGTAAGTGCACAACAGGATGGACGCTGACCATGGGGTGTGTGTGTGTGTGTGGGTGTGCAATCATACAATAATCTTATAAGTTGCTTTTCGTCCTGCAAATTCATAAGTATTGATTTTCAGTTGAGGTAAAGAAACAACAAATCATTCTGTCCCCATGTGGTTTTGCCTCTTCCCTCCCCCCCACCAGGGTGGCATGCTGCTGTGTGTCAATCTGTGCCTCCCAGCACTAGGATTGGCGAGGTTTCCCTAAAACAAACAGAACGACACTAGTTAAACTTGGAGGGTTGGGGGGCCAGGAATCTCCATGAGAACCACTGGATTCCAGCAAGATGCCATACCAAAGACTGAGTTTCCATGGTTCAGGCAATGCTGTGCTCTTCACCTTGGTGGGCAGAAGGTGCCATGGGCACCCCTGATATGCCTGGGAGGAGAGGAAGAGTTGCTGCTCTTCTTGGGGAACTGGCATCCCCTTGCATCCTCTTGACTCTGTGCGGTGCCTCAGGTTCGGATCAGCCTCTGCTCTTGCTTGGCAGATGCTCAGGGCATCCATGGTCTTTGGCCCTCAGATTCTGGGCTCAGACTTGCCTTGCCTCTCGACAAGAGAGGTCTGGCAAGTTCCACCACCTTCCAGCGGAGATCTGGGTTTCTAGCCATGATCTCATCTCCTGCGGAAGCTGTAGAGAAACCTAGATGCCGGAAGAGAAGCTGCAGAGAAGGGAGAGCTGAGGGACTGGAGCCTCACCTTATCACTGGTGTTCCTGATGCCCAGTGGCATCAGAATATCTGAAACCCCTCAAAGCCAAGGCTTTCTGAGAAAGAATGTTCAAAGAGCTTGTTGTTACGACGCTGCTTACTTTATTTATTATTATTTTTATTTATTTATCTATCTATCTATTTATTTATTTATTTATTGGCCACAGCATGTGGGATCTTACTTCCCTCACCAGGGATCGAACCAGCGCCCCCTGCAGTGGAAACGTGGAGTTTTAACCACTGGACCACCAGGGAATTCCCAACGCTGGCTGCTTACTTTAGACTTGAAGCCATCCTAGTGTGTCATTTGAAATGTGTAGTTTTCCTAAAGTGAAGGCCCCTCAGAAGAGCATTTCCTCACTTCTGTCTATTGAATGGGCAGAAAAAGCAGCAAAGATTTCTTTCTAAATTTTAACAATTTAAACTTGTATCAAACCTGCAAACTCAGTGGAACTTGACTTTCACCCAACTTCCCACCAGTAGTGCTCTCTGCTGGGATCCTTCTGACAATTAAATATAATTGTTTGGCATTCTAGAGGGACCGACAGACAAGGTTCAATCCTATTGCTTTTTGCTTTGCAAATATTCAGCATTTCTAATACTATTTGCCCATATAGAAACCTTCTGTTTAAAAACATCTTGAAAAACCACAACACAGTTCTAGCTTTGTTGATGGAAAACTAGCCCTAGCCTGGTTTTCAGCAGAAACACTATAAAATCGGGTCCCTTATGCTTTCCCCCAAAGAGGGAGTAACAATGCTTTTACCTCTTGGGAAAAAACAATGAAAACATAACTGTTTTGAGTGTTCTTTGTGTGGAAGAGCCAGCCCCTTTCACGACACATCAGTCCTCCTGGAGGTGGGTGCAGTGTATGCACGCATCTCGGTCCTGCTGGGACCAGTGGGCTGCACCATGTTGGATCCTGAAGAGCCCTTTACCTCCTAGGATTTGGCACATCCATCTCACTTCCTTTCCCTCCGGACCTCAGTTTGGACCCTCTGCTCTTCCCGAGCACAGGCCTGTTCAAGCAGAAGTCCCCACAGCCTGCTTCCGCCAACACTGAATTATTTCTAAAAGACAGGAATGATGAGAGGGACAGGCAGAGAAAGGCAGCCTCCAGAGGCTGGGACTTGTCTTCAGATGGGCCCCAGGGCCCCCAGAGAAACACGGTCATGGACTCGAAAGGCAGAGACTGAACAGCCACCTTCTCTTGCTGGCAGCAGAGATGTCACTCTTGTGATGTCACTCACCTGGTTCTTTTGTAAACCTTTCTTTATAAAATGTAGACATTTGCTGTGGAAATTTTCAAACATACATACAACATACAAAATATATCAACATTAAAAAAAAGAGAAATGATCTAAAAGGTACCCGGTAGCCAGCTTCTACAGGTGTCAGCTCACAGCCATCGACACCCCTCCCCCGCTTCCTGAATCCTGCAGAGCTGGGGGGGCTCCCACATCAGCACTGACAGAACTCAAGGTTCTGATGAGTAAGTTGCAGGATTAGGCTTAATAGCGGTTCCAAGTCTGGCAGAGCGCGGTCAGGGTCACAGGCCCTGGAACATCCCTGCATTCGACTTTGTGGTCCCCGAAGCAGAGGAGGTGGGCCAGCCTCTGTGATTTCTCCTTCAGAGGTGATGACATTGGGATTCAGGAGATGCCTCTGATGGACACCCCCAGGGGATGGGGTGGGAGCTGTACCTCTACACCCACCCTGCTCAGGCTCCCCTGGACTACCCTACCTCCTGGCCCCGGTGGGTTCTCCTGTAGCAACCAGATGATCCTTTTAGGAACAGGTTTTCTCCCAAACTGTTTTTATAGTAGTGGATTAGTCCAGGGTCTCCAGAGAAAGAGGACCAATAGGATGTGCATATATATAGAAGGAGATTTGTGATGAGGCATTGGTGCATGTGATTATGGAGGCTGAGAAGTCTGCAGGGTGAGTCAGCAGGCTTGAGACCCAGGAAGAGCCAGTGTTTCAGTGTGAGTCCAAAGGCAGGAAAAAGCCATTATCCCAGCTTGAAGGCCATCAGGTAGGAGGAATTCCCTCTTTTCCCAGGAGGGTCAGTTTTTTGTTCTCTTCAGGCCTTCAGTTGATTCGATGAGGCCCACCCACATTAGGGAGGGCAGTCTGCTTTACTCTGCCTATCCATTTGAATACTAAAGTCACCCAAAAATACCCTCACGGAAACACCCAGAATCATCTTTTTTTTTTTTTTAATTGCAGGTCTCGGTGACTTGTTCTTATTAATTAATTTATTTATTTTTGCTGTGTTGGGTCTTTGTTTCTGTGCGAGGGCTTTCTCTAGTTGTGGCAAGCAGGGGCCACTCTTCATCGCGGTGCGAGGGCCTCTCACTATTGCGGCCTCTCTTGTTGTGGAGGACAGGCCCCAGACGTGCAGGCTCAGTAGTTGTGGCTCACGAGCCCAGTTGCTCCACGGCATGTGGGATCTTCCCAGACCAGGGCTCGAACCCGTGTCCCCTGCATTAGCAGGCAGATTTTCAACCACTGCACCACCAGGGAAGCCCCCAGAATCATGTTTGATCACGTATCTGGGCACCCAGTGGGCCAAGTTAACATGTGAAATTTACCATCACAGGCTGTACACAAACTTTTGGAGTCTCATCTAGAGTGGCCACTAGCTGACTCAAACACTTAAGGAGATTCATATTCTCTGGAAGAATGGAGATGAGAGTAAGAAATGACAAAATAACCCACCTGGAAGAGTCTCAGGTTCCTTTACCATTTCTGTGGGCACCAAATGGAGACACCTTTAAAAATTCCTCAAGCCTAACCCTCAAACTAAGGTCCTGGAATACGAGACAGTTGAACTATGACCCCTACTCACCAGAAGAGCTGTGAAATAGGTCTTTATAGGACCAGTGGTAATAGTGTGTGTCTGTGGTTTGTATACTTGTCCAGAATGGAGGCTGGAACGGCCTCCTGCACCTGATGAATGATGGTGTCACACCTAACGTCATCATTGGAGGTCGTAACAAGTTCACTGGTCCCACTGATCTCACTCCTTCAGGACTGCCTCCCTCCAGACTCTCCTACTGGTCCCTGAGCTGGAGACACTGCTATTTTATGGATGGTTATTTGTGAGGCGGTGGTGGCTGCATGATCTAAAGGACTGAACTGTGATTTTTTCGCTGGAAGTAGCAACTCCTGTAATAGATAATAACCTTGTTTGCAGAGAGACTTATTTACTCGCGTGGGAGAAGAAAATAAAAGTCATCAAATGATGGCCAGGAGAGGGGATTCTGATGTTCCAGTGTGGCCCACAAACTCCTGTCCTTTTATTGCAAATACCCCCCCCCCACCTCCCCCTGCCCCAACCCTCATTCCTGTGCTATCTGTTGGTTAAGGCTCCCAGGGCAGGACTATGCGGGGAAACGTTAACACCTGGCTTTGTGGACTAAAACGTCATGATTTATAGGGTTTGCCAGTTCCTGTGGTATAAATAGTTATACCCTGCTGCCACTGGGAGGTGGGAAAGGATGTGCAGTAACACAGCTTTGCAGAGTCTTAACTTCAAGGGTGTGGACGATAGTAACATGTCACACAATGATTAGCAAGTGATGAGTTTTGAGTATTACCTTTAAAAATATATAACTTATTTTTGTGGACCTCATCCTTAGGCTTCTTGTACCTAAAACAACTTCCCCTCCAAGCATCCCTTCTTCCCTCTCCCACCCCCTCCTTCCTCATTTCACTTTCTCTCACCTTATTTACACCAACATGAGACAATTGGCTTCTCCCGATCCGCAGACAGTGTCTGGAAAATGTTCCTTGGTGATCCCCTAATTATAAAATCAAAAACTCCTTTTCACCTGGTGCTGTCACCTCACAACCTTTCTCCCAGACTCCCAGCATCTGCTGTGCAGGTTCCTCTTTATTTTTTCTTATTTCTGATTATTTGTGAACAGACTTACCCTCTACTTATTAGTTTATTCCTCCATCAATATACTAATCAATTATTTCATTCAACTAGTGTTTATTGAATTGCCATTCTGGGGTAGCCCTGTCCTAAGAGTTGGGGATAAAGAGGTGATTAAATAAGCATGCTTCCTGCTCTTTCAGTGTCAGTAGTAGAGACAGATGAGAGAAAATACCAGGAGATCACATTGGTAGTGAGGATACAGAAATCAAGATTGGCTTCTCTGAGGAGGTGATACAGAAGTGGAGCCCTAGATACCCAGGAAAATGGATGGGATTGGTGTGCAGGTGTTTTTGTGCATGAGTGTGTGTGTGCATGCATGTTTGCTGCATTCTAGGAGGAGGAGATAGAAACTGACAGTATCCAATGTAATTAGTGTATTGAGTCAGGGGGAGGGTACCTAGGAGGTGGCCCAGCACCAGGCAAGAGCAGTGGGAAACCACTGGAGATTTTCTGAAAGATTATTCTATCTTCTGTGGGGAGAACAGATTGGAAAGGCAGAAATGAGAGTAGAGGCAGTTCGGAGACAATTAGGAGGGGTGAAGGTGGCTTGGACCAGTGTCATGTGTCAAAGGGCAGTGGCATACATTGGGCTCAGGTCTGTATTGCTTACTGACCATGCAACATGCCCATCCACTGTTTCATGGCCTCTTAAATGAAACAGGTCTCAAACTGAATTCATGACCTTTCCCACCTACATTCTGTTCCTCAGTTAATGGTGTCACTGCTCACCTGCTTCCCAAACTCGAGACCTCATCGCCATCCTTGAATACCTTCTTTTCTTAAACTTATTACATCTTTTCAGTCACTAAACTATCATTTCTGCTCAACAGGGTTTCAAATCTTTTCCCTTCCTTTTGTCCTGATTCATGCCTTCACCATTTCTTTCTGTGATTATTACAATAAACTAACTGGTCTTCAGATGATTCCTTTGGGAAAGACTCTTCTTTTTAAATTGGCTAAAAAATATAATATAGTCTTACTTAGATGTTTCAAAGTTTCCCTTCAGCTGCTTTCCCTTCTAATTTTCTTCCTCTCAGAGGTAATCACCATCACCTGTTTGTTATTTATATTTCCAGACACACACATACACACTTATTTTTCTTCCTTTCTTTTATCTTTTCTTTTTCCTTTCTGTTTCACAAAGCAAAGTATTCTACATACATAGTTCTGTGACTTGCTCTTTTCATTTAATATGCTTTGGAAATCTTTCAATATTAGTACCTATAATTCTGCTTCATTCTTTTTGGCATTTGCTTAATATTTATATACAAGGAGGTGCTAATACTTATTCAGTCAGTTCTCTATTTTTAGACATGTAGATAGTTTCCAGTTTATCACAGATTGTAAAATAATGAACATTCTTCTACATGAATCTTTCCATTTGGGCAAATATTTTTGCCTGTGTGTACAATAAGTTTTAGCTAATATTAACCTTTTCTTTTCTTATTACATTCATGGGACCTAGAGTACAGTAATCAATTCTATTGGTGAAGGTGACTTTTTTGTTTTTAATTTTTTTAAAAACATTTTTATTGGAGTATAATTGTTTTACAATGGTGTGTTAGTTTCTGCTTTATAAAAAAGTGAATCAGCTATACATATACATATATCCCCATATCCCCTCCCTCTTGCATCTCCGTCCCACCTTCCCTATCTCACCCCTCTAGGTGGACACAAAGCACCGAGCTGATCACCCTGTGCTATGCAGCTGCTTCCCACTAGCTATCTATTTTACATTTGGTAGTGTATATATGTCCATGCCACTCTCTCACTTTGTCCCAGCTTGCCCTTCCCCCTCCCTGTGTGCTTAAGTCTGTTCTCTATGTCTGTGTCCTTAAGTACGTTCTCTACGTCTGTGTCTTTATTCCTTTCCTGCCCCTAGGTTCTTCAGAACCATTTTTTTTTTTTAGACTCCATATATATGTGTTAGCATACAGAATTTGTTTTTCTCTTTCTGACTTACTTCACTCTCTGTATGACAGGCTCTAGGTCCATCCACCTCACTACAAATAACTCAATTTCATTTCTTTTTATGGCTGAGTAATATTCCATTGTATATATGTGTCACATCTTCTTTATCCATTTATTGAAGGTGACTTTTTCACTTCTGGCTACAAAGTCAGTCTTCTGTACTTATTATAAAGGAGGACATTTACTATTATATACACTTTTACAAGTTAATAAACATTTCCTATAACCCTAGTTTTCCAAATGAACTTCCAAATTAGTTTTCAGCATTTGAGATAAATATATATTTTTCACCCTTTTTCTATTAATGTGGTGAATCATTTACCTTTGTAAAATAAATATCTCTCAACTTTCTAATGAAAAGTTCTCTGTTGCTTGCCTTTGCTTGTAGAAGTCAATCCAAATGCCTTATTATGACACACAAACTTTCATGGTTTGGCTTCAGTTTAGCTCTTGAGCTTCATCTTTTGCCCCTCAACCACCAGTATTTCAGCCACGTGAAACAGCTTGTTTTCCCCAAACCAGTTGCAACTCTGGCCTTAGCTCAAATTCTCCTGCTCTGGGCCCTTTCTGTTCACTCTATCTTGGTCTGAAATAACTCTCTGTTAGCTTTCAAGACTCAGCAGCAGAGTGTATGAGGCAGAGTTAATGATCACTTCTTAGGATCTCCATAGCCCTGTGGGTTTGTCTTTGTGTTCATTGATTCAATCCATGCTAAGTGGGAACCTCCTGGATGCCTATTGCTGGGGCTCCTGAGAACCCAAGATGAATTAAATGGTCCCTGCTTTCAAGGAAATCATTCTCCAGAGGGGGCTTTACAGATGTGTGATAGAAGGCCATGAATTGTGGAAAAGGAGGTCAGCTGGCTCTTCCCGAAACTTCCCTGGGGAAAGAGCCAGTGATAAACACTTAACATGTGAAGAAGGAGGAATCAAGGTGACTGTAGGACACTGGGGAATGTGACAGAACAAAAGAGACTGGTGAGGAGGGTGACCTGTGGGCCTATTTATATATGGTTGGTGATTAAGAATGTAACTTCAGAGAGGCACATTTTGAACTCCATTCTGTTTAAAAATCCCTTGATGATTGTTCTTTCCATGAACTGGCATGTATGACACAGCCCACCCAAAGTCTTTACAGGCTGTTCCATAGATGAGAAGCCTTATTAGCAGACCCATGAATTTTGTTTTTATTGCTCTTTTTCTTTAAAGCTAATTACAGAAGGGTTTCAGTAAGAGAATCAACTTTAATGATAGCCATGAATAAGCATTATTAAGGTAAAATATTGTATAGCCAAATGTCACCAGGACATTTCAAAACAGAAAGCTAAACTCCTGCACACTTCCACGTGCCCCCACCTTTAATTAAAGCACGTGGATTTATGAAAAAGAATGAGGGAAAATGAGTGTATCAACAAGTACTTTTTGAGGGCTCAGTCACTTGCCTTGTCCTGTGGAAGGTATTGTAGATTGTGAAAGAGGTACAGGGTGATTTTCCGAAAAGGACTTGTGATCCAGTTGAGGAGGAAAAGCTGCTCCATTTTAAAAAGAAAGAAAAAAATATCATGTTTAATAAGGTGCTAATGGCATGGTGAGAGATTGGTGGTGCCTGGAATTATCAAGAAAGGCTTCTCAGAGGGTGTGGGATTTTTTTTCTGGGTCCTGAAAGATTGTCCAGATCTGGGTAGGTGGAGGGATGGAGGATGTTCAAGCAGGAGAGCCAGAGTGAGAGACACTTTGGAGGTGGGAGTGGGCATGGCATTTGACGGGGCGGTTGCGAGGGGTGGGGGGAGACATTCCACTGCAGACTGGCCACAGTCAGAGGGACGCTGAGATGTTGGCTGCCATTTGTCGGTAACAGGGGCTGTAGCCCCTTGGAGTCAGGATGCTGCCTGTTCCATGGGGGAACCAGTCCATTCCTGGTCCTTTTTGGATTACACTAGGCAACCTCCCTCCATGATGCTGGGAGCTGGAGGTATATTTCCCTCACTTTCTCCTCTCCAAGCTAAACATTTCTCACTCAGTCAACAGTCCTGATCTCACGATATCCTGGATTCTCTTATCTGTTTACGTCTTAGTTGGTAAATTACATTTAAGAGATTTTGCTCATGTAAAGAATTTGGTGGAATTGCTTGGGTTGGTGTATATTCTGTTTGTAGAGTTTTGTTGTGTCCTGAGAATAATTTGGACCTTAGTTCGTATGCCTACACGACAGAGATAAATTCATCTTTGTCTAAGATACAGCTGCTCCTTTTTCCAAGAAAGGATGATAGGGTTTTCTTTATGGCTTATTTGTTATAATCTACAAGCAGATGATTTTCAGAGTCACACTTCCTTTTATCTAAAGGCTCAGTGTAAACTCACCTCTGCCCTCCCACCCTCCTACTATAGGCCACTCAACAATTGAGAACTTCCAACCATCAGCCTTTGTCATCAAAACTCAGAATTGCAATTAAGAAGGCCAGTGGAATCATCAATGGGAATAATGCCACCCACAGAACAAAGTGAATGTCCCACAATAGAGTGGTGCTATAAGTTCTGATGCATTCAAAACCATGCAGTAACATACAGACATTTAAAACAGTGAGTTAGAATTTTATTATGGTTTATTGGAAAAGAGGCATCTCTGGCTGAGAAGAGCATGGTGCAACGTGTGTGTAATATGAACTAATTCTTATAGTAGAAATGAGTACAGAAATGCTTGTATATATCCATAATTATAGGTGGAGATTTCCACAGCCCACTCTGAGCAATTGATAGGTTACTGTGCTTACAATCATCAAGGATATCCAAAGCTGAACTTCATAATCAACCACAGAATCTAGCAGACATCCATAGAGTCCTCCATGAAACCAAAGCAGAATAAACATTCTTATCAAGTGCCCATGGAACATCTACCAAGACAGATCATTCCTCAAGCCATAAAATAAGCAAATCTAACCAAGTTTAAAATAATTGGAATCATACAGATTATGTTCTCTGACCACAATGGATTCAAATTAGAAAGCAATAAGGAAGGACAGCAGGAAAATATCCAAACGCTTGGAAATTAAGCCACATGCCTATAAATAATCCATGGGACAAAGGACAAATTTCAAAGGAAAATTTAAAATACATAGAATTGAATGAAAATAAAACTACATCATATCAAAATATGTGAGGCGCAGCTAGAATAGTGCCAAGAGGGAAATATATAGCCACAAATGCTTACATTGGAAAAAAGTTCTCCAACCAATAATCCAAGTATCTAGCTCGACACTAAAAAAGAACAAAATAAAGCCAAAGCAAGCAGCCATAAGAAAATAACAAAGATAAAAGCAAAATCAATGTAATGAAAAACAAAATCAATAGAAAAAAGTCAATAAAACAAAAATCTGTTTCTTTGAAAAAAATCAATAAAATGAATAAACCCAGCAAGACTGACAAAGATCAAAAGAGAGAAGATACAAGTCACCAATCCTAGGAATGTAGAAGGGGTTATTTCAACAGATCCTGTAGCCCTGACAAGGCTTCTGAGACAGCTTGGCCTTGTTCTCAGTTGTTAGAGTCCAGACCCTGGGCTGGCGGCAGCTCCCTAAGAGCCAGGACAGTGAGGTAGGCTCCAGGCAAAGGGAGTGTGGCAAGGAGTGGAATGCAAAGCCAGGAATCCAGATATAGTCTGGTGCAATTAAACGGAGGCCCAGTACTGAGACTGGGGCTCAAGGCCCTGTGAGTGGGCCCACAGAAGAAGGCTGGCTGGGCTAAGAAGGTGGCTGTTGGCACTAGGCCTACAAGGGGTTCAGCTACACAGAGAGAAGCTAAGCAGACCTCAGGGGCCATCTTGTCCAATAATCTTTTAATTTATTTTTTCAGATGGTGGGAGGTGAAGAAAACGAAAGGTCAAGGTGAGAGAATGTATCTTCTGAGACCAAGCAGCTAGTTCAGTGTCAGAGTGAGGATGAGAGTGGTGAATGGAGACACACTCCATAGGATAAAGAGGGCTGGTCAGCTTTGCCTCCTTTACACATGAACTAGAACAGGACTTTAGCTGTAATACCAATATGTATTTTGGGAATATTTCTTCCATCTTTTTCTTTGACTTTGAATAGCAGATGTGGCCTATTGCATTGCTGTGATTTTCAGATGAAATGAAGCACAGTGATTTACTTTTAACCAAACCCCAGTCATACTTCCTCTCTCTGACTCAGCTTCCTCATCGTAAATGAGATGGATGACACACGCCACCAGCTAACATTTACAATGACATCCTGGCTCTTTTGATGAAAGCCTATATGGCATTTGTATTAATAATTTTCCCTGTGAGATGAAAGATTAAAAGAGAATTGTAGCACTAGCTAAGGAAACGTTAAGACATAGGGTTCCTATGGAACCAAATGGCTAATTTCTTCCCTGTAAGGGAGCTGAAAAGAATCTGATAAAGGAAATAGGGAAACTGAAAGTGGGCTGTTACCTCTCTCAACATCCAACCCATTTATTCCCACAAGACTGTCCTGCGGCATCTACCTCTTCACGTCATGTGACCTTTGTGCCACTGCACCGGAGACACATTTCTGGCTTTACTCTTAACAGCAGGTACCCCGGGTTCTCTGGACATGTGACAACTCTACTTAACTCTTAATCTTCCCTTCCACAGGGTGATGCCTATCAGGAAGAGGTACATCTGAGACTCGAGTCCCTTATCTGAAATGGGGGTGACTACAGCATCGTCTTATAGAGTAGTCAGGAGGAGTGCAGTGAATGAACATTAGTAGGGCAACCGGCACAGTGCCTGGCAGGTGACAGGAGCTTCCTGAAAATTTGCTATTTGAGCCATCTGTGTCCCTATTATTGAATCTGGAGCTCACCTCTCCAAAGTTCCATGAGTCAGGGATGACCTCTGTCTTCAGTCAAAGAGATTGATTATTCATTTGCTTTAGTCAAGAAAGAGTACTGTCATATCACAAGATTATAACTCCAACTCTGTGTCAGCTCAACTTCCTAACATGTGAATCCATTCCAGGAGATGGATGTGATGGTGCAGCACTGCTCTCGATGCCGCTGAGGTGGACGTGAGGCTGAGACTCGATGGGATGATAGCTGGGAAGTGATTGCTTGGTCTTCCTGGTGCCTATTTTGGGTTCTCAGCTTCTCAGCTTCTGCAAATTTTCTTTGGGGCTGCAGTATGAACAGCATGGGTTTTGTTATGGAGGGTGAATAACAAGGTAATTGCCAGTAACTGGTTTTGAAAACCAGCCAACTGGTTTTTGCTGCTGGGAAGAAGCAGCATGGATGCTGGAAACAGGTTGCATTGTGGGTGTGTGGTGTCTATGCGGCCATAGCTTCCAGTGTCATTGTTGAAGTTGATAGGTTCTGATAAAGAGCTTGACAGTTGCCCTATAAGCCAGGGAACAGAAACTGAGCTGTTACAGGGCTTCAAACAACATTTATTATAAAGCCAAGTTATTCTGGTGGGTTGATTAGAAATGATTTTCATCTTTTGATGCTTGTTTGTGTTTTCCAAATTTTTGTACAATGAACATACATGATTCATCAGAAAAAGTTGAGTATTAAAAATAAAATGACTTTGAGGGCTTTCTTTTTTTTTTTAAGTTTTTTAAAAAATTAATTAATTTAGGGGCTTCCCTGGTGGCGCAGTGGTTGAGAATCTGCCTGCCAATGCAGGGGACACAGGTTCAAACCCTGGTCTGGGAAGATCCCACATGCCGCGGAGCAACTGGCCCCATGAGTCACAACTACCGAGCCTGCACATCTGGAGCCTGTCCTCTGCAACAAGAGAGGCCGTGACAGTGAGAGGCCCATGCACCGCGACGAAGAGTGGCTCCCGCTCGCCGCAACTAGAGAAAGCCCTCGCACAGAAACGAAGACCCAACGCAGCCATAAATAAATAAATAAATAAATTTAATTTTTAAAAAAATTAATTTATTTTTGGCTGCGTTGGGTCTTCGTTGCTGTGTGCGGGCTTTCTCTAGTTGCGGCGAGTGGGGGCTACTCTTTGTTGTGGTGTGCGGGCTTCTTATTGCGGTGGCTTCTCTTTGTTGCAGAGCACGGGCTCTAGGCACACGGGCTTCAGTAGTTGTGGCCTGTGGGCTCAGCAGTTGTGGCTTGAGGGCTCTAGAGCACAGGCTCAGTAGTTGTGGTGCACGGGCTTAGTTGCTCCATGGCATGTGGGATCTTTCCAGACCAGGGCTCGAACCCGTGTCCCCTGCATTGACAGGAGGATTCTTAACCACTGCGCCACCAGGGAAGCCCAAGGGTTTTCTTAAAAGCAATGATCTTTTATTCTTTTTGTTGACTACATAGTAGACCATGCAACCTTGAATGTTCAGCTCAAAGAGCACCATATATATACAAATACATCACACCCACACAAGTACCTGACAAAGACCAAAAGCATATTCCCAGGTCCTCCCAGGCTTCCTCATGCCCCAGCCAGTCAGGACCCATCCAAGAGTACCCACTATTCTGACTTCTGCCACCATTGATTAGTTTATGCCCATGAACTTTTAAATGAAAAATAATCTATGATATTGGCAAAATTAGTGCTGTTAAGTATGGCCCATTCTTCTTGTGTGGACAGTAACATTTCAATAAACTTCAGGCTATTTTTAGAGGAAATCTTATAAATATATAACTTTAAGGATACAAAATCCCATATAAAGTAGATTAGGCAAATTAATTGATGAAATCTAGAGTTTTCCTTTTCTCAAATATGTACAGCCCGGTGTGGACCTCACGGTTCTGCTGAACAACATACAGGCTGAGTAGGAAGCCCTGGCCAAGCAGAACCGCAGGGATGCCGAGGCCTGGTTCAATGAAAACAGTGCTTCACTGCAACAGCAGATGTATGAGGATATGGGAGCCACCACCTCAGCCCAAACACTGGAAATTGAACTTCAGTCTCTCCTAGCCACGAAACACTCCCTGGAGTGCTCCTTGACAGAGACCAAGGGCAACTACTGTGTGCAGCTGGCCCAGATCCAGGCTCAGATTGGGGCCCTTGGAGGAACAGCTGCACCAGGTCAGGATGGAGACCGAGGGCCAGAAACTGGAGTATGAGTAGCTCCTGGACATCAAAGTCCACCTGGAAAGAGAAATCGAGACCTACTGTTTCCTCATCGGTGGAGATGATGGGGCTTGTGAGTCCAAAGGTTACAAGTCTAAAGATTATGTATCTGGAAATGTGGGAAACCAAATCAAAGATCTGGCCAAACCCATAGTGATTAAGAAAGTCCTTGAGGAGGTAGACCAAAGCAGCAAAATACTTATCACCAGGCTCCACTCCCTGGAGGAGAAATCTCAAAGCAATTAATTTGATACACAAGAGAGAGCATATGCCAAATACTCTCTGAGAAGAGAAGGTGTTTTATATCTGTCTGGAAAAATGAGCAAGCCTAAGAAAAAGGTCTGTCCTCTTGCCTTTCTGTTACTGAAATATAACCTTTCTCTGGGCAATCAATAGCATTATCAATAACATCTTTGCATTCATTTGGAAGAACGTCATGTACAAATGTGATGACTCATTTGATTACCTTACAGAAAATGCTGTCAATTCTTTGTAGTCAGTAAACCTTCCTTTAAGAAAATGTATATATATATATATAAATAACAAATAATCTTAACTTTAAATAATCTTAACTCATAACAAATAATCTTAACTTTAGCATCACTAAATCAAATCATTTTGGAACCTGAAATTATTTCATAGCAATACCAGACAGAATTACATGCCATGTTATATAAGTGGGAGAGTGGGCATGGTTGACTTGAAAATTGTGAGAAGGTGCTCTTTTTTTAAAAATTGAAATATAGCTGATTTAAATGTTAGTTTCTGGTGTACAGCAAAGTGATATATATATATATATGAACATATACATATATATATGTATGAACATATGCATATATATATCGTATATTATTTTCCAGTATGGTTTATTACAGGATACTGAATATAGTTCCTTGTGCTATCCAATAGGACTTTGTTGTTTATCTATTTTGTATATAAAAGTTGATATCTGCTAATCCCAAACTCCTAATTTTTCCCTCCACCACTCCCTTTCCCCTTTAATAACCATAAGTTTGTTTTCTATGTCTGTCTGTTTCTGTTTTATAAGTAAGTTCATTTGTGTCATATTTTAGATTCCACATGTAAATGATATCATACAGTATTTGTCCTTTTCGTTCCAATTTACTTCACTTAGTATATAATCTCTAGGTCCATCCATGTTGCTGCAAATGACATTGTTTCATTCTTTTTTATGGCTGAGTAAATTTCCATTATATCTATATATAGATATATATTTACCACCTCTTCTTTACCCATTCATCTGTCGACAGACATTTAGGTTACTTCCATGTCTTGGTTTATAAATAGTGCTGCTATGAACATTGGGGTGCATGTGTCTTTTTGAATTAACAGTTTTCTCTGTATATATGCCATGAGTGGGATTGCTAGATTATATGGCAACTCTATTTTTAGTTTTTAAAGGAACCTCCATACTGTTTTCCACAGTGGCTGCACCATTTTACATTCCCATCAACAGTGTAGGAGGATCCCCTTTTCTCCACACTGTCTCCAACATTTGTTATTTGTCGAGAAGTTGCTCTTGAACACAAGAGTTTGTGATCGACTTGCTAAGATAGTTGGACCACAGCTAACTTCAGTAGCTCTAAAGGATTTTTCAAACCTAAAATTTCTGGAACAGAATTTTGCTTGAATTTAAAGTCCCCACACAGGAACTTCCCTGGTGCTCCAGTGGTTAAGAATCCGCCTTCCAATACAGGGGATGCGAATTTGATCCCTGGTCAGGGAACTAAGATCCCACATGCCATGGGGCAACTAAGCCCACGCACTGTAACTACTGAGCTCAACTCTCTAGAGCCCATGCGCGGCAACTAGAGAAGCCCGCATGCCACAATGAAGAGCCTGTGCACCGTGACGAAAGATCCCGAATGCTGCAATGAAGATCCCAAGTGGCGCAGCTAACACCCTACACAGCCAAATAATAAAATTTAAAAAACAAACAAACAAGAAAACAGTTGCCACAGATTCCATAAGTTGATGACATTTGAACTCTATTTGATAGTGGGTATAGTAGCCCTTACATGTGCTCACCATTGGGGTCACCCAATGGGGATTTGGATGAAAGAGGTGAAGTTCACAGCCTGCCCTGGGCCTTTGGGTTCTCACAGGTTGCTGAGTGATGATTCACCAAGTCAGAGATGAGACTCAGGCAGGAGCTCGTTTATAGTGTACTTTATGCCCCACATATTTAATTCAGATTTCCTGGAGAACAGTTCATCACATGTGCCAGTTCTCCATAGAACCTGAAGCCATTCAAGTCACTAGGGGTTGGTGCCACTAACAACAAAATCCTAAAAAGAGATTCACTGACCATTATTGCAAATCCAAAAGTCTGTACACAACCCTACTAAATATGGATACTTCTAGTTAATAATGTTTAGCTTTCTCTTATGAAAGCAATACATGCTAATTGCAGAAAAAGTAGAAACTAGAGAAAAGAATAAAGAAAATTAAACTTACCTGTAATCACAATTTTTCATAGTAACTGCTGTTAAGATTTCCATGATGATTTTTAGCCTTTATTTTTACTTATGAAAAATTGAGATCAGGTTCAATGATTCTCCAAATTATTCAATATTATTAGAAGACATTTTTTTTTTTTTTTTGGCTGCGCCGTGTGGTTTGTGGGACCTTAGTTCCCCAACCAGGGATTGAACCTAGGCCCTTGGCAGTGAAAGGTAGTCCTAACTGCTGGATGGCCAGGGAATTCCCTAGAAGACATGGTTTTTAATGATTGCATAATATTCTATCCCATTAAAGCATTATAACTTACTTAAACACTTTCTTATTTTTTAATATTTAGGCTATTTCCAATATTTATCACTATAAAAGCTTGTGTATCCAATCATTCATTCATGTACTCAGTAAATCGCACTGAGTTTATACTCAGGCCCCGTACAGTTGCAGAGGGTACAAAATGGGGATAAAAAAAACCAGTTGTGGTCTTTTGCCTCATAGAGCTTACATTCTGGTTAGGAAGTCAGAAACAAATGAAATAAACAAGTTAATCAAATAAAGACAATTTAAAAACTAATCAAATAATTTAAAAATGCAGCCATGCCCAGAAGAGCCAAAATAATCTTGATAAAGAAGAAAAAAGTTAGAGGACTCACATTTTCTGATTTCAAGACAATATGATACTGGCCTAAGTATAGCTATATAGATCAATGGAATAGAATTGAGAGTCCAGAAATAAATCCATACATTTATGGTCAATTTACTTTTTACATAGGTTCCAACACTGTTCAATGGGGAATTGTCTTTTCAGCAGATGGTGCTAAGACAACTAGATATCCACATGCAAAAGAATGAAGTTGGACCCCTTCCCACATCATATATAAAAATAAACTCATGCTGGATCAAAGACTTTAAGAACTAAAACCACGAAACTCATAGAAAACACATAGGGGTAGATCTTTGTGATCATGGATTAAGCAATCATTTTTCAGCTATGATACCAAAAGCATAAACAACAGAAGAAAAATAGATAAATTGAACTTCATTAAAATGAAAATTTTTGTGCTTCAAAGGACACTGTCAAGAAAGTGAAAAGACAACCAAAGAATGGGAGAAAATATTTGCAAATCATATGTCTGATAAGGGACTGACATCCAGAATATATAAGGAATTATTATAATTCAACATTAAAGACAAAAATAACCCAATTTAAAAAATGAGCAAAGGATTTGAACAGACATTTCTCCAAAAAAGACATACAGATGGCCAGTAATCACATGAAAAGATGCTCAACATCTTTAGTCATTAGGGAAATGCAAATCAAAACCACAATAAGATACCACTTCACACCCACTAAGATAGCTGAAATAAAAAAGACAAACAATATCGAGTGCTGTTGGTGAAGATGTGGAGGAATTGGAACTCATATGTTGCTGATGGGAATGTAAAATGCTATACCTGCTTTGGAAAAAGTTTTAGTGGTTCTTCAGAATGTTAAACATAGAGTTACCACATGACCCAGGAATTCCACTCCTATGTATACACCCAAGAGAACTGAAAGCATATGTTCACATGAAAACTTACATGAATGTTCATGGCAGCTTTTTTTATAATAGCCCCAAAGTGGAAATAACCCACATGTCCATCAGCTGCTGAATGGATACAATGGAATAGTATTCACCCAGGAAAAGGAATGAAATACCAACACATGCTGTAACATGGATGAGACTTGAAAACATGCTAAGTGAAAGAAACCAAACACAAAAGGGCACATATTTATAATTCCATTTATATAGAATGTCCAGAATTGGCAATTCTGTAGAAATAAAAAGTAGATTAGTGGTTGCCAGGAGCTAGGGTAGAGAGAGGGTGGAGACTGCTAATGAGTCTCTACCCAGGTTTATTTTGGGGGTGACAAAAATGTTCTGGAGTTAAATAGTGGGGAAGATTGTACAATATTGTGAATATACTAAAAATGACAATTGTACATGTTAAAAGGATGACTTTTTATAGCAGATGAATTATATCTCAATCAAACAGAATTGCTAAAAATGTGGGTATGTTAAATAAAATGAGCCAGAGGGAAGAGGGGACTTGACTTCATCAAGCATGTGAAGTCTGAATGTCAGAGCAGTCATCTAGGGAAGAAAGGAGGAAAGTGTTTTAGATAACAGGGCACAGCGTGAAAGGTCTCAGGAGGGGGGTGTGGAGGGGCCATGCCTTTTCTGATGGGCCCCTCATTATTTCCTTAGATTAGGTGAAAGAGACTAGGCATTAAAATGTAAATAAAATCCCATTTCCGAGGCAATGAAGTTCATTGTAAAAATTATGATTTTCAGGTAAATAGTAAAATGAAAATAAATCACATCCTGCAGAGTTGGCAAAGAGGGAGGGGAAAGGTGCTCTCACACACCATGAGCAGATGTATAAATCGGTACAAGTTTTATGAAAAGCCAATTGAAATACTTATCACAGGAGTGTGTTGTGGATGACTAATCAGTGTTCTGAATATAGTATAGGTAGCTTTCACTCATTGTGCCTGGCTTAATTAATGCCATTTGTTTAAAATCCATGCTGTCTCGTGTATTTCTCACAATAATCCCATTTTACAGATGAGGAAAAAGAGACTCAAAAAGGCTCAGTGGTTTGCTGCAGTTCACACAACCACGAGGTGGGTCTGTAACCTAGGGCAGTATGAATCCAAAGTCCACTCTTGTCTATCTAGCTGAATGCAGAAATATGCAAAGCTTCACAAGGCTTTGTCATTCGCCAGCCAGCAAAAGTGACATGTGCCTTTCTTAGAACTGTCTTCTTATGCTTTTAAAAGAACGGAAGACAGAGGAGTGAAATTTAAGGTCAGTGGTTTTTCTTGTTCATTTTTATATTGTAGCGCTTGGCACATAGAAGCATTAAATACATGTTGAATTGTGTAATTATGGCATACTCGGCTTAAAAGAACACATGCCAGTTAACATACAGACTTAGAGATTAGGTGGCTAACTCATAGAATATATATTCATTTAAAAATTGTAATTAGTCATTGGGAAACTAAGTATGTGATTCAATTGGAAAACTATCAATTAGCTGGCCTTTTAGGAAATGCACCTGTAATCCCAATTGAATGTTACCTGTATCCATTTCCAGGATACTGCTCTAGATGGGGAAAAATTGACACCTAGGTAAACTGGAGAAAATGTTGAAATTTATAGCAATACTATTATAGTCTTCTTTTTTCCATTCCTGAACTTTTTAAAAAACTTTTTATTTTGAAAGAATTACAGAATATTGTCACAAATATTTATTGTGCTTTTCACTCCTCTCTTCCTTTGCTAGGATCAGCATTCCCATCCCCCACCTTGTTTTCTCGTATTGTTCTTTAACTTAAAATACACAGTCTCAGACACCCACTTGGATTAATATAGCTAAGTGAAAAGGCTTATTTAACAGTCAAATATCTAAATTCCAGAATAATTTCAGGGAAACACAATCAGGGAATATTCAAGTACATTACATATCACAAACCACTGTAAATTGGTGCTAATAAGTGAAATGAAAAGTTAATGAAAAAATTATGATTCATGAGATTTCTGCATTATCAAATGAAGTGTTATAAGCTTTCTAGTTCTGATTACTGGAGGGATGTTGAAAGCATCTTTAACTTCGTTAGCCTTTAGTGAATACATCCACCAAACATTTATTTTGTACCCATTCCAGGTGAGTTATTAGGAATGCAAAGAGGAATAAAGACACAATCCTGCAGCTTCTTCTGGGTGACAAAATGTGTAAATGGGTGCTGGAGCCTGCACTAGGTTAGGAGACAATGATGCAGGGCACTAACTCGACATTTTGGAGGCATCCTGGGATGTGAGGGAATTGATAGGGAGGGATGGCATGACAATGACAAAGAGCCCTAAAGGTTTAAATTTTCTTCATTTTTAATTTTGGCAGCGTAACTTTGTTACATTCTCTGTGCAAAGCCTGTGCCGTGATAAAATGGTGAAAAGGCATCATGCAAAAAGGCAAAGAGGTCCATGGCAGCAGAACACAAATAGCGCTCTCATACAATAAGGGATGTTATTACTTGAGGGGGGAGGGGCATTTTCTGGGTGTCTGATATTTGATGTGGATCGTTAAGGATTGGAAGGGATCTGAGAAGGGGAAGTGGAAGGGAGGGAAGGAAAGAAGGGATTGCAGGAAGCAGTTCATTGCATATATGGACACAGGAGGTGTGAGAAGGTGGGGTGGAGAAGGCGGTGATGAAAAATTCGGTTTGGTTAGGAGTATGGGTGTGGAGTTAGTGCATGAAGCCCAAAAGGCAGGTGAAGGATAGAACGATTATTTATTTATATTTATTACCTACTTTCCTGACTAGAATGGACCCTCAGTCAGTGCACGACCTCACCTATCCTGTTCGCTGGTGTCCTACCATCTGCTTAGACTAGTTCTGACACAGAGTGGGGGCTCTGCCAATATTTAGAGAATGAATGACGTGGTTGAAGAGTCTTCTTTGTCAATTACAGAGATAAGCTGTTGCATATAGTTGAGGTTCTTTCAATTTTCATTGCTGTACCATCAATCACCATATTTTGTGAATATATTACTATTTATTTATTCATTATGCCATTGATGGATATTTGGTTTTCCTTCAGTTTGGGACTATTATGAATAGTGTTACTATGAATATTTTCGTACATTTCTTTTGGTGGCAGATGGATTTATTTCTCTTGGAGTGGAATTGCTGGATCACAGGGTATGCACATATTCAGTTTCAGAAGAAAATGCCAAACAGTTTTCCCAAGTGTTTGCCCTAATTTACACTCCTGCCAGCAGTGAAAGAGTTCCTGTTGCTCCACATCCCCCCGCACTCTTGATATTATATTTTCCACTTTACCACTAGAGTGGGTGTGTAGTGTGTGCATTGTGGTTCAATGAGCAGTTACCTGATGACTAATGAAACCGATCACCTTTCAATTGTGTATTTTCCCCTTGAAGTTACCTTAAAATGTAATGCATAGTTTAAACTAGCTTTAGTATCTGATGTTAGTCAGTATTCTAGTCCAAAGGAGACAAGAGCCTCACCACCTTTCATTTCTCTTCATTGCCATCCTCCCTCTGCTATGCTCCTTCTACCTTCCATGTCTACATAGAACTTTAGAACAGATTATTACATAGAACAGATTATTATTATATTAAGATGCAGCCATAAGATGTTTAGACTTAACAGTTAATTTCATTGATTATTAAATATTGCATCCTAGTTCCCATTTCTTTTTCTAGGATTTATCTTAATTCTTGCTGAGTACAACCTCAAGTAATCCTTTCAAGAGAGTTTCTGTGCAGTAAACTTTCTGAATCTATGTGCATCTCAGAATGTTCTCTACCTGTCCCCCTCCACAGTGTAGTTTAGCTGGGTGTTGAATTCTAGGTTCAAAAATTATCTTCCTGGGCTTCCCTGATGGCGCAGTGGTTGAGAGTCCGCCTGCCGATGCAGGGGACACGGGTTCGTGCCCGGTCCGGGAAGATCCCACATGCCGCGGAGTGGCTGGGCCCGTGAGCCATGGCCGCTGAGCCTGCGCGTCCGGAGCCTGTGCTCCGCAACGGGAGAGGCCACAACAGTGAGAGGCCCGCGTACCGCAAAAAAAAAAAAAAAAAAAAAAAAAATTATCTTCCTTCAGAATTTTGAAGATGTTGCTCCATTGTCTTTTTGTATCTGAAGTGGTGGATGAGAGGTCTACTGTCCATCTGCTCATTCTTTTATCTATGTATTCATGTATGTATGTATTTTAAACTGTGTTAAAATATACAAACAGAAAATTTACCATTTTAAGTGCACAGTTCAGAAGGCATTAACTACCTTCACATTTTTGTGTCTAATTCTTTTTTAAGTAATTGAATGTTCATCTCCAACTCCCAAACTTTCTAGAATTTCTTCTTTATCTTTGTTCTGACATTACACCAAGACTTGGGAGTTTTTGTTCATTTGTTCTTTTAGTCTTTTTTTTGTGTGTGGTGGGCTGCACTGTGTGGCTTGCGGGATCTTAGTTCCCCGCCCAGGGATCGAACATGTCCCCTGCAGTGGAAGCGTAGAGTCCTAACCACTGGACCACCAGGGAACTCCCTGTTCTTTTAATCTTGCTTAGCACTTGTTGGAACATTTCAAAGGAGAAATTAAGTCTTCTCTATTACTTCTCTGTATTCTGATGCCTGCATCTTATATTGATGGGTGTTGAAATGTCTGAATCTATCTTCAATGTCTTTTAAAATTTCTTTTACTCATCCCCAGTCTTTGTACTTTTATACTGTTGGTGTTTAGTGTGGTCGGTTCCTCAGTCTCCATTTGTTCTTTCCACATATGTAGCAGCAATGGATTTCAGGAACTGTGCCCATCTCTAGGTGTGGTCTTGATTACTCTAAGTCAGTCATTGTAATCATAGTCCCCCTGTAAGCAGTTAGCTCAAGAACCAGGATGAAGCCTGAACGAGGCATTCTCTTGGCAACATCCTCTTGATGCTGTCTGTGCTCATCATTTTTCCTGTGTCAGTCCTCTGCTGTGCACACAGTGTTTGGTCCACTGATATGCCCCTTCTTCTGCTTTCCATTGTAATTAGGGATTCACCTACTCTTTATAGGTCTGCCAGTACTGGGGATTTGAGTGGAAGGGGGAGGCTGCAGTGTGCATGCAGGCAGCTAACATCATCCAGAACTTTTATCAATTTTTAAACAGAAAGAAATTTCTCATTCATAATATGAATGCACTTCCTTCTTAATTTCCTTGGCTTAGTTAAGCCTATTTGTATTTTGGGGTGATGCCCTACTGTTAGGGAAAGGATATGTGTTGCCAGCTTTGCATGCCCATCATAAATGGAGTGAGAGCTTGTCTCCCACCCCAGAGAGCTGAGTCCTGTTTGGAGCTCAGCTCAGGTTCACACCAGAAAGTCCCTGTCTCTGTCAGATGCTTCACGGAGACAAAGGGAGCTTGTTATATAATTTTTTAAAAATTACCAAAGCAATGAATACTTATGAACTTTGGAAAATATAGAAAGTATAGTTTATGGATTTTCAGGATGAGTTGATATTATATTTAAAGACCCAATAAGTATATTTAAAATATATATTTTAAAAAATGGTCAAAAAACAAATCCCCTTTAATCCCACAACATAAAGTTATCCCTAGGCAGCAGGTGATTGAGATCAAGAGTTTGGGTCCGATATGACATGATCTGGGCTCAAATCTTGGCTCTTCTGTGACCCTGTAAGATCAGCATTTCACCTTTCTAAGGACTGGTTTTCCAAATGTGGCCTCTGACCAGATATCAGCATCAGACCCCCTGCAGACCTACTGAGTCAAAAACTCTGTGATGGGGAGGGCCTAGCACTCTGGGCTCAAGAAGCCCAGGTGCTTCTAACGTATGCTCAGTTTTGAGAACCATTACTCTAAGCATGATTTCATTTGCCCTTTAGTTATGTAATTATTTGTAATTGCATAAGTAATACATGGGTACATTCTTGCTGAAAAAAATTATGTCACATAGAGTGAAAAAGCAAAAGTCCCTCTTCACAACAGTCAGGTATAAGATTCCTTCCCAGTGATCACTGCAGTTACCAGTTTGCTGCCTGTTCTTGCAGATCTTTTTGTCTGTGCATATACATGCATCTATGCAGACATACATGCTACTAGGAATATGTAGTTTTGTGGGTTTTCCTTTTTTGGTTTTAACATAAATGGTTTCATACTTTCCCGAAGTTTTTACTATTATTATTATTTTACTTGCCTTGGGAATTTTTCAAAAACAGATCCATTAAAAAAATTACTTCTTGGATCAACCATGATTTAATTTCTTTCTAATACAATCACACAGTAAAAATCTTTGCACATGTCCACTCTTAAAATGTGTGAGAATCTCCCTCGAGTAATTTTCCACAAGAGAAGTTTTGTATCAAAAGAGAAGAGTGCACATCTAAATTTTTGAGGCATTCTCTGAAATGCTTGTACCGATTATGGTCCCACCAACAGTAAATGAGCACTGTTTCATCTCATTTCCACTAACACTAATGTCATTAAACTTTGCAATTTTTGCCAATTTTCAATTTCTTGTTGCGGTTTAAACTGCATAGCTTTGAGTGCCAATGAAGTTGAATATATCTTCACATGTTTGGTGGTCACCTGGATATGTCCTGGAAATTCCCTCTTCATACTCTGCCTCCGTTTCCACATTGTACAATGGAGCTAGTGATAGCACCTGTTGTGTGGGGCTATTGCAAGGATCACCACTCAAAATGGTCAGCACCATGTGTGGCGCATAGTGAGTGCTTAATAAATGTTTGCTCTTAATGATTAACATTTTGGTATAATTACTTCCATTTTTTATATGTAGCTTTTGAAAGACCTGGTTATTATCATACTATATAGTCTTTAAAAATTGACTATGTTGCATTCTTTTCTCAGTATTTATACAGTCTTCATAAATATGTGATGATGACATAGTCAATCCAATAGCTTCACCACACTGGCCCTCATCTCCTGAGGACGGTTTAGTTTGTGTCTTTGTTGTTCTTGTAGTAAATAATAGTTGATAAAGCATCTTTGTGTATGAAGCTTTTTTAGGAGTGAGGATCATTAAGACACATTCCTTATAATTTCAGCAATGATGTTTCTGGAGCAAACGAACAGAGCCTCTTTATATGTATAGAAAAATTATTTTCTGTGTGGTTGTACAGATTAAAAATATTTTTATTATAAGGTTAATGCATCTACTCTTTTTGTATTTGTTACACACACACACACACACACACACACACACACACACACACATGAAAATCCAACCATCCTTAATGATATAACATCAAAGTACGAGGCCACTTCTCTCCCTCAGCATACTCCCTGTGGCATGCCAGGTGTGTATCGTGTCATATCCTTTATCAATATAAGCACACACACACACACACACACACACAGAAAGAGAAATGTGGATGTGTGTTTGATTAGGCAGAGAAAATATGAGGAAAAAGAAGGCATTTATCTAGATTATTATTGTTAAAAAAAAAAAGACAATATGGCCCTGCTTTTTTTTTAACATTTCCAGACTTTTTTTTTATGGTTTACCCTTCTATTACTCAGGTTCATGGAATTTCAAGCTACACTTTATCTTTCTTTAAATACCGTCCTTTGCAGATGGATCCTCACGGTGAAAATTCAGATCTGCCCATGGTCCTGAAGAACAAGCACTAGGGCTCAGGAAACAACCCCAGCTCCCCCTGAAGGCCCAAGAAGGGTGGGCACAGCTTTGAAAGTCTGGGTGTTTCTCAATGCCCTGAGGGTGGGCACAGTGGTATCTCCCTCTCCCCGAAGAGTGAGGAGCGTATTTGTAATCTGAATATTGCTTGCCAGTTTGTGAAGCACACTACACTCTAACCGTGCAAGAGGCTCTGCCCCTCAGGTTTCAGAGGGCCCAAGCAACATGCAAGAGTGGGATAAATTTCGGGGCCTGGGAGTTGTCGGTTCAGGGTGGCAGGTTTCAGTGAGCACTACAAACCTTCCCTGGCCTCTCAGCCCTCCTGCGAGTCCAGTTTTCTGTTATTCTAGGACCCGGTCCCTCGGTCCTTAAATTCCTGCATCCCATGGGGAAGTTTTGCAATTCGGTCTCCAAAATGTGTCCCCATCCCCCAGACCCCTTCACTCCCTAAAACTCCTGGTAGGGCAAGGAAAAACACGCCTGCTAGGACAATTCTGATGTCCCCCTTGTCCTTAGACACTCACGGCCGAGGCTCTGGGTCTCCAGGTCTCTGTAGACCTCTGAGATGGCAGCTCCTGGCTCTCCGGGTGAGGAGAGAGCCATCAGAATCAGTGGAGGGTGACAGACCTGTGACTAATCTTTCCCAACTCATTTTTGGCTTCCTGCCCTTTCCGTTCATTTGTAGCTGGCTCAGGCACACAGTTGCCAAGAAACGTCTTTATCAAGACCCTCTTTTACAAAATAATGGCTTTTGTCTTAGTGCTATCGGCGGTTATCGCTCTTTTCTTATGTATTGAAGGCACAACATTTTCCCTTATTTTCCTCCTGCCCCGACTGAATCGAGTTTTCTTTCAGGATCTTTGTAAGTTGCAGTTCTTTTTCTGAGGGCTCTGGATTCTTGCCTACACACCCCATTATTTCTTTGAATTCCTTTTTAAAAAAATGTCTTTGAATTCTTGAACAAGCTGGCTCAGTTTATTCTATCAGTGACACTTATTTCTGTTATAGGAACTCTGTCTCGAACCCTAGATGTTTTTGGTTTTAATGTTTCTCATCCAGAAAGCTGATTTTATTCTGAGCTCTTAAGTTATTATTGCTAATAATAGTGCTGTTTCCCCATATTCCTCTGTTGCCTGGAGAAATCCTTCAGACACAATTGCAAATACTTTATTTTAATATTGTGAACGTGGGTTTTCACAAAGTCCATTTACCAATGTTATGCCATCAGTTTCCTAAGATTTGGGATGTTCTGAGGCCCTACCTGGGGGCTGTGTCCAAGGCTTATTGCAGAAAACAGGAGCCAAAAGCCACAAAGTCCTGGGAACCTCAAGGTTAGCTGGAGTTTGAAAAAAATAAAACACACTGAAACATATGCCATTTTTAGCTAAGTATGAACTGTAGCTGAGCCCTCAGCCTCATGTATAAAGGTACCCCTAGGAACCTGGCCTCAAGTGTACAAATAATATTACTGGTATCTTGAGCCACATGTATGCCAGGAGTTATGTGAAATACTTTACAGGTGAGTTTTATACTCATGGCAAATTCAGGACATAGATATTGACATCACCATTCTTGTTTAAGGAAAACAAGACTCTGGGAGATTTATTTCAAAAAACTAAGCCTTCAACTATTAAATGGAAAAACCAAGATTTGAACTTACATAGCCTGCATACAACACTGATCAGATAAAGAAAGTTCAGAAAGTTAGATCAGTCTTTATACAGATAAATCTCAGACCTAAGTGGACATCAAAATCCATAGAGAGCTTGCAGTAAGTTAGGGACTTGCATTTCTAACAAGTTCCCAGATGCTGCTACTGGACAGGGGACCACACATAGAGAGTCACTGCCTCAGATTAACAGTTCACATGGACAGTGCTTCGTGGTCTCTCCTTCAATTTCCTAACAATTTGTCTTTCATCCTGGCTCTGGCACATTTCTTTTGCTTCCCCATGGTGTAGCTGTCAAAGGATGACCAGAAACTGTAATGTCTTCAAAGGCACAATACCTGTTCAAATTCTCTCTACCTGAGCATCCTAACAGGTGCAGATAAGTGTTTATTAATTGTGGCATGAATGATGTAGGGTCTTGTTACCTGTTGTTAGTAAACAAATGCTTATATTATTAATAGCTATGATTTAATTATTACTTAAGCATTTTACAGTCATTTAAGAGATGTTTCTTTGCTCAGTACCAGAAGCCTAAAAGGCAAATTACTCAGTAGGCTAACAAAATATTGAAGATATAATAGACTTTTCTTCAGGTCTAGATGGACAACATCCCCATTTATGGGCCATGCTTGAAAATTCAAGCCTGGGTTTACCATAATTCCAAATGAAATTTGAAAGGGGCCTCTAATAGGCACTGAAGCTAGAAATCACCAGGGCTAATTATTCATAAATTCTTCTAAACTCCTCTGGCCAGAAAGGTATGGGGACTGAGGAACAGTTACTGTTAACAGTGCAGCTCTCAGAAGCTGCGTTGGAGCTTGTGACTCCTAGACAGTAGACAGTCCAGGCAATTCCACCAAAACTCCAAGGTCTGTGACTTGGCCTGCCTGGGATCACACACCCATCCTTGACCAATTGCTGAGGCTTGGGGATGGAATTCAAAGACGCCCATGATAGGAATAGCCTACCTGAGAGGTGTGGCTGGTTTCACTAACCACTTCACTTTCCATTGCATTATCAGAACAAGGTAGCTCTCCAGAAGATTCAGGAGGGCTGTTCCAGATCCCTTGTAATTTGAGATACCAGATGACCTTAATCACTTTGTGATCAATTCTACATCATAGCTTGGAGGTCCAATTTTATTAAGTATGGTCTTTTTCTTTTGGTGGAAAATATTTTTATTTTTTCCTCATTTTGTAATTGTATGATTAATAAATGAACATGTTTTTGTTATAAAATGTCTAAATAATGTAGAAGTATTCAGGGATAATACTCCTTCCTAATCATTCCTCCTTCCCACTGCTCTCCCCAGCAGTATCTGCGCCATCTTTGTCTCTTCTCTATGCCTTTATGTCTTCAAAAGTGGACCTAGTGAACCAAGCATCCTTTTGTTCACACCCTTAAGTGGTCCCCTCTCCTTGAATCTGGGCTGACACTGTGACTTGCTTTAACCAGTAAAATGTGGAGGAAGTAACAGTGTTTTTTTGAGACTAAGCTTAAATCATTAAAAAAATGGCTGCTTTTGGAACCACAGTTTGGATGTGCCCTAAATGTTTAACTATACATTTATTGATCAACATTTGAGGAGGGGATTCAAATTTTCACTCTTTAGAGGCAATGAAGTAATGAATATTTTGCATGTACAATTTCATGCACTTATGCATGAATAGAGACCTACAAATAACATTACTGGGTAAAAGGCAAGCACATTTTCCATATCCATGGATACTTCCAAATAGTCTTCCAAAAAGTTTTCACCAAATTACACTTGTTACAAGAATGTGTGACAGGGCCCATTTTCTTGCCTCCTCACCCAACTCACTATTCTGCTGGGTGAAAAATTGTATCTCTTTCTGGTATTATTTTAATTTCTCTGATCCATCCATCTGGGCACGCGTCTTTACAGATGCATGTTGGCCAATGTCTTTCTTCCTCTGCGAATCTTCTGTTTGTATCCTTTGCCCATTTTGTCTATTAAGTTGATGGGCTTGCTTAAATTTTTTGTGTTTGTTTTGGATTTTTCTCAGTCTTTCACTTGCCTTTTCATATTGTTTATATCATTTGTCTTTTTCTTCAAAAATGATTAATTTTCATGAGCTCACTTATGGCCTTTGAGTTTTAGGTCTTTTGACAGAAATATAATTTTCTATTTCTTGTAATGTTTCAATAATTTTATTTCTTAGCTTTAGCTCTTTAATCATTTTGTGATTACTTTTGTGCTTGGAGTTAGGTGAGCATTTTAGAGAGGGCATGACTTTCATACATAACACACACCTTATACACCATACACAACAGCTGTGGGCAGGGCTGTCTAGATAGATCTTTTCCTAATGTACAGCTAGTCAAATCCCCACACTTGCTGACTGGCTTATTTTTTCTTTAGTGACACCCACAGATCTGTATACCTTTTTCTTCTCAGCCCCATTCTAGTCCCTTGCATGATTTGTCTATTCCCATGTCAATATCACGTAACTTTCACGAGTTACTTTTCATTTTTATTTTCTTCAGAAATTTCTTTGTGTTCTTAAGGATCCTCCTTTATGATATAAGTTTTGGAATTAGTTTTTCTAGTTCTGGGGGTAAAGTCCTGTTGGGACTTTAATTGGCATCACAGTGAAATTATAGATGAATTTGGAGGAGGATTGGCATGTTTTTAGTATTAAATCATCCAATCCAGAAATCATGGTATGTCTTTCCATATAAGCAGGTTTTAAAAAATTTACTCATCCATCATTAAAGTTTTTTTTCCAACTTAATCTCGCAAATTTCTTGTTTATTTCATGTTTCTTGTTTCTTTTGATTGTAAATGTGTTACTATTTCCCTGCTTTCTTTTGTTAGCAGTTGCCTGATTTGAATCTGTTTTATCTTCTTAGTATTTTCTTTGTCAGTTTATTTAACACACATATATCCTTTTTATATCTTTATTGGAGTATAACTGCTTTACAATGTTTTGTGTTAGTTTCTGCTGTACAACAAAGTGAATCAGCTGTATGTATACATATATCCCTATATTCCCTCCCTCTTTAGCCTCCCTCCCACCCTCCCTATTCCACCCCTCTAAGTGGTCACAAAGCATCAATCTGATCTCCCTGTGCTATGCAGCAGCTTACCGCTAGCCATCCATTTTACATTTGGTAGTGTATATATGTCAGTGCTACTCTCTCACTTCATCCTAGCTTCCTTTTCCACCCCATGTCCTCAAGTCCATTCTCTACATCTGCATCTTTATTCCTGCCCTGCCACTGAGTTCATCAGTACACACATATATTTTTAATCAGTGTGAAAGTCTTTGACTTTTAATTAGTGGGTTTGATCCATTCATGATTGTTGTGACCAATGAGGTGTTTTGACCTATCACCGATGTTTTGTTTAATGTTTTTTCTTTCCCTTTCATTTGTGCGTTTTAATTTTTTCCCTTCTTTTTGCTAGTGGGGCTATTTAGTTTGGAAGTTGATCATTTCATTCTTATTTTTAGAGTGGCTTACAATTTCTTACACATGTATGTAAACTTACATTTTTCTACTGCTACCTAGAATTAGTTCTGGCCCTACTTTCACAAAACACAACTGCCTTTAGCAAGCTTCCCTCATCCTCTTCAACCACTCTTTTTGATCTGTCCCCTACCAGCCCTGTTGAGGTCTTCTGAGATTTTAGCTCCCCATCATTGTAAAAAAAGTATTTGGAGTTATGCATCAATAATTATTAAGTCATAAGGCATACCTGTAAATTTTTTTGATTCTTTTCATATCATTGTTTCTCGTAGCCCACATCCTTCTGTTTCTTGTATTTCCATTTTCCTGGAATAATTCTTTCAGAGAGCATCTGTGGGTGGTTAACTTTCTGAGTCTTTGCTTTGCCCTCCCACTTGAATGGTAGTTTGGATGGATATAAGATTCTTGGCTTAGTACTTCTCAGTCTTCTGATGTTATTTGTTTTCATGTATTTGATGCTGAAAGAGAACTTTCTTTGTAAGTAACCTTTTTCTTTCCCGCTCGTGGACTGTTTTCAGGATGTTTCTCTCTTGGTCCTTTTGTACTGAAATATGAAAAAAGTGGATCTTTCTTCATATTTCTTCTTGAGCCTTGTAGCCTCCCTACAACACTATAAATTTTACTCTCTTTGTTCTTAAATATTTCTTTCCCTCTACTTTTTTCTTTTCTTTTCCTGGAATTCCTGTGAGGCTGATGCAGGGACTTCTGCATCTAAATTCCAAAAATGTACACTCTCTTTTGTATTTTAATCTCTTTGGCGCTAGGAGGTTGTCTTCAGTTCTGGGAGGTTTTCTAGGCTCCATTGTCCAGGCTTTCACAATTCTTCAGTTTTGTACATCTCTGGAGCCCATTGATTGAATTTTCTATGTAGTAAAAACCAGGTAGACATGGGATGGAAAAATCAAACTCTCATTCCCTGTGGTTACCAAAACTTAGAAAATAATGCCTCAGAATACACTGAAGAAAAAAAGTGTAGGATATATATATATATATATATATATATATATATAATAAAATTAGATAGCCTTATTAAATGTGATAAATAATATCTGAAATGGAAACAACTCTAATGTTTATGGATACAAAAACTTAATAATAAATGTAATTCTCTTCAAGGTAATATATGAAATTTTGATCGTAATCCAAATAGTTTTTGAGGGCAGGAGAACCTGACAAAATGATCTTAAAGTTCTCAAGGAAAAATATGTACAAGAGACACAGAAATTGACAAATGACATAGAATAGAGTTTAGGTAAAAGTCCATACAGAAATAGGAATTTGATATACCACAAAATTGGCACATCAATCCAGGAAAACATGGATGAATTATTAAATCAGTGGTACTGATATAAGTAATAGTCCATTTGGAGACTAGTATTATAATTCATGTCATAGCCTGTATAGACAAATTCCAAATCGATAAAAAAGGTAAATGAAAACATTAAAGTGAATGTATAGATAAATAAATGATAAATATTGTTAAAATAAAATTTGGGAGAATATTGTAAGAATCTAGGGACACAAGACCTTCTTAAGCAAGACAGGGCATTCCAAAGCTATACAGAAAAGGATAGACATGTGATCACAGTAATTATTACCATATTTCTACAGTAACAATTCTTTTAGGTAAAATGTAGAAACTGGCCATCAAAAGAAAAATGACTGAATGGGAGATTAATATCACATTAATCTATAAGAAAAAGATAAAAAACTTAATAGAAAATTGGGCCAAAGATATGAATAGTCAATTAACAGAAAAAGAAGTGCAAATAGCCAACAAACAAATGAAAAAACTACATAATCTTATTAGATATCAAAGAGATTCAAATTAAAACAAAACAAAAAAAAGAAATCTTTGCCCATGAGAGGCAAAGGTTCAAAAGACTGATGCTGTCCACTGTTATGAAGGATAGAGAAATAAACTTTCTTAGACATTGGTGCTGAGAGGACAAATTGCTACAGCCCCTTGGAAGGGTAACTCAACTCGGCGATGTTGGTGGTGGTGTTCACGTAGCACTGCAAACGTGGTGGTGGTGGTCATCATGTAATTCCCTGAAGTTGGTCATGGTCTTCATATAACTGTAACAGCAGTGGAGGTACTGACATATCTGTGAAGGTAGTGGTGGTAATCATATAACTCTGAGAAGTTAGTCTACATGTTACTCTGCTACATTTGTCATGGGATTCACATGGCTTTGCGTTAGTGTTGGAGGTGGTATTCACAAGAATCTGTGACACTGATTGTGGTCACGTTCATTTAACACTGCAGAGTTGGCTGTGTTATTCAAATAATTCTGCAATGTTGTTGTTGGAGGTATTCATGTGACTCTGCAATGATCAATGTGATAGTATGCATCTAACTCTGCAATGTTGGTCATGTTATTGGTTATTCTGTGAAGTGGGTGCAGGTGGTCTTCACATAACTCTGCTGTGGTGGCCATGATATTCACATAACTGCAATGGTGTGGTGCTGATGATATTCAATTGATGTTGGATGTTGGTTATGGTATTTATACAACCTGTGGTGTTGGTTATGGTAGTCACATAACTCAGTGGTTTCGTTGGTGGTAGTCTTCCCATAACCTCATCATTGGCTGTCTATTCCCAAAGCTCTGTGACTTTGGTCACGGTATCCACATAACCCTGTCATGGTGGGGGTGTTTGCATGCACATAATCAGCAACTGTGGTAGGTGCGTTCATGTGGTTTTATGATGTTGTTGCTGATGTTATTTCCATGGCTCTGTGGTTGGCCAGGTGTTCACATTTCACATAGTACCATGGTGGGGGCAGAGGTGGTGTATGATGAGGCAACCCAAGATGGCTGTTTTTTGTTCTCTGTGCATTCCCTGCTTGACCAGTACTTGCTTCACTTACACCCTACTCACATGGCTGAACTTCCTACATACTTGCCCTCTGTCCAAGCTAGTGATCATTCTGATCTTTAGATCAGGGCATCTCCACTGTGATAGCTTATCAAAGGGGTGGTGAGGGATGTGCTCCTCTGCTGGTTTCCCTGGTAACTGATTGCCAACCTGATGTCAATTCCCCCTATAATTGGTAACCTCCCTCTACCCTGGGAGTGAAGACTACTGCCATGTCCTGCCCGCCCTCTGCTGCACACGGCAGGTTGTCACTCTAGGACCTTGCTTCAGACCTGTAAGATCCCCCTATCCATTAAATTGTTGATGTCTCTGTCACTGACTCCGAACTCTTTCTTGGGTCTTGAGGCTGGGCAAGTGCAGGGCTTGCAGGCCTGTAGGGTGCAGCCCAACAGGTGGTATTCAAATAACTATGTGGCAAATGTCGTGTATTCACATGACCCTGCAGTGTTGGTGGAAGTTGTGTTCACAGATGCTGTGAAATTCATCACGGTATTCCTATAACCCTAAGACGTTATTTCGTTATGGTGTTGGCATAATTGTGCAACATTTGTGGTGCTACTCACATATCTTGTGTTGGTGGTGATGGTGTAATTCAGATAACACCAGGACTTGGTCATGGAACTTACATAGCTCTATGACAATGGTAGTGTTGGCATTAACATATCACTGTGAGGTAGTGATATTCCCATAACTGAGAGAGCATTTACAGAATTCACATTATGCTGTGGTGGTGTTGGTAGTATTTACATATCTCTGCAATGTTATAAAGTGGTCTTCAATAACTCTGTGACAGTGGGCATAGTAATCAGATGATCTACAGTGGCCACGTCATATTCACACATCTGCAATGGTGGTCATGGGGTTTCCCTAAGCCTGTGACCATGGATGTGGAATTTGCATAACCCTGCAATGGTGGTGGTGATGGTAGTCATATATCTCTGAGAGATACTGACACAACTTTGCCACTTTGGTGGAAGTAATTACTTTGGTGGAAGTAGTTAACATTAATTTGTAATGTTGCTGGTGGTGGTATTCACCTATCTCTGGGATGTTGTGATGTTCACATAACTGTGACAGTGTTGGGTGTGGCAATCTTATAACTCGGTAAAGTGTATTGTGGTATCCACATACCTTAGTGACAGTGGTCGGCATATAACTCTGCTGTGGTGGTGATGGCATCCACACAACTCTATAATAGCAGTGGTGGCAGTCACATAATGATGCACTGTTGTTCATTGTTTTCATGTGACTTGTGACATCATTGTAGTATTACATAATTCTGCAATGTTGGTCATGGTATTCATGTAACTTTGTGATGATGTTGCATAAGTCTTCGACTTTGGTGGTGGAGGTAGTCATATAACCCTGCGATGTTAGTCTTCGTATTCACATGACTCTGAGATGTTGTCATTTTAATCACATGACTCTGCAATGTTAGTGGTCGTCTAATTCATATGTCTCTGTGACCATTCATGGTACTCACATAACTGATGAAGGTGACAGCATTTAAAAAACTCTGTGACTGTGCAGTGGTTAGAGTAATAGTCACATTTCAGAGAAGTTTAAAGTTTTGTTTAAAGTTATATAAGAGTATATGACAGATCCAGGCTCAAATTCAGGCTTTCTGAATAATTCAAATGCAGTCTTTTCTGTACTACACCATGAGATCTCTTCCTGCTAAGTCTAAATTTAAAGACATTGGTATAAAACATCTGTACTGTCAAACTCCCCAAAGGCTTTGGAACACAAATATTCTATCTCTTCCACTCTAGTGGTGTGTCTATAGCTTTAGTTTTGGCCATATATTCACATATACACATACATTTTCACGTGTAAAACTGATAAAAAATTTAACTACAAATTTAGACGTGTAAGTTGAAATTCTGAAAATTTATGTTAAATTATGCAGAAGAGGTCTTTCTGGTAAACCAAAATAAAGCACCTTTGGGGGTAATCTATAGTTTATTCATATAACCCAAAATACATTTATTAAATAATGAAGTTTAATGTTGGCCAAAATGTTGGTATTATAGTGTTTTCATTCTTTCTTTAAAATTATAAACTTCTAGAAGCTTTGTAAAACACTAGAAATGTGATGCTGGAATGTTGGAGTTTGGGTGGTGGTTACATGACAGGTACATGTTTAAACAATCATTGAATTAAACATTTAAGATTTCTGGGGACTTCCCTGGCAGTCCAGTGGTTAAGACTTCGCCTTCCAATGCAGGGGGTGCGGGCTCAGTCCCTGGTTGGGGAGCTAAGATCCCACATGCCTCATGGCCAAAAAACCAAAGCATAAAACAAATTCAATAAGGACTTTAAAAAAGGTCCACATCAAAAAAAATCTTGAAAAAAACAAATTTCTGCATTTTACAGCATGCTAGTTATACCTTGACAAAAGTTTTTGAAAATGTATTTCTAAAGAAAGCGAAAATACTAATGGATTTCAGAAAAGTTAAGCATAGTGTCAAATGTCAGCACTCAGGATATTTGCTGATGGGTGTGAGTTATTACTTTTATTACTTTTATAGAAATGGAACAAAGTGTCACCATGAATAAAAAGTTAAAATGTGGCTAAGAAATGTGTATGCCTCCCAAAATGGCCTTGTTGTAGTTAGGAATTGTCTCTTCTTGTCAGTTCTCAGTGCTCATGATTTACATTTTCTCGCCTTGCAGTACTTGGGGTGCATTGAAGTTCTTCGCTCAATGAGGTCACTTGACTTCAGTACAAGGACACAAATTACCAGGTAAGCCCTCTTGAAAATGGACTCCTGTGATTTTACTTTGGAAAGGAATGCTTTCTGAGGTTAACAACTAGAAATTTCCAGAGGGGAATTCTGCCCCTTGAGTGCTGGTGACTGGCGACAGGGAGTCAGGACCCACTGTTTCAAGTCTCTTTAGTGTTCATCCATGTTTGTGACATGTGTGTCTTAATACAAGCCCCCTGAAGGACACTCTCCACTTCTAAGCTCTTTTTATAATTAAGCTGGAGCGTTTATGTTTGTTTCTTTAATAAATGAAACTCTAAGACCAGATTGATATTTTAAAATCTACTGAACTGTGTTATTTGTTTTTAAAAAGAAAATCAAGATGTCAGAGAGAATTTCCAACAGTATACATAGGGAATAAAATGCATAGAATTGGAAGTAGAAATCTTAATGGGAGTAGTAATTTAGAAAGCTGACCAATTATTTTAAGGTGTCAGTGGTTTTGAACAGGTTTATATATTCTCCAACATCAACTAGATTTTAAACTTCTTGAGGGTCAGTTCTGTTTTTGACCATTGGTTTTAAAAAATTCATAGTCTAGTAGAGCGTGTACCTTTAGAAAAATGCCAATTTCAAGTCATCTTGAAGAAGAGAACCGGAAAGCTAGGACTGGGTCTGTGAAATAGCTACATTTCTGAGGGCAATGAGCTTATATTGCTTTGGCAGTCGTGGAATTGTTTAATCTAAATAGTGATATCAGAAAATGCCTCATTTTTATTTCATTCAAATCTCTCTATTGGATATCTTTGGATTAGCAAGCCAAAAAGTAAAGATTGAGCTTTAGAAAGCAATTATTGGTAGTAATTAGCTACTCAGTAGTGTACATTGCCTCAATTCTATGCTTTAAGCACAACAATGAAACCTCTTCTTGCTCATTGAAGAAATTCGTGTTCAAAGAGTTGAAGTTCCCCTTCTCTCTAAAGCAACTCAAGACACACGTATTGGGAGCACACTGACAGTAGTAATCTATACCAAGGGAATAATCCATCTCTACATATTTGTACAAAATGGTTTATGGAAATTGCCAAGGCAAAGAATGGTATTTTGAAGTGAGAGCATTTAAAAGAAAAGTTTGAATGTTTAATCAATCATTCATTCATCCCAGCCATGAAAAATGCACGTGCCGTGTGGGGTGGGCAGAGTGCTTGGCCGCGGGCCTGGGGACACTGGAACCTGTGACACTGGTCACCTTCTCGTGGATGGTGGCAGTTTTTTTTTTTAAACTTACAAAAAACTGAAGTATATTTGATTTACAGTGTTGTGTATGGTGCATTTTCTTTAAAGAGAATTGTCGACCATTTCTACTGAATTCACTTTATAGATATTAGAACTTCTGAGATGATTTTATGTCATTTTAATTCTTCTGATGTATTTATCAAGTGTTTACTGTGGCTGTGCACATGCAGCATGCTGGCCAACTTGGGCTGTCCTGCTTTGCAAGACCTCCTGGTTTGGAGGGAGAAAGATGCACATGCAAATGACTGAGGGTCCTGTGAGGGGCACAGAGCAAGTCGGGCTCCTCAGGAGTGGAGGTGGGTGGGGACCAGTGAGCACACCCAGTGTGCCCTTGGATGAAGGTCTCAGCACTATTTGAGACCACCTATAGTAGTGGTAGAAGAAAGCCGTGGAACAGATATCCAATCCCATTCCATTTGGATTTCAGCAAAGGTACAGCAATGTAATGGGCCAAGTGGAGTGCCATTCTTTGACTCAGAAAACTTGGTGTTGCATTCTGGTTATACCATAATTGCTTTGAGTTTATTAGACTTTTAAGAAAAAATCAATTTATTTATCTTAATTGAAGTATAGTTGATTTACAATGTTGTGTTAATTTCTGCTGTACAGCAAAGTGATTCAGTTATACATATATATATATATATACATTCTTTTGGGTTTATTAGATTTTTGAAAACTATGTTTGCTTTTCTTTATGATGCTTTCTATTGTTTGCCTCATTTTTATCGTGTGACATGTTTCTTATTTTAGTAATAGCCAGAGACCACTTGTAGGAAACAATTTGACAAGTCAGCATCAGAAAGAAGCCTTTGCACCCAGGACAGGAATGCCCAATGATGCCCTGTAGACGTGGCATATTTTAAAGCCTACGTGGTAGCTGAGTGTTAAACACCCTATGATTAAACTCTACCACCGAGGTTTACTTTATATACTAAGGTCATTCTTGAAAGGTTTTAGGGAAATCTAATGTAATTGTTAGATCAGGCCCTAGCAAAGCCTGTTTCCAAAGCTTCTTAGCCATGCCTTTCATAAAAATACACACACATATATATATATATCTATATCTATATATATATATCTATATATATATATATATATATATATATATCTTTTATAAGGAAACAACCAATCCCTACTCATCTGTTCCGCTATTTCAAGGTTTGGGTGTGTCTTTTAGAGGTTCTGACAGCCAAACCAGATGTCCTTTTGTTGGGGTCAGTTTAGTTTTATGCTGTTCCTGAGTCGGGGTTCAGATTGATTGTGGTGCTTGCAATCACATCAGCATTGGATTACTGATCTCTTACTAATAGGTCACTTTAAAAACTACCCGGGAGCTGCCATTGTTGGTGACTGTTAATGGCCTTGCCCTCCTAGCGCTCTGGGCAGAGGCTGTTGGTGACTCGTTCACAGTAATCAGTGCCCGCCGTGTGGAGGAGATGGCCTGTATGTGGAGCCCAGCTCTGCTAATTTCTACCCCAATGGTTGTTGTGGGAAATAGAACAATTTCTATATCTGATGCCCACAGGACAGGCCCTGGCAAAAGGGCAGCCTTGTTTAAGTGTTTGCTCCGTCCTGTTGCCTGAGCTTGTATTCAACAAGTACTGGGACACAAGACCCCAGTGTCCAAAGAAGTGAGTGTTGGCAAGCATGGGGGCATTTGAGGGCATATAGATCATGGCCTTGACAGCCACTGCTTCCCCGGGTCAGCCTGCTGGTAGGGTACATGGAGGAGTTGAGAGATTCGGTATTTGTGAAAGTCTGCCCAGGGGACAGATGCACACCAGAAGAAGAAATATCTCCTGTAGAAGAACTAGCTTCCCAATGTGCCCCTGGTCACACACCCGGCATGGCCTCACAGAGGGCGAATCTCTTGAGCTCCCTCCCCTCAATGTGTCCTCTGTCCGGGAAGACTCCCTACTCCCTTATGACAAGGCACTGTTAAGGCCATACAGGAATCCCGCTGCCGAAGGTGGGCCACTCTAGAGCTTGTGGCAACTGCCCTGTGCTCCCTGCCCCCCCACCAGGAGCACGTCACAGTCCTTGAAACCCACAAGGGACTGTTCTTCCCGTGTATATTTCACACCGTGCTGTGCAGCCCCTGAGGGCCTTGGGGGAGGGTCTCAGCTTGGTGTCACCCTGGGGAAGGTGGGGGTCCCAAGCAGGGAGGACCCAGGTCCCCAGTCAGAGGTCAGTCAGAGACCTCGGCTTTCATCTGAGTTAAGCCACTGGGTCTCCACACGAGGTGACTGTGGTACAATGCTGACAGCCACTGCTCCGGCGACTGGCCACTCTGCCCATGGGAACCACAACCTGCGTCTCCCTGAGACGTCCTCTCCTGCGACTTCTCTCACCTTGCCTTGGGGGAGGAGTTGAACTAAGTTATTGTACTTCCCATCAGAGCGAGATGTGCCTCATCAGATGGGGCCCACTCCGGGGAGATCGAGCTCTCGGTCTGACACTTGGAGAGCAGCCTGTTGGGCCGCCCTGCAGGGTGACAGGAAGCTCCCATGTGCTGTGGTCATGGGAATAACACGGCCTTACTTTCTTTCCCCCATCCCATCTGCTAATCTTTATTTGATTTATCGTGTTAAATTTTATCTATTATGGGAAATCACCTTAAGCCGTTTTTAGGGCATGGAAGGCTATAAATATATACGCAGTTAAACCCAGAGCACTCAGCAAGGTGGTCCTTCTCCAACAGTAAGTGTGAACATCTGATGTGTATTTTTGGTTCTAAATGACCCCAGCTGTTCTCCTGCACCGCTTGGACTCATCCGATAACTGCTGAGTTTGCTTTCCACTCAGGCCCACGTAGACATGTGGGCTCAGTGTGCGTGGTTTTGCTACACTTCCTGGGTGAGCTTCTATTAATAAAATGTTGTCCAGGGCCCACGACAAACCTGCTTTTCCAAATTGTAGAGAGTAAACAGTTGGATCTAGTTAACGGTTTTCGTTTCCCTCATTTTAAAGTTGTCATATTTTCAATGGGCCCTG
Source organism: Delphinapterus leucas (assembly GCF_059928025.1). Taxonomy (NCBI): domain Eukaryota; kingdom Metazoa; phylum Chordata; class Mammalia; order Artiodactyla; family Monodontidae; genus Delphinapterus; species Delphinapterus leucas. Next base: position 30,169,992 of record NC_143134.1, read on the forward strand.
AAGATACTGGTTTGACCCAGACCTTGGCCAGCACTGCCCGTGGATGTGACCACTCCCTAGCATTCCGCTTTGCATCCACACACTGGAGGGTTCTGCTTTGGAATTGGGGCTTTTCAAAAATTCCCCAGGAGCATGCATAAACTCCTTTTGGTTTGAAACCAAACTCAAAATTTGTAAAAGGAGAACATTCTTCTTTGGGGAAAGTATTTCCTTCTGTTCTTATTCAACCTATTGATGGGGTCTCCGGAGACTTTTATCGTGGATGCTAGCACATGTATTGAAGTTCAGAGTCACCTGGCCACGACCTTCTCATGTTACCACAGCTCGAGGAGGCAGAGTGTAATGGACACAGAATCAGCCGTGAGCTGGTGAGTGGGACTGAACTCTGTGACACTGGATCTTCTCTGTCTGATGTTTCATGAGGGGACTTTGGTTAGAAGGTAGATGTGTGACCACGTGGAATTGCTCTGACAGTGCTGGGCACTGTGATAGCTGCAGGGCCGTGAGTTTGAACAAAATAGCCGGCATTGTCTGGAGGCGGAGGAGAGAAGGGAGCCCAGAGACGAGGTGTTCAGAATCACGGATGCTCCTGCTACAGTGAGAATGGCGGCCTGGCTTGCAGGGGCATTTCTCGCCAGTCGGGTGTGTGGAGGGGTCCATCCTCAGCCTGAAGGAAGGCAAGTCAGACGGCCTCGGTGCAGCGTCTCCACTCTGTCCACCCTCCCTTCCCCGAGTCGACCTGGCAGGCTTGGTAACACTCACTCCTCCAGTCACTTCTGGCTCAGTGCTCTCAAAAAGAAGAGAAAAAGGCCAAGGTAAAACCTTTCACCATGCAGTCCTTTAGCTCCATCCAGTCCCCGCGCATCCTCATCCGTGTGCATTCATCCCAGCTGCAGTGCATTTCCCCTCGTGTACTTGAAGGCCCCCCGGCACCGTGCGCCCTCGTTGGACTTCCTGCAAGAGAGGGGCCAACCAGGCTGCGGGCCAGGTGCCCTGGCCCCCTCCCCCCACACCGTATCCACTGCAGCCCTTCACCATCTTGCTTCAAACATTTGTGTCGTGTGGCCATTTCATCACCAGTTCATGGGGATCAGAGCAGCGCACAGGGTGTGGTTTGGGAAAAGGCCATATTTACTAACAAGATATTTGTGTTGTTTGTGGAGGCTTTCCCACCTCAGGGCAGCATTCACCTGTGAGGAGCTGCGGGGGCAGAAGATGGATGCAGAGGACGAAGGGCAGGTAAGGCGTTGGACACCTCTGCCTCTGGGAGAACTGCACACAGCCCAGGGAATGACACGGGGTCTGGTTGCACTACCCTGAACAGTAGAAAGATGGAAACACCCAGGAAGGGTGGCGGGGGGGGCTCTGAACATCTTCTTTTCAGGTTTGGGGTGATCGTTCCCTCTTGGACTGTGACATGGACTCTACATGCTGCACCAAACCGGCAGGACTTTGGCTCTGTAGCTTTCTCACTTTGCAGGCTGAGAGGAAGAATTTGGAAGGTCCCTTTTTTGTAAACCCATCGTATCAGTGATGTTAAGACGTGTGCTTGACACCTGGCAGGTGACATGGAAAACAAGGCTGACTTTTGCTTAGGTGCCTTGGTGCTCCACGGATCTGATCTCTCCAATTAGACTCCTCGGTCATAATATTGGAGAATTCCTTTTTCACTACAAAATAAACACCTGTAATGTTGATTTAAGTTCAACATGCCAGGAAAAGGAGCAAATCTGTAACAGTCTTCCCTGAGGCTGGTTGACTCTCAGGATTAGAAAGGAGAGCGGCAGGTGTGAACAGCCTGCACACCCGTCCCTCTGTACTCGACTAGTGCAGGTTGGTTAACTTGTGATTTTAGCCTTAGTGGCTCGTTCTAAATTTACTTTTTCTGAACACGTTTTTCAGACTGAGTCTCTCGAAGCCTTCCACCCCCAGGGGGACGAGGCCTGGCAAGGGGGGGAGTTAGTGTTTTCTCAGTTTAGAATTTTTTTTGAAAACACCAGCTTGCCTGCGTGCAAACGCATCCGGGCTTTGGATGAAGCAGGCTGAGTCCTTCCGCTTTACTTCTACATCGTTACTCAGGGCTTAACACCAACCAGAATAGTTTTGTGCCCCTGTGCCTCCTTCGTCATCATTTGCATGTGAGAATGTGCTAGACAGGGGTGCATGGATCACAGGTGCCCAAGAAACCACGACCGGGGAAAGAGGCCCAGAGTCACAAGGCAGTGGGACAGGCAGCAGGAAGCATGGGAAAAGTACCTCAGAAACATGGAAGAAGATCCCTGGGGCCTGGACAAGTCTGGAAGGACTTCCTGGGGAAGGGAGCATTTAACCCCTGGTGAATTTCTCCCCCGACCACATGGCAGACCAGAAGGAAGCATAAAACTGAGGCAGTTGCTTGCACTTGGGCCCCACAAGGGGTTCTGCCTGTCTGCCTCTGTGCAGTAATTCTAATGCCTGCCAAAGGGTGGGGCCTGAGTCGGATGCCGCGAAGGAACACAGGGAACCGTCTGCACCCATCTGAGGTCCTGCCCCGAGCCCGGCTGCCTTAGGACATCTGGGCCCTGGGGCAAAGGGACACGGGTGTCTGCTTTCCGATAGGCCTCAATTTCATGTTCTGTCTCTTCATGCTAATACATGTTGAGGCATTCACCCGCTTTGTGAGGATTAAATGAGACATTACTTCTGGAAACACCTGGCACAGGCTATGTAGAGGAAAGGTCTCAAGGCCATTCCCTTGACCAGACCCACACGTACATGTATGTGCCTTAATCTGTCCTCTGAGCAGACCCTGAGACTTGGTGTGGGGAGCGTACTAGGGAGGGTGTGGTAGGGAGCAGAGGGTGGGAGTGGGCTGAGGGTGCTGGCAAAGCCTCCATCAGAGCAGCGGAGGCCAGACCCTGGCCCTGGAGGCAGCGTGGCCATGCTTATGCAGACGTCCCTGGAACCTAGAGTAGGCTGGGGGCTGCGAGATGACAGCTCTGGCTGAAGGCTTGCGGCTCCAATCACTCAGCTCCTGGGCCTGTCTCTCTGAATTGGATTTTTCTCTTGGGACCTCCTCTCTGAGCAGCTGTCCCAGCCTGATCTTTGGACAGCAGTCTGCTGAGCAAGTCAGAATCTAGAATCAAGAGTCTCCTGTTGCTGCTTGATCAAGAGGGTTGCATCCTTCAGGAAGCCACAAGTGCTGGCAAACACCAGACACACTGGGCCGGGGGGCACACGTGGAAGAAGGAAGTTCGATGTTAATTATAAAACTCCTTTCCTGACCACAGTGACATGATGGTCTTGAGCAGGGCACAAAGCAAATGAGGCACTTGCAGTCCAGTTGGGATGAACGGGGCAAATATACATAAGGAAAATGGTCAGTTGTGGGGCAGAGTGGGCTCTGCAAAGACTGTGCTACTCCTATTCTACTTGTTTTATTCATCCTGGGAATGTTTGTCCTGTGCTTCAGCAGCACTTCATTGAATTTCACTAAATAATGGAAAGAAATATAATAAATGTGTCCTTAAAAACTTTTCATATGAAAAGTTTGTAGAAAGGATGAGGGCCTTGCCACCTTAACTAGCTCAAAGTGAGTAGGGTGGGTTAGAACGGGAAGAGGGGAAGTGGGAAGCGGGTGACTAGGGGGTGAGAGGATAGATGAGATGAGGAAGGGTGGGCTGGGTGAGGGGATGCGAAATGGGAAAGGCTGCATAGAAGTGGGGTGAGACGCGGTGGGCTGGGTAAGGTGGAGGGGGCTGGGTGGAAAGGACAAGGTGCCATCTTTCTCTCCCAGAGGCTCTGGGCGAGTCGTATTCCTTTTCTCGCCTTGACCATTGGAATAAACCAGTCTGATTCTTATCTTTTTCCCAAACTAGAAAATACAGACATTATTCTACTTCCTTGTTTCTCCTTTCATTTCAAACACTGGTTAACACTTTATCAGGATGACCCCATCATCATAATTTTCTGGCAAGCCGGTTATGGAGATCAGGGGCAAGTTATGTAGCTCTCTCTCCCACTGAGGGCATAGTGCCCAAGGGCATGAAAACTTCCAACCATGGGACCTGTTCCTATGAACCTGGGTGGAGATATCTTTCTACTGACAGTCTGCTGGCTGGGTGTGTCAAGGTCAACTGGGTATGCATGGACCGGCAGCTCAGGGCTTGGCATGGGCTTGGACCTCCGGTTGATTGTACAGATGAGCCAGGATCTCACAGGATGTGTGGCTAGGAAGGGCAAGTGGCTAGGATAAGTTCATTGAAATGTTATCATTGAAATACAGAGAAAGGGGTTAGATACAGTGTCTAAGAGTTTAAGCTGAGCAAGTTGAGGACTTTGCAGAGCCTCATGTGCAATACCTCAAGATTTGTTTGTTTGTTTGTCTGGTTATTTTTTTACTTCTTTAGCAGCTGGCTGTGTCTCCTGGTGAAACCTTTGGTTGGTAAAGACATGTCGCTCTTTACGTGAAGGCAGAGGAAACAGGAAACTTGTCAATTACCATGATGCCCTGCCATGGAGATTCTGTTGCACTGGGTTGGGGCGAGGCCTTGGGTGATCCCCAAGGTGGTCTGCTAATATCTCTGGATGATGGCAATAAGAACAGAAGATCTTTGTCTCTTCTCTACCATATTACACCACATGGAAAGGAATTCTCACCTAACCTGGGCTCCACTGTACTATGGATTTCTTGAAGAATCCAGCAGGCTGGACATAGAGGGGCCACACAGATATGTTCCGACCTGGGACAGGGTCCCCAAAGATTTAACACACATACACATATCATCTCATTTTCTAGAGCAGTGGTTCTCAAACTTGGACATAAATCAAAATCACCTGGAGACCTTGTTACAACAGATGGCTGGGCCCCACCCCCAGAGTTTTTCATCAGTAAGACTAGGGTGGGAGCTGAGAATTTCCATTTCTGTCAAGTTTTCAGGGGGTGCTGATGCTGCCAGATCAGGTACCACACTTTGAGAAGCAATGTTCCAGAGTTCTATTTTTAACTTCTGAACCATTTGCAACTACCATCTATGAAGCCACAGTTTGAAAATAGGTCCATTTATTATTTTTTCAAGTGATCCCACTCATCCAAAAATTTTAAAAATGGAGAGTATACATGGCTTGGTGGCTTAGAATGGTTTAAATGGAATCTATAAGATGAATATGTGGCGCTCATACCATACTCTCCTTAAGGACCATCTGGTATGGTGTATATTTATAATCCTCATGCCAGAAGCACATTTGTGTCAGAATGTACCCCTCTGATTGCTCCTTTTCTGACTCTTTCTCTGAGTTCACTTACCCCAAATATATCATTCCATAAGGAACCGTTTGCCCTTGCTGAGGGCAGCCAGTGTTGCAGGTTTTGGAGTCAGATTATCCGGTCTTCTTCTAGGCTGAACAACATTCCAGCTGTGTGATCTTGTGCAAATAACTTAAGTTCTCTGTGTCTCACTTTCCCCATCTTTAAAATGGGAATCATAATGGTACCTTCTTCATTGGGTTGAGAAGAAATTGTGTTAATATCTGAAAAGCACTTAACATGCTGTCTAGTACATGGAAGGGCTCAAGGCATGTTAACTAATACTGATATTTTCATTTTTATTATATCCTCTCATTGTTGGTAATCTCATTGCTTTAAATACCACTTCTAGGTATATAAGCCACAAATCTGTATCTGTACCTCTGGATCTTCTCTTAAGTCCATCCCTGTATTTTTAGCAGCTGACTGGACCTGTGTCTTCTTGGAGATGCTCGGTCAGTCGCCAAGTCCTAAGCAACCTATCTCTGCCTCTCTGTTCTGTTTACATCCCTCCATTCTCACCTCTATTACCATAGTTAGGTCCAGCTCACATCTCCTTGAATGCTTGTCATAACTACAGCCCACGCATTCTCTCGAAGTAGAAACCAGGGAGTCAGTCTTATATCATCTCTCCTCCCTGTTCAATTACCAATGCTGTTGATTCTCCCTTGGAAGCCTCCTGAATAATTTCTCTCCTTTCTTCTAGTCTCTCTCTCTCCTTCAATTCTCTTTCTACTTGCTAATCCTGAATGTGCCTGAAACATATTACTTCCTGTTAAGTTTCATTGTTTTATCCACTACCTGCAGAATACAATGAAAAAAATTTTAATGTTATTCAATGTTCTATTTGACCTGCCCCAGCATAACTTTCCAAATATATTTCTTATAACTCCCCATTATGCTTCCTTTGCACAACCACACCGACCTACACACTGCCCCATTCTCCTGGTCCACTGTCACACCTCAAGGGCAAAGATTCAGCCACAAGAAGTATTTGCTTTTGCCTTGAGCTATAAGACCACTTTGTCTGAATTGCTCTACAGGCTTTTACGTTCTTGCACATTGTATTAGACTTTTAAAGACACAGGCTATATTTCATCTACTCTAAAATACCATCTCCTATACAAAACACTTCATTTTTTATAACCACTAAAAAATCAAAAAGAAAGCACTGCCTATTAAAATATGAAACAATGCTTTCACGTCACTTAGATTCAATTTACATAAATTGAAAAAGCTATTTTGGAATTTTGCAGACACAGATTTATATCATTATAATACTTCTACGTTTGTTAGAAGGAAAATATAAGTAATATGAAAAAGATATTCCTAAAAATTTCTTCTATTTCAGAGTCTGAATATAGTGAATCTTCTTTTTTTTTGACTTAGAATCTTGCTATGTTTTTTTTCTAGGCTTTATTGTCCTTTGGGCTATTTCAAGAGCATTAGAAATCAATAAAATTGGAATCAGAAAAAGAATAGAAAAGTGTTTTTTAAAAAGCACTAAAATTGATAAACTACTACTTAGACTGGTCAAGGAAAGAGAGAGAAAATTCAGATTACAAGTAACTATTACTTAGACTGGTCAAGGAAAGAGAGAGAAAATTCAGATTACAGGTAACAGCAAGGACACATTACTACAGATACTACAGACACTGCTAGAATAAGAAGGGAATATTATCAACAATTTTATATCAACAAATTGAATAACTTAGATAAAATAGACAAATTCCCTTAAAGTTACAACTACCAAAGTGGCTTAAAGAAAAAACAGATAAACATAATAGGTCTGTATCTATTAAAGAAATTAAATTCATGGTAAAAACAACAAACAGGGAACTTCCCTGGTAGGCCAGTGGTTAAGACTCTGCGCTTCCAGTGCAAGTGGCATGGGTTTGATCCCTGGTCGAGGAACTAAAATTCCACATGCCATGTGACGTGGCCAAAAAATAAAAATAAATTAATTAATTAAAAAACAAAACCAAACAACAAAAAAACCTTCCCACAGTTTGCTAAACTCACTTATTAGTTTTAGTAGCTTTTATGTAGAGTCTTCAGGAGTTTCTATATAGATGATTATGTCATCTACAAATAAAGGCAGTTTTATTTCTTCCTATCTAATTTGTATGGCTTTTACTTTTCTTTTTTTCTTGTCTTACTGCACAGACTAAGATCTCTAGTACAATGTTAAATGAGTTGTGAAAGTAGACATTCCTGCCTTGTTCCTGATATTAGAGGGAAAGTATTTAGTTTTCCACCATTAACTGTAATATGGGCTATAGGGTTCTTGTGGATGTCTTGTTACCAGATTAAGGAAGTTTCCTTCTATTGGTAGTGAGCTGCGAGTTTTTATCATGAATGTGTGTTGAATTTTATCAAAGGCTTTTCTGCATCTATTGAGATTTTCATATAGTTTTTCTTTCTTAGTCTGCTGATATGAGTAATTACATTGATTGATTTTTTTTAATGTTGAACCAACCTCTCAAGCCATGGATAACCCCTCCAGTATACGATGTATTATTATCTTTTTGATATAGTGCTAGACTCAATTTGCTACTATGTTGTCAGGGTTTTGTATGTAAGTTCACAAGTTATTTTGTTTTTGTTTTATAATGCCTTTGTCTGATTTTGGTATCAGGGCAATGTTGGCCTCAAAAAATGAACTGGGAATTGTTCCCCCTTATTTTCTGGAAGAGACTGTGAAAAATTGGTGTTATTTCTTCTTTAAATGTTTGGCAGAATTCACCAATGGAACCACGTGCTCCTAGAGTTTTCTCTGTGGAAGGTTTGTTTTGTTTTTTTAAAAAGAAATATTTTTTTATTTTTTGGCTGTGTCATGCCCATTTCTGTGAGAAATGCTATTGGAATTTTGATAGGGAGTGCACTGAATCTGTATATTGCTGTATATGGTATGGATATTTTAACAGTATTAATTCTGTCAATCCATGAGCATGGAATATCTTTCCATTTATTTGTACCTTCTTCAATTTCTTTCATCAGTGTCTTACAGTTTTCAGTGTACAGATCTTTCACCTTCTTGGTTAAATTTATTCATAAGTGTTTTATTCTTTTTGATGCAATTTTAAATGGGATTGTTTTCTTAATTTCTTTCTGATAGTTCATTGTTAGTGTATAGAAACACAAATGATTTTTGTGTATTGATTTTGTTTCCTACAACTTTACTGAATTTGTTTATTAGTTCTAACAGTTTTTTTTGGTGGAGTCTTTAGGGTTTTCTATACATAATATGTCATTTGCAAATAGAGACAGTTTTACTTCTTCCTTTCCAGTTTGGATGCCTTTCATATATTTTTCTTGCCTAATTGCTCCGGTTAGAACTTCCAGTACTATGTGGTATACAAGTGGTAAGAATGAGCATCCTTGTCTTTTTCCTGATCTTGGAGCAGCTTTCAGGCTTTCACCATTGAGTATGATGTTGGCTGTGGGTTTGTTACATATGTCCTTTATTATGTTGAGGTATGTTCCCTCTATACACAGTTTGTTGAGAGTTTTTATCATGATTGGATATTGAATTTTGTCAAATGCTTTTTCTGCATCTACTGATATGATCATTATAATTTTTACCGTTCCTTTTGTTAATGTGGTATATCACATTTATTGATTTGCAGATGTTGAACCATCCTTACATCTCTGGAATAAATCCCACTGGATCATGGGGTATGCTTTAATGGTTGTTGAATTTAGTTTGCTAATATTTTATTGAGGATTTTTGCATCTATGTTCATCAGGGATATTGGCCTATACTTTTGTAGTATTCACCAGTGAAGCCATCTGGTCCTGGGGTTTTCTGTGTTGGAAAGTTTTTGATTAGTGATTCTATCTTACTAATGGTCTGTTCAGCAAAATCTTTATACATGCAAGAATATAGATAAATCTCAAAGGCACTGTGCTGAGTGAAATAAGCCAGACACAAAAGGCTGCATGCTATATGAATCCATTTATATGACATTCTGGAAAAGGTAAAGCTAGAGGCAGAGATCAGATCACCAGTGGCCAAGGTCTGGAGGTCGGGGGGAGAGGATTGACCACAGAAACGGCACGGGGAAACCTTTCAGGGATAATGGAAATATTCTATCTTTTGATTTTGTGGTGGTTACATGACTGTACATACCTTTCAAAACTCATAGAACTGAACATCTAAAAGAGTGAATTTCACCTTATATAAAATATCTCAAGAAACCTGTCTTTCCACTATTGTCTCTGAAATTGTTTTTCAAACTAATGATACTCATTCTGCAAATTGTGATGTGTATATGCAGGAAATGGTAACTACATAATGATGGCTGCCTGGCCCACAGAAGTTTCAGAAATGTTAAGATATGAAAAAAATGTGCCTCTTAGAATCAATTCATTGTGCTTCCTTCTATTCCCTAGGGAAAAGAACCCTCTAAACTTTTAAGACCTTTGATAGCATCATCAGAGATGGAATTTTCCTTATACTTCACAGACTTTGATTAATAATTATTGGGTCAGTTAATGCATTTTACATCAGAGAAGCTTCTTAGACCTGAACTGGAAGGCGGAGAATTTTGTGCCTTGGGAAACATAGGGAATGCACAGACAACAATCAGGAATAAAATTTTCATGAAATAACTCTATTCTGTGGATCAAGATGTATTCTTTTTTTTTTTCTGGGTATAAAAATGACACCAAGAAATTAATGTGTGCATATTGGTACAAAATTGGACTGTATAGAAGGAGTGTAACCTCCTACCCACAAACCCAGCACCACATTCCAACTTTCAGATGCACTCTTTTCACATTTTAACATCTCTGAAATCTGGATGCATATATATTCAGTTGTATCTTAACCTATTCCTGCCCAGTGGACTACAGTTGTATGTTTGCTGTTATTGCTGAGCACCTGACAATCTAATTGCTGTTCATGTCAGCTCAGGTAGACAACTTTGATCCTCAATGGTCAGTCCACCAACCATTTAAGGGAACATGAGTCTTCAGAGTTGGTCAAAATCCTTCCCCCAAGCCCTTTTGGAAAGGCCAAGGGTTAACTCTTGCATAATAGCCTTCAGTGGCTTCGAAGAAAATACCGAAATAGTCATGGAGTGTTCTTTTAAAAACTGCTGTCTCACCTACATTCTTGATGGCTCAGAGGATGATTTTACATAGAAATGCATAGATGCCAACAACTGAATCAGAATGTGATTCAGAAGTGTTGAAACCACAATGCAAAGAGATTGGAGGAATATTTTAGTCTATTTATTTCACTTACCTATTTCTTTTTACATATACAGAAGAGTGATATATATAGATAGATAGATAGATAGATATAGATAGATAGATAGAAAAATATAAATCTATGCATTAACAAGTCTAAAAAAGTTCTCTCAAAGTATAAAAGAAAAGTTTTAAGTGATGAAGTATTGTGTCATAGTTTTTTCTTTAGCTGTGGGACATACAATATGCATTTTTTCTTTATTTCTGGGACATAAAATATGATCCATATTGTAGTCAGTTGCATCTTCAATTTGACTAAATGTAGCATTTCCTTCATGTTTTCTATGCATTTTTAAACATTTTATGTGATTTTAAATTAACAGAAAAGGTGTAAGAATAGGACAAAGGATTCCTGCAAATCTCTATTTTTTTTTTCTGAACCATTTCAGAATAAGTTGGAGATATTGTGCTTCTTAGACCTTAGCTATGTAAGAGTGTCTTTCCTAAGGACAATGGCATTTTCTTACATATCCAGAGCACAATGACCAAATCTGGAACTATAACACTGATAGAACACTATTATCGAATCTACAGCCCATCTCCACATTTCATCAGTTCTCCTGGTAATGTCCTCCATAGCTGTTTTTGTCCAGTCTAGGATTCCATCCAGGCTCGCACATGGCATTTAGTTGTTGTGTCTCTTTGGAGTCCTTTAATCTGGAACAGTTCCCCAGCCTTTCTTTGTCTTTCTTGACATTGACATTTATTAAGAGTACATGTCAGTTATTTTGTAGAATTTCCATCACTTTTAATTTTCCTGTTGCTTTCCCATGATTCATTTCAAGTTATGTATTTCTGGCAGTAAACAATAGAAATTGTTGTGTCCTTCTCAGTGCATGACATTAGAAGGTACATGGTGTCACTTTGTCTCCATATTGATGATGTCAACTTTGATGAGTTAAGATGGGGTATTTTTCATATACATTGTTCATATAATAGTGTTCAGACTGTATATAAAAGTTTGTGTTCATCTTTCCTCCTTTAGAATCATAAACACTTCTCATCATTAAAAGCTTTCAGTATTTATTGTTTATTATTTAAAAAGAATAAAGTCTAAAATGTCTGAATGCAGTGGGGACTGAGCCAAGTTATCTTGAAAGTTGGGTTTGAATTTCCTTGATGAGCTCTCAGGGAGGTATTCTTATGGCCCACAAAGGCAACAGGCTATCCCTAGAAGAGACCTAGGCCCTGGGCCAGCACATAGTAGGTGCTCAATCAAAGTTTTTTGAAATCTTAAAGTTTCATGAATCTAGGGAAATGACTAAAAATGAAGCATAAGAAAAAGCAAATTGCTAATAGTGGCAGCTCAGAAGATGTGATTAATATGACAAACTCTGAGTGGAAAAAATGATATTAAATTCCTCCTTCCTTTTGGCCCCCTGGGCCTTTTCTATGAAAATTAGTGCAGCTACATCTGCTGAGCAAAATGGAAGGCACTTGTTTTAGAAGACCTGGCTTCCTTTGTTGGAATATAATATTGTGGGATAGTGTCCTTTCTCTCCATATTTTAATTTTCTACTTATAACCTGGAAAAATGAAGACTTGTTGGATAAGTTCCAGATTAGCAACTTGTAACTCCTTTTGAAGTAAAGCCTTTAAGCACTGGAAAGTAAATTCAATTAGCTAATCTGTAATTTAGTTTAATGTACTTTAATACCTAAAATATCAGAGAGAGAGACATATTGTTGAATGGTGAGTCTGATTCTGCCTCCTCTGGGGGACATGGCTTGTGGCTGGTGTTCTTTTAAAAGAATGAACTCCTTCTCTTCCTCCTGCCTGCTGGTACCTGGCCTGGCTGGTATCCTTGCTGTGCGGCATCCGCCTCAGGGCCCAGGGTCTCTGCAGCGCCCCCTTTGGTGGAACTTGTAACTCTGCCTGTCGCCTGGGATGGGAGCACCTGTGCCGGAAGTCTCCCCTTGCAGGGCTGGGGCGACTGGCTCCCAGCTGCATCATGCAGTTTCTTCCACCCTCTTGTGAGGCCCTGGTCACTCCTTGTTATGCTCTCTTCTATTTTAACAAAACAATCCTCACCTCCTCAGGCCCTGAGTTTAGCAGGACCAGCTGGACCCCTTGACCACCTCCACTCTGTCCAGAACCCAGGACCCCTCTTCCTGGGGAGGGCAGCTGGTGGCAGATCCTGGGGTTCTGGTTTTCAGACCCTTCGAGGATTATCTGAAGTGCCAGTAAATGCTCCCTGCTGCCTGTGACCATCAGAGGCCCAGCCTGTCCTCACCCCTGTTCCCCCTTGACCTGTTGAGACCTGCAGGACAGGCAGGTGACGGTGAAGGTGGGGTCAGGCCATCCCTGCAGCCTGCACACCGGGTGCTCCCTGAATGTGCACTGGGAGAGTGGGGGCAGCCACTTCAGCGATTTTCACACCAAGCCTACCTTCCTTGGACATCTTTCTCTCGTGTAAAGAGCACACCCATGGGCTCCTCCTGGGAAAACACACACACACACACACACACACACACACACACACACACACACCTGGCACTGCTGGTGGCCTGAGAAGTGGGAGTCCCGGCACTGCGGTCCCATATGGGAAACAAAAAATAGGCTCTACGCCAGGGTTTCTCGGCCTCGACATCATTGACATTTGGGGCCAGGTCATGCTTTGCTGTGGGGACTGTTCTGTGCATTTCAGGATGTTTAGAAGCCCCTCTGAGCTCTACCTATTAGATACCCTCTTCCCCAACGTTGCAACGGCTCAAACCATCTTCAGACTTTGCCCAGTGTCCCCTGGATTAAAACTGCTGCTTTACACTAACCTCCACACCTTAAAACTAAATTTGAGTTCATCATAAAAGTCATACGTACATGCTCACCAGAGAAATTTTAGAAAATAAAGAAAAGTATACAAAAAAGGAAGGGAAAGTTTTCCCTTAACCTTTCACAATTTTGCAATCACACTTTATGCAAAGTTTTGTGCCTTCATTTTTTTCTTAAATGTAATATTAAGTAATCAGGTTCATATTATTACTTTAATTTTATGTTATGTGTATATATTATCTCCAGGTCACTCCCTCCAGTCTATTCACTGGGTCTTAATGGAAATTAACTCAGCCCTTCACATTTGATAGGAGCCAAGTCTTAGCACGAACCTCACCTGGGAGTGGATGGGGTCTGCCTTGCAGTCTCCACCCAGCTCCTTGAATCCAGGACACAAGCAAGTAACGATGTCCCTATTCTTGGGGAATTGAGAATCATCTCATGCCCAGTTATTAGCTGTTAACATTTTGTATGTTTGACAAAATTCTTGTTTTCATCTGAATACAACTTTCTCATCCATCCGTATTCAACATTAGTGAGTGTAGTAGAGTAGACCCTGATCCTCTGAAATGTATGTGCCTAAATGTATGTTATTCATTATTTCTTATCTGTGGTTTGTTTACATCTGAGGCAGCACTTTCTGACATGTGGCCAGACGCCCACAAAGCCTTTTAATAGCTGCAGAGCACAGGATGTGCTGAAGGATGTCCCACGAGAAGCATGTTATCATTTAGGTTTGAAAGGGCCTTAGCTCAATTATTTATAGACTCAGGCAGGAATTCTGTCATTCTGGGCATAAAAATGTATTAAAAAATGATGATGCACTTGACAGGAAATACTGAAGGTTTAATTATACCCAGAATGAAGGACAAGATTAAAATCCATGAATCTCAGTAAGTCACCTATGACCCAGTGGGTCAGCCTGTAGGTGGGAGACACACTACACTTTTATGCCCGGCTGCTGCCAGGGTGCTCGTTGTTGTATACACGGCCCTTGGTGTCTGGCTCTGACAGCAATGATTGTTGTTGTTGTTTTTTTTATTTTGGCTAAACATAAAATTTACCATTTTAACCATTTAACCATTTTTAACTGTACAGCTTAGTGGCGTTAAGTACATTCCATTGTTGTGCAGCCATCACCATCAACCATCTCTAGGACTTTTTCATCTTCCCAAACTAGAATTCTGTCCCCATTAGATAATCACTTCCCATTCTTTGCTCCCCTCAGCCCCTGGCAACCTCCATTCTACTTTATGTCTCTGTGAATTTGACTCCTCTAGGGACCTCATATAGGAGGAATCATACAGTATTTATCTTTCTATAACTGGCTGATTTCACTTAGCAGAATGTCCTCAAAGTTCATCCATGTGGCATGTGTCAATTTCCTCCTTTTTTAAGGCCAAATAATATTCCACTGTATGTATATTCCACATTTGGTTTATCCATTCATCTGGTCAATGGACACGGGTTGCTACCACCTTTTGGCTATTGTGAATAGTGCTGCTATGAACATGGGTGTACAAATACCCAAGTCCCTGCTTTTTTGGAGATATATATTATATATATAAATAAATAAATAAATAAATAAATAAATAAATATATATATATATAATTTTTTTGATATATACCCAGAAGTGGAATTGCTGGATCATATGTTTAATTTTTTGAGTGACTTTCATACCAGTTCCCACAGCAGCAACATCATTTTACGTTCCTGCCAGCAATGCACAAATATTCCAGTTTCTCCACGTCCTTGCCAACACTTACTATTTTAGGCTTAGTTTAAAATTTTATTTTAATAATAGTCATCCTGATAGGTATGACATGGCATCTCATTGTGGCTTCAACAGGAATGATCATTTATACTTGTAGAGTGTTTTGCTTTTTTATTTCAAATTCCTTTCGCATATGAGTTTACATTTGATCCCCTCGTAGGTGATGGGTGTTCGTTGTGACTCTAATGCCAGGTGCCCCAGTCTGGATTCGTCCAATTTCTTCCAGCATCCAGGGCTTATGCTACAAACTAGATCCACTGCCCACAGCCACCTCCCAGCTGTGTGACCTCAGACAGACCACTTAACCTCTCTGGTCTTAGGTTTTTCACCTGTAAAATGGGAATCATAATGATTCCTACCATATTAAAATATTAATATGCTCAAAATCATAGAATAGGGCCAGACGCTTAGCAAACACTCCAGAAGTGTTAGTTGGGGCTATTATTATTACTTTTACAATCTTCCTACCTTGGCAATAACATCACCCCGTCACCAGCCTCAGAGTCAGTGTCTTCAAATTGTGTGTGCTCTTCTTGAAAATGCTTCTCGGGTTCCCACCTTCCTTCCATCCCACCTCAGCTCTTCCCAGGATTCTTTACCACAGAGACTCACTTTCACATTAGACCCCTAAGTATTTGCCCAGCAACACTTCTTCCTCCAGTTTCTCCTTAAATAAGATCATATTACTGTTCCAAAACTATTTTCATCCCCTTTTTCTCTAGCTTCAAAAGCTACATTGGGTCCTAATGACAGAGCAGAATACATTCCAGTCATGCTGGCTGGTTTTCCTGTGTGACTTTTCATTCTTGTTTTGTATTTAACAATGAATTTGTTGAGGTATAACATACCTCCAGTAGAGTGCACAAATATTCAGTGTAAAACTCACTGGAATTTTACACGTGCACACGCTGAATAGCTGACACCCAGATCAAGACTTAGAACATTACCAGACCCCAGAATGCCCTCTGTGCCTTCCCAAACTGGTAAAACCCCACCCTGTTCTTGAACTTCTCATAAATGGGAGGATATAGGCTGTCCTTGTGCCTGCCTTTTTCCTTTCCCTCATCATATTCTCTTTGACCTTAATTCCTGCTGTTGTCTGTTCTTTTTTACTGATGAGTGGTACCCAGGGAGTGTGATACCACATAGCTGCTATGCATATTCTTGTGCGTGTCTTCCAGGGAACGTGTGCATCATTCCTCTGGGGTATGTACCTTTGTGTGCAGTGGTGGTCAAAGTGTAGGCTATGTTTCTTATTTTATTAAAAGTTTTCTCTGTGACTATAAATGTTCCCCTTGATTCACTGAGGTCTGACTTACATCAATAAAATCCACCCATTTTAAGTGTACAGTTTGATTAATGTCGGCAATTGTATAGTCATTTAATTACCACCACAAAGAAGATACAGAACATTTTTATCTCCCCTTCCAAATTCCCTTATGCTTTTTGTAGTCAATAGCCATCCCCAAGTCTGCCCCAGGCAACCATAGCACTTTCTGGTCCTATAATTTTGCCTTTTCTATAATTTCACATAAATAGATTCATACCAAATGAGGTCTTCTGCATCTGCCTTCTTTCATTCAGCACAATGCTCTGAGGGCCCCCATGTTGTTGTGTGTCATTGCTGGTAGGGATGCAAAATGGCACAGCACTTTGGAAAACAGTTGGGCAGTTTTTTTTAATAAGTTAATATAAATTTACCATACAACCCAGCAAAACATATGTCCACAGTAGGTCAGTGTTCATAGCATTATAATTCATGATAGACCCAAGCTAGAAACAACTCAACCATCAACCAACCAATGAATAAATAAACAAATTCTGGTATGTACCTGCTATAAATACCACTCAGTGATAAAAAAGAATGAATTACTGATGCATGTGACCACATGGACTAATTTCTTGTTCTATTAAACTTTTTTTCTTTTAAAAATTTGATTAAAACAATAGATGCTTATTGTAACATGTCAAATAGTATAGAAGTACAGAAAGAAAAGATAAAGTTTCTCTCTGTTCCAATCACACCTACTTGAGGTAAGGTAACAGGTAACCACATTTTTTTGTATTCACACACTACACACACACAGATGTACCACATATCACACACCACACACATATAGCACACACATACACACAAACACACACACAGGAACTCCCCATCTGTTTGTAAAAACGGATTGGTACCACACTCATTTCTCCACAATTTGCCTTCCTTAGGAACAGATCAGTAGCTTTGGGTCTAACTCATTTTTTTATAGTTGCAAGTCATTATGGCTACATGACAATTTAGTCAACTCCTCCCATTTTTGTTGTTTTGCTGGACAAAGCCACGCTGCAAGGTCACACGGGTCTCTATCCTTTGCGCTGGAGATCTGATTTCCATAGGATTCTTCCATGTGGGGCTGCTACAGGGTCGCTTCTCAAGTTCACACCATCTTGAGCAATTTATGAACGCAGTCCTTTCTTCACAAATTTGTAGCACGGGGTCTTAATGTTGTTAATTTACCAGTTTTATGGTCAAAACAATGTTGCTGTTGTTTTCCTTTGAGGTTTTTGTGTTCCAGAAAGGTGGCATCTTCTCACACATATTTGTTGGCCGGTTTCATTTCCTTTTTAATGAATCACTTTTACATCACTTGCCTGTTTTTCTATTGGGTACTTTTTCATTTTCTTATCAATTTTGGGGCACTTCTTGCACATTTTATATGTGCTGGAAATATTTTGCAACACAATATCTCCCTCACTGTGAGATTATACTAATGAGTTTTTAATATTTCACTTTACTTTTTATATTTGGGTCTTTTTTTCACCTGTAATAAGATACAGGTGCCCAAACTGGAATCTCCCACTGAGTTGAAATTCCACCTTATCATCTACTAAATTCCCTTATCTCTTTGGCTCTGTTTCTGGGCCCTATTTAAGTCCGCTGATGGATTTTTCTTCGGTGTACCAATAACCTACGGTTCTGATCTTTGTGGTGATGGTATCATATTTCTGATCTCATAGGAGGTGTTGCCCCTTGCTAGACTTTCTTTCTGTTTAAAAACATTTCTTCACAATTTTTGAACTTTCTTATGCAGTCTAACATCATACTGCTCAGTGCAAAAAGATCTCATTAGGATTACAATTATAATCAAATTAATTTATTGCTTTGGAGAGAATTTACATTTAATATTAGTATGTCTTTATATCTGGGGACGTTTATTCAGACCTTGTTATGTCCTGTGGTAACATTTTAGCTTGTCTTCATGCAGGCCGTGCCCCACGTGTTACACTCCATCCTGTGTCTTGCACAGTTTTGGCCTCGATGTGCATGGGGTTCCCCACCCTTCACCCCACTATTCCCCTTTCTATGTGCTCACTGCTGTTGGAAGGAAAAGAGTCTTTCTTATTTGTTTCTACATTACCAAACCTTCATATTACTTCCCAGTAGTTTTTTTCCTTATGTCTCTTCAACAACACAATTTCCCCCAGCGTTCATGACACCACCCTTGTGGCTTACTTGCCTGCATCCTTGGTTCCCGTTCAAGGTCTTGCTTCTGGGCATCCTCTGTGCTCTGTAGCTGCCTTCCAGGCCCAACCTCCCTCCTCTTCATTTCTGTGTCTTTGCTTGCCCTCCCCTGTCCTGCACTGGGCTTGGCACTCTTCTCAACAGAGAGCCTGCCAAAACCCCTGGGGCGGGGAGCCAGCCTGTGCCCAGAGGGCCAAGGATTTCCCTGCTCTGACCCTGCACTTGGAGACCCGTGGTCTTTCCTTTCTCTGAGACCATGTCACATAGTGTGGGGCTGGATGTGGTCCTTCCTTCTCCTCACTTCGTGCATTTGGTTTCCCTTCTCATGTCAGTTCTGAGCCCACCCTGTGCGGACGGCTCTTCTTGTCCGTCCCTGCTGCCCACAGGGTCTGGCTGCTCTGCACACGCTCGAGCCCCATGAGGGAAGGGCTGGCCCAGGCCCACCCCAGTGCCAGTGCTGGCCTCGTGGTCTCGGCTGACCTGCCGGCCTCCCCAGCAGAGGGAAATGGACAGGGATTTGATGTCTGCCCCCCGTGTCTTGTCGTCTTAGTGAGACGCTGCATCTGAAGGCCCTCTCCTGACCTGGCTCATCAATGCTGTGCGCCCATCCATCGTGTGTGTTCATGGGATTCTGTGTGGACCCGATGATGTGCTTGGGTAGCTTTGGAAGGCAGCTCGGGAGTGTTGAGCATCCTCCTGAGAGATGAAGTCTCAGGGTTCTGGAGCCGTGCCCAGTGTCACCGAGCAGTGCTGCACACCCAGTGGTGCTGCCCATGGTGGTTGTGCACTGTGACAACGGGGCAAGATCACAACCCACACCCGGATGTCCCGGCCTGACAGGGCTCGTCCCTTCTTCCTGTGTGACCGTGGGGTGCCCGCTTCTTTGCTCACGGAGGCTGATGGCAGGATGGCCCCTGGGTCACTGGGTGCATCTGATGAGTTAAGGTGGCCAGGGCCTCCCCACCACAGCCTCTAAGGAGACTCAGGGCTGGGAAAGGCCCGGCTGTGGAGGCTCGAGTATCTAATTCAGATTTTGACTCTTCTAATGCGATGTGATTCTGGGAAGAATTAAGTACCTTCTCTGAGCTTAATTCCTTTTATCTTAGTTTATTTTTCCCCAAGGGGAAGGATGGTGCCTACATCTCAGGGGTGGCAGCTCAGGGAGATGAGGGGCGTGGAGGCACACAGCAGAGGCTAGCTCCCTCACTCTTGGGGTGCTGACTTAGCACAGTGTGTGTGTGTGTGTGTGTGTGTGTGTGCGTGCGAGCCCCTTTCTTACAGCTTAAATTCCTCATTTGCAGGGAGCCTGAACACCCACCCTCCAGGTCCCAGATCCCGGTCCCCTCTCGCTCTGCCTCTTAAATTGAGAATTACCTCCACACAGCAACTGCCCAAGTATATTTCTTTGAAAGTTTATCTCTAATGTTTCCCTCACGGCCCTGTCTTGTGCCCTCTTGTCCTTTCTCCTCCACAAGTTCAACAAGAGGGACTTCGTTTTCACACCTACATAGAAACAGGCAAATACGGACAGAAAGCCAGACAAGAGGACTAAGAAGGGAACTCTCTCCAAATAGAGGAGCCTATGATGAATGGAGCTCGTTGAATGATCAGAGAAAGGAAACAGAGCTTGTCTAGATAAAAATCACCATGAGGCTGTGCCTCCCCCAGGAAGGGGTGGGATTAACACCATTTATACCTGAGGACGAATAAAACCAGCATGTGCTCTCTTGCCTTGCAGATGTACTCTCTCACTGAAAGGCACTTTCTGAGGATCCGCGGAGGGGGGCCCCATGCCCCAGGAGCACTCCTCGCCACCTCTGAGGCCCACGGCGGCGGGGGGTGCTGACTCCCGTGCTCCGAATTCTCCAACCCTCCGCCAGCCAGCCGGCCTGCTCATGTCCCTCCTGCGGCTCCTCCCCTGGCCCCTGTCCTGCACTTCCCCACCTCTTTGGGGGCCTCCCTGTCTTTTCCCACGGGGCCTGGCAATCATCCTTTTGACTGATTGCCTTGTAGCTCTTTCCTGATATTAAACATATTTCTGAGAAAAGCAACCCATTGTGTCTATGGAGCATTTATTTCTAGGAATTTGTACTTTGGCTTCCTGAATTCCACGCCGCTCGTCTTCTAGAGTTATATGATAATCTGTCGTCTTATTAATAAAATGGTGACAAGAGAGGACGTTTTGGGACCAGCGAAGTAGACCGCCGAAAGAGGTGGGCGTGGGTGTGTGGGTGGGCGGAGTCACCTGGCTCTCCCTGCCCTCCCCTCGTCTGACTCCCCAGGGCTCCTCCCCCGCCTGTGACCCTCAGCAGCTGCCCCGACAGGGGGAGCTCACTAAGAGGGACCCCCGCCCCGGGCTTCCCTGGTGGCGCAGTGGTTGAGAGTCCGTCTGCCGATGCAGGGGACACAGGTTCGTGCCCCGGTCCGGGAAGATCCCACGTGCTGCGGAGCGGCTGGGCCCGTGAGCCATGGCCGCTGAGCCTGCGCGTCCGGAGCCTGTGCTCCGCAACGGGAGAGGCCACAGCAGTGAGAGGCCCGCGTACCGCAAAAAAAAAAAAAGAGGGCCCGCCCCCCACCAAGAGTAGAGAGGAGGAGCTGTCTGACTGAGACTGCCTCCGGAGTTGCTGTGAGGCTGGCATTAGCTCCCCGCTCCCCAGTGCACCTTGATATCGGGGGCCACAGGGGGAAACACCAGGGTGGGCAGGAGGCAGAGGACAGGAGAGAGGTTTAGGCCAGAGCCTTTACTGGGGTCTCCATGGGAAAGACAAGGCAGGGCAGGGTGGACAGCTCAGGATGGCTAGTTCGGGCACCTCCTGCGGGCTCTGAGCTATAGGGCTGGTCACAGTTGCCTGGCACCTGGTCCTGAGATGAGTAAGGCAGAGGAATATTGCCTCTGGGGCCAGGAGAGGAGGCCTGGCCCTGCACTGGTTAATCTGCATGTCATAGGTGATCCGACCGGGCCCTTTGCTGTCTCTAAGAATTGACTAACCCCAGAGGGGTGGTGTCTCTCCAGCTAGAAAAGTTCTTTAAGATGTCAAAATGTCATGCTATACAGAAAATAATGTCAGAGGATGTGTCTGTGTGTGACACAGGGCTGTTAACAGGGCTGCATTCGAGATCCTGTTGGCTGAGCCTATTTTTAGCTGCCTGCTCCAAGACCTGCATCCATCCACCCACAGGATCCTAAAAGGAAAGATCTCATTGGGAAATGGGTTCTCAGTCTGCAGTGCGGTAGAGAGCACAGCACGGGATCAGGCATGGCCCAGGTGTCTGAGCTGCCTGGCCAAAGTGTCACCCACAATGCTGTAGCCGCCAGTTTACAAAGAAAAGTGAACACAGAGGACAGAGGGAAGGAAGACCAGGTGTTTGTTTGGCCCAGGTTTAGGCGGTTCAGTCAAGACTAGAGCCACAGAGAGACTTGGTGATGGAGGCCTGCCCTGACCTTCGGGGGACATGATGGGAAATCCTGGGCCTAGGCTTCTCCCAGGGAGTATGGGAACAGGCCCCTTCCTGCCTCCT
The DNA here is from genome assembly GCF_059928025.1 of Delphinapterus leucas. Taxonomy (NCBI): domain Eukaryota; kingdom Metazoa; phylum Chordata; class Mammalia; order Artiodactyla; family Monodontidae; genus Delphinapterus; species Delphinapterus leucas. Next base: position 30,192,109 of record NC_143134.1, read on the forward strand.
GCCGCCTCCCAGACACCCACACAGCATCAGCACTTATAATTAGTGTGCATTTCCTGGAGTTTTTATATGCCTGGAATCACGCAGCACATACTCTTTTTTGTCTGATCTCCTTCATGCCACATAATTTTGTTCAGGCTGGTTGATGTTGTGTGTGTGTCCCTGCTCTTTTTCACTCCCAGCACAGTTTCACTTGAGCCCTCTGAACGTGGTTTGTTTATCCACTCAATGTAGATTTTGTACATATGGCACCTGGTTTCTGGTTCCCACGGTTCCCATCTTGCACACCACTTCTGGTGGGTTAGAATTGGTGTTGAGGATTTCCAAGGCCTTACGTGGTCCTGTGCTTGTTAGAACTCTGAGATTCTGAGTCCTATTGTGGGTGACCTTGCTGAGGAACAAGCCCTAGGAGATGGGCTCTCCCTAGGTCCAGAGAGAGACTGGAGTTCAGAAAACGTGCCATCTCCGTGGACCTCCCACGTGGCCTGTTCTTAAAGCTGTGGGTTCACTCCCTGGGCTCTGAGCAGGCTTAGGCGCTTGCTGGCTGTGTGATCTCAGGCACGTTGCTTAACTACTCTGTGCCTCCATCTCCTCAACTATAAAACCAGCATCAATGCTCCTACCTTCCAAGGATGTGTGAGGATTAAATGAGGCCATCCCTTGAAAGCACATAGAACAGAGCCTGGCAAAAGTCAGGTCCCCTTGTGTTTTTGGTATGTGTATCCAAAGGGTCAGAGACTTTGAGGTCAGGTTTGCTTGCTTCTGAATTTCCGCTTTGCTATTAGGAAGCAGATTTCAGCAGAGTTGGGCTCTTTAGAGCTTGTGGTAGTTGATCTCAGAAGATGCATCTCTCCAAAAAGCTGGCAGTAAAGACGGATATATGCAAAGTTTCCAAGGTCTGTGGATTCCACGCTACTTTGGGCAACCCCTTTCAGCCCCTTCGTGGCTGGCGTTCTGAAGGCAAGTGGCACCATCTTGCCTGGAGCACAGTGCGGTTGGGTGGACCCATCCCGATTATTTGAGACCTTGCTTTTTATAAAATTGTACCTGCTATAAACAGCAATTATGAGGTGTAACTTTCTTTTTGATTGGCTTATCAGCATCTTGAAGCAGCTGAATTGGGAGTAGAGAACTTTTTCTAACCCAACGGTTAGAATTTTAAAAGGGAAAAGAAAATTCATTGAAAGTGTTCATAAGAATGAAGCAAGTCCCTGATCTCTCAAACAAAGATGTCTGTGACACCACCTGTGACCTTGAGCGAACTTTAGTTATTTAAACCATTAGGAATATTAGCTTCAATATTGTCTTGGGAGGACTTTATTCTTTGGTTCTACATTTTTAGCAATCCTAAGGGTTTATCTTTAATTTGGGAGATATTGTACAGCAAGGTTAAGGAATCTCTTTTCTAGTTTCCTATTGGGCTTTTTTTCAAAATGAGAAATTATAGGATACTGGTTTTTTTTTGCATCTGTTTAATAATCATCAATCTGTAGTTATTGACCTACTATGTATGTGTGTCTGGGGCAAATCACAAACATTGGGAATGTTGGGATAAAAATGGCAGGGGTGATTCTGTAAAATTATGACAATTAGGGAACTTGCTTTGGCATCTCACTGATTTTTCAAGTGGTGCACAAATTTCAAAATTCATGGCTATACTTATGCTTGCAACATACCTATTGTTGGAAGATTTAAGTGGTTTCAACCTGTTCTGGTGAAATTACTTTTGACAAATTAAGGTATTTTTGATGCTTAAAATTGTGTTTAACTCTGTATGATGCTTTAGGTTGTAGGTGCTGGGAAGTTTCGATTAATTTGTGCGGATGAAGCTGGGAAGAAGCCATTTGCTCTAAGTGCCCCTCTTAGCACTCTGGGCCCCCACATGCCCTCTCACCCTGGCTGGCAGCCTCCTGGCCCCATCCTTGCTGTGTGTTGGCTCTCATACATTGCCTGCCTGTCTCATGGCTTCATGATGGAGATAATCGGCTGCTTTCATGCCTCCTTGGGGAGGGAGAGAGGCTGTCCCCATGGTGAAAGTGAGCTGTCTATAGCCCTACCCTCAGCTCTACTCTCCATGATCAGGCAGACCTGTGAGTTTTCTTCTCCAAATGGGCCTCTTTTCATTGTCATTTTCACCACAGAAGTCTGGGCTGGTCTCCCTGCCTGCTGTTTCTCAGCCCTTTCTGTGTCTTGCACACTGCTGCTAGGTTAATGTCCATTCAATCCTGTTTCGATCATATTAGCCCTATTTAAAAGGCCTCTGCTGTTTATCACCCCTCAGCACATCCCTGGATGCTTCTCAGACCTGAGTCTGAATTCTAAATTCCTCTGCCTCTCTTTGCTGTCCTTCTGCAAATCTGACCCAGTCTGCCATTTCCCGGCACAGCCACTGCTCGACAAGGCTGCTCCTCTGGGCCCAGTTCCAATCTGTACTTTCTCCAGAGATCTTCTACCGGCCCTGGTTTCCAGTTCCTTTAGTGATGAGGCTTCTCTGTGGACTGGGTGTACACGCCCTCTCGTTTCTCTGAAAGACAGAATTGCCCTCTAGTAGTTAATAGTGCCCATGCTGTGGCTACTTTTTTCTCTAGGCTATTCCATGAGTTGTTAATCTCCTCCGCTGCCCTGTAGGTTTCTTGAGAACACAGAATGTCTTGCCTTCTCCATGGTGGTCAGGGCTGTGATGGATTTGGTGTGGGCGTGGCACAGGAGGATCAAGGACAGTTCCTGGGTGGGGGTGAGGGCAGCTCTCTAGAGGACCATGGTCTCGTTTTCCGCCATGGGAAGACCAGGGTAGGAATGCTTTTGGTGGGGACAGTCAAGGCTTTGCTTGAAAAGATTAAGTCTGAGGAGACTTTAGACAATGAGCTGGAGATATCAATTGGATGTGGTAATTGTCTATAAGATCTTGGTACCAACATCCTGGGAGATGGAAGAAAAATGAGGCTGGAGATAAAGACAAATGAGGCCTTTGGAGCTAGAGACAATAAGACACCTTAGAACAGGAGTGGATGGAGGTAACTGCAGAGTAAAATTAGACTCTGTCTTTGTTTAGCTGAGATCCAAGTCAGGGCATGGCTCCAGCAGTCCCGAAGGGCTATGGTGTGGGACCACCCAGGCAGGGTTTGGGAAGACAAGATGGGTGTGGGAATCTATTTTGCTGTTATTTGTCCAACACTCACCTGGAAAGTATAATGAATGAGGCTGGGAATTACAGAGAGGATTTCTTTGGCTGGAGTCCCGTGTCCTGTGATCCCTACCTTGATAATGCGGGAGGGGCCAGGTGGTTCCCCCTTGCTTCAGATAGAGTGAGGGGCTTTCAGCAAATGACGCTGACTTTGGCATGTGTCACCCAGAGCCTGGGGAGCCCATTGGGCCACACCACTGAGACCTGAAGCAGGAGTGAGTGTGTTTGGGGAGAAACTACCTCCCGCTGATGGTAGGTGCTGTGGGCAGGAGGCACCCTAATGGGGCCATGAGCCCACTGGACTCACCCTGGAATGCTTACTGCTAAAGATTGGGGCCGTGTCAGCAGCAAGAGGCTGGACCTGCACCATGGGTGTTGGTGCCAGGAGGGGGAAGGTATGTAGGCGGATGAAGAACAGACACTGTCCATTTCACAGCATGGGCACCCTAATATTCCCGGGGTTGGGGGAGGAGCCTTAAAGAAACAAGGAAAGTGGCTGTGGGAGGAGTTGGCTGCAAACCTCAGCCCTGGCCAGAAGGCCCAGCCGGGGCTGTCAGTGTCACTCAGTGCTCCCTGACTTCTTCATAGGCACCCCCAGACCACCATCGCAGCCAAGGGGTCAGAAGCTGCAGCCAGAAGGTTGGGAGGTACCTCCTTCTTTGACCACTGGGAGGTTTTGAACCCCAGACAGTGCTAAGGGAAGGAGGAGAGCTCTAACTTTAAATGATGTTCTGGGTTTTCATTATTATGCTGAGGCTAAGAATTTTTACCTCTAAAAATAAGAAAATGGAGTAAGTTGTAAGTTATTGAGGATATTTTCTTCTCTGGAAGTGAGTGGACTAGATACGGGGCATGCCCGGGGCTCCGTCTGGGGCCAGGGAGGAGCTGGCCCCGAGTGGATTTAGACAGAAGACATTGAGGCAGTAAACTCGTTCTCAGATTGTACCATCCACTCATGCAGGTCACACAGAGGACAGAGAGGAGGTGGGTGGAACGGATCCTTGGGGCTCTCCGTGATTTAGAGGTAGAGTCACGGAGAAGGTGAGAAACTGACCACGAGCACCCAGGATGGTGGGGGATGTCAGAGGACTGTGGGATCAAGAAGTCAAGAAAAAGAAGTGTGTCAAGGAAGTGAGGACAGCAGATTGCCTGTCGATTTGGTGCCAGGGAGGGTGTTGGCGACTTTGCAGAAGAGTTAGTAGGAACAAGAGTGGCCTGGGGGGAGCTGAGGAGAAAAGGGAGGTGAGAGTGGAGAGGGCACCATCAACAACGCTGTTGACGGTCCATTTTATGGAGGAACCATAATTTATTGAACTGGCCCCTGATAGGTATTGATTGTTTCCTATCATTCTATTAAAACATTGCAGCAATCAATAGTGTGTACGTGAATCTTCTGGCCTGTTTCTGAGAGTATTTAGAGGATGCATTCCCAGAAGTAGAACTGCTGGATGAAAGGGTTTTGTTAGGAATATGACCAATCTGCCCCCACAGAGGCTGCACCAAGCTACATTCTCACTGATGTGGGATACTTTACCGACAAGTTCTTATCAAGCTTAAATCTTTGGCTGTGAAAATTGACTTTTAGTATAGGCTTTAATTTGTAATCTTATTATGAGTAAAGCTGAGAATCTTTTCATATTTTCAAGTGCCATTTATCTCCTGTGTAAACTCTTTGTTCATATCTTTTACTCATTTTCTATTGGGTTTTTGATGTTTTCCTTATTGACTTATATTAGGACAATTATCTCTTCAGCTGTGAAATGTTACCATTTTTTTTCTTGCACATAAAGTTTTATTTTTATGATATTGTGTCAATATTTTCTTTTATGGTTTCTGTATCATTCTAAGATTCAGAGATTAAAAATGTCTTCCCAATTTTCTTTTAGTACTTTTATGGTTCATCACAAACAAATTAAATTTGCAATCCATCTAGGATTTATTTGCATGTAAGGCATAAGATAAGAACTCAACTTACTTTTTCCTGGATAGTTGCCCAGGCACTCAAATGCCACTCACTGGGTAACTCTTCCCCCCTACTGACATGCATTACAGCATTTATTCTGTAGGGAAGGAAAAAAACTTTTGTGCTCTGCCCTCCTATATTCTTTGGCTGGGACCCTGCAAATTAGACTAACAGAAGACAGATTAACAAGAGAAAACCAAACTTGATTAAAGCACGAAGTGCACATGCTCGCAGTGAAATTCAGTGATGAGTAACTCAAAGAAGCTGTTAGAACTTGGGCTTATATCTTAAACGAAGATGAAAAATCTGTACAGAATTGACAAGCCACAGAAAAAAAGACTTTGAGTTTCTGGGGGTGACAAGCTGTGGGAAGGTAAATGTATGAGGAAACTTATGGAAGATAAGAGCTAGTAACAAGGTTTGTTATGCAGATTCCTCTGGTGCATCTCTTAGTTGATCAGGGTCTGGAGTTGTCTCCAGTGATTAATGTCTGTCCTTCTTGGTAGAGAGGGGAAGGGGATGCCTTTACAAATTTATGTCCTGCTTTTAGGTCAATAGGGGAAGTGAAGGGACTTTTCTTGTATCTGCTTCTTCTCAATTGCCTTCAGCTCAACATGATCCTTATACCAGAGAGACATATTTGGGGGTGGCATGTACTACTTATATCCACATGTTCTACATACCTCTCCTTCTTGTTTCTTCATGAAATTGATTGCAATTTACCATTATATGTGTTCATTTGTTGCACCCCCCCACACACCAGAATAGGAGTGAATGAGTGTAGAAGTAACCCAGATGTCCTATTTTTTTTTACTTTTTAGTCTGTGAAATATGAATGTGTGTGTGTGTGTATGTGTGTTTGGGGAGGCTGGGTGGGTAGCAATGAGATGGGTGAGTAGAGAGTCAGATGGTGCTGCTTGATTTCAAAGGATCCAGTACTACATTCTAATGAAAAAACTATTAAAATATCAAAGGTACTGGCTCTAATGATGAGAATTTTAGACAAAAGGGGAAGATGGTGCACTCATGAGAAAGTAAGGATTAGCATTTGGGGCTGGCTTCAGTTACTTTCAGATGACTCTGGAGGTGCCAAATATTCCATTTTCATATTAACTGAACTCCAAGGTCATGGGTTGGCTTACCAAAATGGGGTCTTACTGGAAAGAATGTTAGGAAGCACTCTCCATTACTAAAAACAGGGCAAAGTCACTACCTGAGGCTCAAACTGAGATTAAATGGATTTACACAAAGCTAAATAATTATTGCTAAAAGAACCAATTAAAATAGCACTACTCACCAAAATGCACTCTGCTAGGCAATAAGGAGAGACGATAAGAATGGTTATATTTAAATTAGACTTTGGAGTTCAAGTTACTAATTTCAGTCATCTAACTATTGCAATTACTAATAGTTACGTCACATTTCTATTTCAAACAGAAATAGATACCATCAACCTGGTTGAAGTGAGAATTCACACACACACAATTTATATGAGCATCAGAAACAAATTTTTGCCAGTGATGAAAGGAGAGCATTCTTCTGAAAAGCAGCTTGGTTTGCAAATCTCTTTGAGAATTCTAAAGGTTGGCTGACAGGGGGATCCCTAGGACTTTCTTGAGTCCATGAGCTCTGATAAATTTCTGGAACGTCTTACATTTGCAAAATTTAAGGCCAAAATATTGAGTCTCTGAATGTTCTCTGAGATGCTTGCTTGCCTCTCTGTGGGAGGATTTGTTTGATAGACCATGTTTATTATTTGCAACATTTTCTCCACAATCCCACTCTTAATGCTCACTGGTTGTTTCCACCTCCGTCTCCCAAAGTGGCACATAAGCAGCAAGGCCTTCTGCCCAAGCTTCAAAGCCTGACTAGATTAGACGTTTGATGATGTGTAACCTATATAATATATTAGACATTTGACATTTCCTTTTTGAAAACTGTCATCCAAGACTGATTTTTTTCTCTTATCCTCTACGTCAGTGGATGGGAAAAGAAATACGATGCTTACTAGGGGTATTTAAGGAATGACTTACTGGAAACTTTCCACCAAATAATGTCTTTCCAGCCTATTGGGACTATCAGGGACTGAGCTGCTTTGCTCAGCTAAATGTATCATTTAAAATAATAAGCACAGTGCAGACGCACATCAAGCTTTAAAAATTAAACAGATAAAATATAGATACTTTTTATACATGTTTCTCTAGAGAAACAACTTGACTCTCTTCAATAAGGAATTTACCTTTAGAAAATACTTTGGATGATTATTTTGATAGAACCACTTTTAGAATATTATTATAAAATAAATGACTAAGGATAAACATCAAAAAAACACTTGTTTCTTTCAAACAAACTTTTTCTGAGTCATGGTGATTCATAATCTATAGTTTTTATGGCATCTGAACTTTTAAAATAGTATTTCTTTCTTCTCTCTGTACAATGGATTGAATGGCAAATGTGAAGCTTATCTTAATAGTCTCTCACCTAATTTGACAAGGTCATATTTCTCTTAAAAGCATTGTATTGTGACAGTAATTATGTTTCTAGATGATACAAAATAATTTCAAGAAGTATTCAGCTGAGAAAGTTTGTGGAATGTTTCTAAGGACCTGTTATCTTCTCTATCATTCAGTGTTTCTCCATATTCCTATTTTTTTTTTCTGTGTTCTTTTACTATTTTGTCCTTCCCCATGTGGGAGTTGAGAAGTTCACCCAGCTCCTTTCTGGGCTCCTAACTTTGGATCCGCCTTTGGCATATCACCCATTATTTCTCACTGAGACCGAGTCACAAAGTTGAGCTATGCTTGCTTTCAAGCACCTGCCCAAGCCACGTCCCCACCAGCCTCCAGCTTCTGGACTGTAGCAGTCTCTGTCTAGTCTTACTTTTTCACCCTCCCACTGCTCCCGTGCCCTCCTGCCCCGGGCAGACCTGTGGGTCAGACCCTCTGCAGCTGGTCCTTCTGTCAGGCCCCCTTGGTACCTAGGATGCTCCTTGCCTCCTTCCTCAAGACAGTGCCCAGCACATTGTAGATGCTTTAGAAATGCCTATGCAGAGCCTCATTTCTGGCTCATTTGTGTACCCCTGGAGTTCCTGTCCTCCTTCAAAATCCTCTTGATTTTATGATATTTAGTAACTGCACAAGCTGGGAATAAAACTCAGAGGACCAAATTTCTTTTAATTACATTCTGACTCACTTCAGAAAGATCTTAATCAATAGCAATGCTTGATTAGGTTTGGGCCTTGTGCCATGACCATGGCCATGGAGAGGACATCCAGAAGAGTACACTTCAGCACTTCAGGGTACTGATTTTCTAAAATATAATCTTAACCAAACATTAAAAACAGAAAAAAGAAAGTGTGGCATCGATTCATATCCCACCCTTAGGATACAACCACAGCAACAGAAAGAATTAGGATACTGCCAGCCAGAGGCTCTAAGATGTGGTTTGCTTAGTTTTGTTTTTTGCACGTGTAGAACGTCTGGGTTATGTAATCCTGAAGGATGGGATAAAATGGATCTCTCTCTTCCTGTTCTCTTAAGGGAAGCCATCAGCCGGGTTTGCGAAGCCGTCCCTGGCGCCAAGGGAGCCTTCAGGAAAAGAAAGGTACTGTTCTCTTGGCTCCGTGTCTACCTGTGTCTCTTTTACTTCTTCTCTCTTCTGTCACCACTCAGAATCTTTAATCACACACAATTGTTCCATTTCTCTTTTCCGTGGCCTGGCTCTTGTCACTTTTTTTTTTTTTTTTTGCTGGACAGAGGGGAGCCAAGAGACATCTATTGATTTAAAGGGCGTAACTCACAGTGACTCTTGTCACTTTTAAAAACAAAAAGAGCTTATATTTCCTCTTTGCCACGTGGTTGACGAGGACATTTAGCTATCAAGGCTAACTGATAGGGTTGTCAAAATAAACACCCCAGGTCTACACCGAAAGACATGTAAACCAGGGCCAGGCATTCTTCTCAGCCTTTATGTACATTAGTTCATTTCATTAGAACGACTCTGTGGTTGATGCCCTCAGTGGTGTGCTGGTAATAGTTTAACAACAGGCTCTTGGGGCTGGAGGTGGAGACTGAGAAGCACTAAATTTGCTGTGTTTGCCGGTTTCTGTGGCATAAACGCTTCCACAATGGCCGATTTCAAGCTCTAACCTGACATCTCTAAAGTGGAGTTGGGAAGAGATGTGCGGTTGGTCACCGTTACACAGTGTCCCCACTACATGTAGTGGACAAGGACATTGTCCACACTAAATAACCTGAACAGCATAGGTAATAGCTAATGTGGAAACAATTAGGAAGTGATGAGTTTTGAGTATTTATTGTTTGTTTTTTTAAAAATGTAATTGATTTAATTGTAAGTTTACATAAATTAATTTTTAATAGCAGCTCTTTTTAATGGCCAGCTCATAAAATTCCTAAAAATTTAATAATTGTCTCTCATTAGCTGGAACAAGACAGCTCTAGAACACCATTGAATATCCCCATTTTACAGATGATAAAAACTGAGGCACAGGTATATGAACCCACAATGCGAGAAGGTGGTGGAGCTGAGCTCAAGCTCAGGCCACCTGGCTCCATGGGCTGCACGTTCAACCCCTGGACTCGACCTTTTCATCCTGGAGGTGGTTGGACCAGACAGAAAAAACTGGATTAAGACAAAGCTCAGAAAAACTCTTTTCTTAAGTGTGTAGTGAATACATAATTAAATATCCACCATCTAGACTTTTCTATGCCTGGACTGAATGGTGGCGAGCGCATCCCTGTGAGTATCTCCGAGTCTGTCCTGAGGCTGAGGCTCTGGGGCAGGTTGTGTGATTGCCTCTGCTGCTCCCAGGGCTGAGGGTCAGCTCTGTCTTTGGACTGGAGACATTTGTGAGCCCTCAGAGCAACTGGGTTTCAGGCAGAGAACTTTGGATGAAGACTCATCTAGATGTGCCAGCCTGTGTTCCAGTCAGCCCACAGGGGACATAGAAGCCAGGCAAGGCTCCAGAATCTTGAATACAGGAACTAGGAGGGCATCTGAGAACTGAGATAAGGAACCTTGTCTTTCACAGCCACTTGGTACCTGACCAGCAAGTCTCGGGGTTCCCTCTCAGGCCTCTTGGTGAAAGTGGTGGAAACAATGTCGATTTCTGGGCTTCACCCCTGGTATGCTTAATCAGAATCTCTGAGGTGGGGCCCAGGCATCTCTATTTTTAAATAGCTCTGGTAGGGGATTCAAAAGCGATGCCTGCTTGGTTAAGAACTAGTCTTAATTGGCATCTCAAAAGAGGGCATGTTTTACTCTGAAAAGGAAGGAAGGGACAGCTAGTGGGTTCCTGTGCCAAGGACAGTCCTGAAGGGCTGGTTGATGCACCAGTTAGAGCAGAACTGGGTCTGTCCATCCTTGTGCTGGCTCCAGACCCCTGAGTTTTAACTGGACCATTTAGCTGCTCATCAGCCCCATGAGCTGCTCCATTTCAGTCTGGTCCTGAGTAGTTTGATTCCTGGTAGGATGAAACTGGTTTCTGAGGCTGCAAAGCTTCAGGCCCTGGCCTGTGGCACCTTCCTGGGACTTATGAGTGACCCCATGAGACACACCCCAACAGGAGCTGCCTGGTGTACTGACATCTCTGACCTTCCAGCAGAGTCGTCATCTCAGTGTGTGTATATTAGGTGCTTTACAGTTTGCCTATTGCATATTCTAGAGTTTGTGTGTTAGTGTCAGATCCCACACTCCCAGCTCATTCCTGGAATGTTGCCTTCATGTGCCCGATGAGAGGGGACTGTGGAGGTTGAAGGTGTGGAAGATAACAGCGTAGAGGCCTTGACAATGTGGCCTCCTGTGAACGGAAATCTAAAATAATGCTGCTTGATTTCACAGCCTCCGAGCAAAATGTTGTCCAGCATCCTGGGCAAGAGCAACCTCCAGTTTGCGGGGATGAGCATCTCCCTGACCATATCCACCGCCAGCCTGAACCTGCGGACCCCAGACTCGAAACAGGTCTGTAGGTGCTCAGGCCCTGCCCTGCCCATAGCCCCCAAACCGTGGCTGTTGCACAAGGCTTCCCACTTCTATCTTTACCGGGTCCCTGCGGAGCACATTTGTGTAAAATCTTCACCAGTCCACAAACTCTGGCCACTTCCAAAGGTCGCTGACAGAATGATAGATGGAATTGGGTCTCTTGAATTCTGCTATAAATTACCTTTTTTTTGAGGATAATGCATGAACTCATCAGTTTACTTATAGTGTAAAAAGAGGTGTGTGTATGCCCAGAGGTCTCCTTTCAATGTCCTTGACCTATTTTGCTTTCTTTAATATTGTATTTTGGTGGTTCTACAGTCCACATTTTGTTTTCAGATTTATCATCTTTGAGATGATGGCATGTCATGGTTTAATTGACAGTATTTTTTTACTTCTTCGTGGATTGTTATTTTGGAGCCTCTCTTAGTTGACAGTGTCATGGGTTGGTGCAGTATGGCGCATCTGTGGCATGTCCAGTGCGGACGGGGCCCTTACTGACTGAGGTGGGGATGACGATGCTTACTGAGGAAAACCCTGTTAAGATAGTTGGGTTTTTCTTCAGTGTCTATATCTTAAGTTTCTCTGATTGTTAGTTCCTTTAGCTGGGAAAGTGGGTGTATGAGTAGCTGTCCTGGAACCAGCAGGGGAGTTCTAAAGGCCAAAGGAGGCAAAGGAGGTGAAAATGCTCATAAACCATAAAGGTGGGAGGTGGAACGAAGCCATCCTTCACTTGCTCTGCCCAGTCTGGGCCTCTGCTGCTGGCAGTGTGAGCTGGGATTTGGATGTGCCTACACGGAGAGGGATGGGCAATCCACAGACCTCTGAATGACACACTTCCTGACTCTGGCAGTGTGTTACCAGGGATGCCTAGGGGTACCTTCATGTTGCTATACATATTCATAATTATTGATTCTGTATTCCCCAGGTAAGCAAGCAGCATCCCCAGCTTCATTTAGGATGAATGGGACACCACCGCACCCCTGCCCCAACCCAAGATGTTGAAATAAATTCTAGATCTAGCATAGAAATGAGAGGCAACACCTGGGCTGTGTTTTGACATGTGGATGCCACTTCTCACTCCATTCATTTGTCCTCACTCAACTGATGGATAATCCCCTGTCTTTTCTCATCGGCCCTTCCGAGGGATGGGTAACCAGTTGTTAGGTGGCAGATTAAGAACGTGCAAGAGGCTCAGCGTTTCTCTGGAGCCGCCTCCTGCTGAGCACCGTGGTGGCTCACGGTGCGCCTTGCTCGGCGCTGCCCTCACACGCTCACTTCCATTCCTTTTGTTTTTAACTGAAGTATAGTTGATTTACAATGTTGTGTTAATTCTGCTGTACAGCCACGTGATTCCATTATACATTTATATACATTCTTTTGAAAATCCTTTTCTGTTATGGTTTATCACAGGATATTGAATCCAGTTCCCTGTGCTATGCAGTAGGACTTCTTGTTTATCTATTCTATATACAATGGTTTGCATTTGCTAACCCCAAACTCCAGTCCTTCCCTCCGCCCCCTCTGCCTGGGCAACCACAAGTCTGTTCTCTTTCATTCTTATTCATGTGGCTTCTGCACCTTTTGTTTGTAGGAATCCTCAGACCACAGTCCTCAATTCTGTGAGATCTTATCTCCTAATTCTCCCTTCTACCTCAAAAAATAAAAAAAGGGAGAGAGAGGCAGACTCTCAGAGCAGAAACGATGAAGTCACCATGGTTGGCCATCCCATCCTCGGGTTGGGGGCTGGTTGGGCGTGTCCAGGTCTCATTGTCCCGCCCTTGGTTTATGTGGATGTGGGAGGGAGTGCGGGGCTGGGGGGATGTCTGGGGAATGGCAGCTCGGGTGACATGAGCACAGTCTGAGGAAGGTTTGGCAGGACCCAGAGCTCACACCCCTCTGCCTCTCCCGAGTTAAGGGCCAGGCTGTAGCAAATACAAGGAGCCCGAGTGGGCAGACCCTTCGCAAACCAGAGAGCCAGCAGAAAGGCAAAGCTAGCTCTCCTTTTCAGAGCTCTCAAGGAGAAGAAGCAAGATGAAACACCCTCAGAGCAAAACACATCCTTTAGTTAATTAGCTCTAATTTTCTTACTCTCCTTTTCAATGTCTATCTTACCCAAAGGGACAACATACAATCACGCAGTAACGGTCACGTTGGCCAAATATGATTTCCATTTTTTTCTTAAATCTTTGTGTTCACTTTGATTTCCAAACCCCAGTTTTAGAGCTGCTTTAGAATCAAAAATTAAATAAACAAAAAATTCAATAAGCAAAAAATGAACAACTTTAGAAGTCATAGTTTATCATCATCTGGGGACTGCTATGTCCTCATTGCTCTCTTGGGAGCCCTCTGCCCCTGGACTAGAGGCAGAATTCAGAAAGCTGCAAAGGGCAGCTATTAGTCTGATCCAGCTGGTTTGGGTACAGGCTACAGAGCTGGACTCGTTGTTTTTATTCATCGATATACTCAGGCTTTTCTAGATCCTGAGTAGTTTTGCAAGTGCCAACAAGTGAAGTAGGCATTTAAAAATATCTAATTTTATCTTGTAATTTAGTTATAGTTTTGCTTTGAGTTTTACTGGAGCATGGTTGGAAAAATCCCTTGGATGGTAGGATTACAGCTCTGTAAATTCTGCCTGCCTGCCGGCGAGGACCTGAGGGGGCTGTGCAGAAAGAAACCTGGTTATGCTGGGATGGAGATGAGAGTGCTGTTCCCACCCCCGGAAATTTACTTCAATGTCACTATGTTGTCTTTAAAAAGATAAAAATATCATAGAAGACTTATGTAGCCTTTTAAATTTAGGGCAGCTCCTAATTTACTCAGTGTCTACTAAATCCCACCGTATGCTGCAGTTTATAAAGCTAATGGAAATTTCCCAATTTAAAATTAACTTGGAACATCCTCGGTGGTTTTTAAATTGATAAATTACAAGAGTGCCTGAGAGGACACCAATTTTGATCTTGGATGCCGGCTTTCTAATTCATGTGCTCATGATACAAATGAGATGAAGTAGGAGACAGCCACACTTCCCTCCACTCCAGCTATGGGGTCTGTACCAAAGACCCCATGTGTCTTTGGAAACAGAAACTGCACAGTTGACATGTTTTGGTGTGTGGTTGAGAAGTTTTCCTTCTCAAAGAGGCATGGTTGTTAAGATCTCCTGTGTTCGGTCACAGCTCTACATTTAACTAGCTGTAGAGCTTTGAGCCAGCTGCTTAGCCCCTCTGGGCCTCAGGCTCTTCATCTGTAAAATGGGATTGCAATAGTTCCTACCTCATAGGGCTGCTGTGAGACTTAAATGAGATGATTCTGGCAAAGCAGCTAGATGAGCGGCTGACATTGTGAAAGTTCATTCCGGGTTATCTATTGTTATTACTTTTATAATTGTTATTTTCATTGGGTATGAATTTTACCAATTATCAGGAATCCTTGTGGATTTGTATTTCCTGCCAACAAACAGTAAGTTTTCCAAGACATGGGAAAGGTAATAACGGCACATCTCTTTTCTTGTTTTGGACCTGGCAGATTATAGCGAATCATCACATGCAGTCCATCTCCTTTGCCTCTGGCGGAGACCCGGTAAGTGCCCTTGGAGTTGTTTCCTCTTGCTCTTGTCAGAATTGCTGCGAAGGGGCCCTGCTTCAGAAGCATGCCTCTTAGGACCCTATAAAGAAAGTTAACTGTGATACCAACTATTTCCACTTCCCTTTCATAAGCTCTTCCTGACTCATTTTTTTTAGGGGTAACCCATGACAAGGACCTACCATTAAATTCCATTTCATTAATAAAAAGCTGTCAAAAATCCCTGAAGCACTGGCTTTCTTAAGGGGTAATGACATAGCTCCCTGGTTTCTCAAGTTGCTGGAGTGCACTCGTGACTGCTAATCCTGCTTTGTTCCTGTTTTTCTACTGGCTCTCCCTTGGAGTCTTCCGTTTTTGGATTTTAAGTCTATTCAAAGGCTGTGGATTTACTTAGTCTGGTTTATTCATAAATATTTGAAATTGGTATTTTTCTCTCCAAATTTAACACTGTAGTCTTTTAATGCTTTGTTTTGCCAACAGGGAAGGAGTTTCAGAGATAGAGAGAGAAAAAGAGAGAGGATAGAGAATACGAGAATGTTCTAGTTTTCATTGCTTCTTTTATTAAGAAGGTGGAATAACAAGGGAATTTGCTCCCCACATTCAGTCAGGAATTCTACGATACAATGCCAGCATTCAGTTTCAGTGTCAGGAAAGGCAGGACTCAGAAAACCACTTCCTCCTCATGCAGGGCAGTGTTTCTGTTATCATTACTGTTGTTTGTATTATTTTGTCAAATTATCGGTAGACAATGCTCAGATTTTATGTAACAGTTTACTGGTCCAAGATAGCCTGAGTAATTAGTGCATTATATTACTCCTTATCCCAAGGCCAGGGACCTTGTCTATTTCTAGCCCGGGAAGGGGATTTTCCCCATGCCCTGTGTTTAACTCATATATCTTTACTGCCATACTCCTACCTGGGTAACCTGATTGCAGAACTGCTGTTGGCACATTGAAACCCAAATCGAGGGAGTGATCTCCACTGGCTCCAATCTTGATGTTCCCAAAGGACAGTATAATCATGACACTGAGTGTCTCAGCTACAGGAAAGCCTGTGCCTGCCCTTCCCTCTCCCACCTGCTACAGCCTCTAGGGAGGCATCACTCCTATCTCCCTAGCACTGAGCTCCTGCTGGGGAGATGCAGGCTGCAGGGAGAGGTCCCAGGAGTCTCCCTGTCTCAGACCCTTGAGCCAAGGGCGCTGGCAGGAGAGGGATTTGGCCACCCTGCAGATGGTTCTTTGCCCTTAATCCTCTGCTAAAGTGTCACAGGATGACCAGAGCATTATTTAAACATCTCATTCAGTGGGTTCCACTGGCTTTGGCCCTATTTTATACTTAGGGTCTAATTTTCAGAAGTCTTCCAGGATGCTTTCCTCTTCTTTTTTCCTTCCCTTCCCTTCCTTCACTTTCTTTCCAATCCTTTAATTTCTTATGATCCACTGCAAAATGAAATACCTCACTGAGATGTATGTTTAGAAAGTGGAAGTGTTCCATAATCAAGCCCATCTAAGGAGCATTTCTGAAGATTATATCTAGACATACGTATACACTCATTCTCTACCTGTACTGCACATATACACATATCTATACTTATATCTGTAACCGGATCTAGTTAATTTGCAGTGGCTGTCTACTTGCTTGTCTAATGTGATGCTTAGAACCATAGTTTCTTAAATTTGGAAGGTAACCCAGTTAGAAAAATAAGAGGCGAAATGTTGCACACCTGCATCAATATCTCCTTTCAAGAACTTGTCTCAAACCTCATCTTCATGTTGACACTGAGTGGAGATGCAGAACTCTAGAAAACAGAAAGCCAAATACA
Organism: Delphinapterus leucas; assembly: GCF_059928025.1. Taxonomy (NCBI): domain Eukaryota; kingdom Metazoa; phylum Chordata; class Mammalia; order Artiodactyla; family Monodontidae; genus Delphinapterus; species Delphinapterus leucas. The sequence continues at coordinate 30,208,654 of NC_143134.1, forward strand.
TTGTCCTGTGTTAAAATTATTTTATTCTCCACTATGCACAAAGACCTGTGAACTATTTTCAATTTTCCCTATCACCTCTTCTTAAAAAAAGGAAACATTCAGTGACCCTTAAAGTAATTCATAACTTTTAATATTTTTTTTCTGATACAGAAAATGTCATGATTCCAGGGGACAGGAAGCCTGGTTACTTTTTATTTTAACCAATTCAAATGCACATCACATTGTGCATGATTTCTCATTCCAAATTTATTTATAACCATTACAATTGGTATACCTTTTAAATAAAACCAACAATTCTAGGTCCTATTCCTTGTTCTGCTGTTAAGTATATATCTACTTTTTGCTTTGTGCCTCAGTTTACTGGGTGAGAAAATGGTATTTTGAAATGTCAAATAAGACAGACTGGAAAACACAGTTAATCCCCGCAATTAAAAAAGGCATATTACAGGGCTCCCCTGGTGGTGCAGTGGTTGAGAGTCCGCCTGCCGATGCAGGGGACATGGGTTCGTGCCCCGGTCCGGGAAGATCCCACATGCCACGGAGTGGCTGGGCCCGTGAGCCATGGCCGCTGAGCCTGTGCGTCCAGAGCCTGTGCTCCACAACGGGAGAGGCCACAACAGTGAGAGGCCCGCGTACCGCAAAAAAAAAAAAAAAAAAAAGGCATACTACAATTATAATCTACTATTATTAGCAGTTCTAAAAGATCACCAAAAGAAAGCCAGAATAATGGTCAGGCTCAGAAAAACTTGGGGAGTGAGAACAGACATGGGTAAATACAGAACAAGCACTTGGCATCCCCATCTTTGGCACTTAGAGCGCTCACTGTGTGACTGGGTGACGTCAAGAACATTGTTTTAACAGCAATACACTCCCCCACTGTGCCGGGAATGCATCAATATTGGCATTGGAAAACCTGTGTCCTTGGCTTGGCCATTGATCATCTGAGTGACAGGGACACATCTCATCTCTTGCCTAGTCTTCCTTCCCTAGCTTGAAGCCAGAGGAGCATTTCTCAGACTGGAGTAAGAATTTAAAAAGAAGAATTTCCTTGTATATGCTACTAATGTGGACTCAAATTAGTTTTGTTACACAAATATGTACAAAAATAAATTATGTATAGACTCTTTATGTTTATTCCTTTTATTAAACTGTAAATCCCAATCAAACTTGGAAATTAAGTACAAATAAACACAGTAAAGGCAATACCATTCAAAGTAAAATTAATTTACTGTGATGAGTAAAGTTTTGTTGAAACTAAATCTCTGCTCCCAATGTGACTCTAGAACTGACTACCATGGTGCAGAAGCCTTTGAGGTCAGCATCTCTCTACTACCACAGGCGCCAGATGACTCACTACTTCCACTGATTTCTTCCATTCAAGTAAACACTTCAGTGGTACATCATTGTGTACAAATGTGACGTTAATTTGCTTCAGGTGGGGCAAAGCCATCTGACTGTTCTTTTCTCTCTGATTCTTTAAAAACCTGGCACCCATAATGTTGGAAACCCCACTGAAAATCTTGGCACTGAAATTGCGTGCAGAGCTTGATGGCACAGGTGTCATTCAGATGACCCCGCATATTACTGTATTAACTTTTAAGATTATCATAGAAATGAAAGCATAAAAAGAGATTCTGGTGACATCTCAAACACTGGAGAATATACCTGCCCAACCCTAGGGTTCCATGGATCTCAGACTGAGAAACTAGTGCTCCCTAAGTCCACTTCTGACATTCACATCTCCTGAATCCAGGAAGAGTGTCTCTGATTACAAGCTACAATCCTTATTTTTGCCAGTAACTTCAGATTCTGACCCAATCTTCCTTGATGAAATGGCAGGAAGTCAGGTCGACCGGTTTGATGGACTCCCACTCCCTTTCCCAGGTCAGTCTGTGAATACACCAAAGGACAGAGATAGAGAAAAAGAGAGAGGATAGAGCCTGAGCAGGAAGGAGAAACAGCTTAGATAGACTACACGCTGGAGAATGACCTCAGGGTAGCAGTCCAATACGTCAAGAGCTGCCGGAAGAGCTCTCTCTCCCTTCTTAGTCTTAGTGGGTGTTTTTGAGTTGCAGGGCAGTGATGTTTGGAAAAGCGACTTGCACCCTGCAGTGGGTGCTCAGAAGCACGGCATCCTCCTCCCCTGCCTCCACACTCACTTTCCCTCTTCCCCTCGCACATTGGAGGGTTTTCTGGAGCCCTGTGGAGAAAGAAGGGGTCGTTTCTCCTGCCCACAGAGCATCCCAAAGAAGGAACTCACGACAGAGAATCTTGCAGACGCTGAAAACATTGGAAGCTAATCAGTAACCTTGGAGTCCTCCAAAACCATCACATGGGGGAAATATCCACAACAACGAGGAGACCTTTACCAGTTGCCCCCCCGAGACTTTTTGAATGTTGAAAATGTCAACTTTGCAGGAAAGTCTTTCTTTCGCTTTCAAGAATTAAGAGAATTATTGTTTCCTCTGTTTAGAAACTAAAATTCACATGGTCGCCTCAGCTCACTCCTGAGGTCATCGTTTCCTCTGCGTGCCAAGTAGATGAGGCAGGCAAGGGGACTTATATTTCATGTGTAAGGCTGAGACTTCTAAATAGAGCTCATGCTTTTGAAACATCTTAAAAGAATTAAAATTACTACTTATGTCATCGTATCCATATCTCATCCACCCATGAGGGATGTTTGCAACCAACATTTGAACATCACTTCTAATTCTCTCAGTGTGGCCCCCAGATCAGCGGCAGCACCTGGTTGCTTGTCAGAAATGTACATTTCGGGGCCTCACCTCAGACCTGCCGAATCGGATACCCTGGGCTGGAGCTCAGCAATCTGTGCTGTAACAAGCCCTGCCGGGGATTCTGACCCCAGCTCAGATTTGAGGATCGTTGTTGGAGACAGCTGACAGCAGTGGCTCTCAGCCTTGGTTCATAATAGAATCATCCGGGGGGCCTTTAAAAATCCTTAATGCCTGGGCCTCACATCCACACCAGTTAAATCAGATTATCGGGGAGTTGGAACTCAGGTATTAGCGTGTTTATAGCTCCTCAGTGATCCGACATGCTGAGAATGGATGCCCTTCACACCCTTGCTGCTCAAAGTGTGGGTGTGGCGAAGCTGCCTCAGTGTCTTGTGAGAGCTGTCTGCAGATGCAGAACCTCGGGCCCAGCTCCTGGCCTGTGGAGTCAGAATCTGCATTTCACAAGATCCCCGGTGATTCCTGCCCACTGTACAGTCTGAGAAATGCTGGGCTGTCATCAGGGTTACTCTTGATTACTGATCTGCTGTATGCATGATGTGTCTGCTGTCCTGTCTTCACCTGTGATTAGTGATGTGACATCTCATTTTTCTTTCACAGGATACAACAGACTATGTTGCGTACGTAGCTAAGGACCCTGTTAATCGCAGAGGTAAGCGATGTGTGACTTTCGTCATCTCTCACTCATGAGCAGCCAGGCTTAACAATGGATACCAGATGGTCCTCATGATCTCAGCCCCCTTCATCCAAACTAAGTGTCATATCGTACTGTTAGCGATAATTGAGGTTTGCAGGCAGTGAAGCGTGGCGGCACACCTGGCTGGGTTAGGAGATGCTGGATATCTGAGAGCTTTAAACACACACTTGTATCCAGATGGCTAGAGCTTGGTACACCTGACCTGCGCATGGCAGCTCCCACTCATACTCTGAAGGTGCCCTCAGTTACACCTGAAGACTTTGCAAACCGCTGGCCTCCTGCCCAGCTACAGCTCCTTGTGCGTCCACTGCGAACTAAGTCTCCCCGAGAAGCCTCGTGCTGCTCTGCATGGCCCTGGAAGCCAGTGTCCAAGCTCAGGTGCTGCCCACTTACACCCCACAAAGCTGCTAGGGCCTCAAACACAGGCTGGGTAGGGGATTTGAAACATCCAAGTACTTCCCATCTTCATGGAACCTTTATTCCTAGACCCTCCCTACATACCCACCACCCCATTTCTTTCATCATTTACAAAACCAAAGGGTCCCTCCCTCCAATGTTAACAAGCTTGGGCAGGTGAGCTGATTAGGGGGCACTACCCTTGAATCCCAGGCAGCCACCAGGTGCTGCACAACTCCAATTTAGAACTCACTGATGGAGGTCACCTGTGGGGTTTGTAACACTACAAATGGCACTTCCCTCTATCACCCATTGCTTCCCCTCCTCCTCCCACCCTCTACCCCAGGTACCCATTGTAAAGATTTCCTAGCTGGCTTTGCAGAAGTTTTATATCTGTCCATATACATATATATACTCTTCTTCTTTTCTTTTTTTTTTTTTTTCTTTTTTTTTTTTGCGCTACGCAGTCCCCTCACTGTTGTGGCCTCTCCTGCTGCGGAGCACAGGCTCCAGACGTTCAGGCTCAGCGGCCATGGCTCACGGGCCCAGCCGCTCCGCGGCATGTGGGATCCTCCCAGACCAGGGCACAAACCCGTGTCCCCTGTATCGGCAGGCGGACCCTCAACCACTGCGCCACCAGGGAAGCCCTACTCTTCTTTTAAAATTTCACCACAGATGAGATTTTAGCATTCTGTTTTTCCACCAACCTTGAGGGAGGGGGAGGTGGCAGGCTGCACTCATCCCAGAGTTAACACTTGTTGAAGTTCTTCCTTTATTTTTGTTTGTTCTAAGTTAACTTCAAGTAATCCTAGACTTTTTTTTTTTACACCCTTAATGGCTCCTAGGTCAATGGTTCTGAAAATGAACTATACTTTAGAATCACCTGGGGAACTTTAAAAAATTCTCAATGCTCAGGCCTCAGAGAGGGGTACCCAGGCAACTGTACTTTTTAAAAGCTCTCCAGGTGATTCCCATGTACAGCCAGGGCTGAGAAATCAGGCTCTAGGTCCAGACCCTGAAGGAGTTTAACCCTGTGCTATTTGACTTAGAGCCATGGAAGCATACTAGCTGATGCCTTGTTTCACGGCTGCAAACCAGCAGCACCTTCTGTCCACAGTACCTTTTCAAAGTTATGGAAATCAGGATCCACTCCATGTGCTCGATGGTTGCTGGACCAGCTCCCTTTGGGACCTGCATGCAGTGCTGGTGTGAAGACAGACTCTAGACCTCTGCGCTGTTGCTGGTGCTTTGGGGGCACCAGCAGCATAGGGGTCCTTTGAGATGTTTGATAGGAGAGGATCACTCCCTCCTTCCAGTTATCTGTTGCCTGTAACAAATCTTAATGGCCTAATAGCCATCATTTTAAAATATCTTTTGATATGATGAAGTATCAAGTGTCCAGGCAGGGCTCAGTTGGCCAATTCTTCTCCTCTCTGTGGCATCAATGGGGTATTGGGTGGTCTTTGGCTGGTGGCTGGCCTGGTCTAGAGGGTCCAAGCTGACTTCACTTCATGCCTTGGACCTTGGTAGGGAGGACAAGAAGCCAAAGCCAGAAGGGTCCTTCTCCCTCTGCAAGGAGTCTCAGGGTCCCTCCAAGTGGCCCCTGAATCAGGGCAGTAGGACTTCCCACATAGCAACTCTGGGCTCAATGATGCCAAAGTGGATGCCAAAGACCAGGCACCACTTCATCTCTGCCATAGTTGACTAGTCAAAGCTGTCCCAGGCAGCTCAGATTCAGGGGAGGGGAACCAGACCTGCCCTCCGACAGGAATTTGCAGCCTTCCTTATCCATCACATCTCTGTTCCCGCACGTACCCAGGCAGCCCCAGCCTCCTGGGAGGCAGTGTGGGAAGGGAGAGGAGTCATAGATCTGGCCATGAACAGTATCTCAGAGCAGGCTTTGCCTCCATCCGATATGTGTCCACCCACCGTTTCCTCCTTCGGCAAGGAGCTGGGGGAGGGCTCCCCTGGCTGCTCTCTTCTCTTTCCTCCTGCCCTAGGCCAGGAAGAGAGTTTAATTGAATAAGAATGGCCTCTGCCATGCAGGAGTCAGATTAGCAAGAAATTCTGGGAGTGAATGTTCTTATTTGGACTCTTAAATATCCAACTCCCCACGCAGAGACCCCAGTTGATGTGCTGACCCCATTGTGGTTCCCTGGCTGCAGGCATAGCTACTCAAGGCAGGCAGGCATCAAGGCACATTTGGAGCCCAGATAGTCTTCTGTCAAAATCCTGCAGAGATGGGTCAAAGTCCCTCACTGTTATCATTTGTCCTTTCCACACTGATTCCTGCTTATACATTCTGGTGTGTGTTTTTGGATAATCTAGCAGTATTTACAGTGAGAAAAAAATTATATTTTTCTCTCTAGTATCAAGAACCCATGGCTTATATAATTAATCTGGTGGAAGGGCAAAGGATCTCTGACCCATGTTATTAAGCTCTATGGTAACCACCACCATCTTGAGAAGGTAGGGATTGCAAATGAGTGAAGTTTCATGAGGTTGGCACCTTATAGCTGAAAGGCAGGTCTGACAGGAGACCTGGAAGGTGACTACTGATATATGTAGGATAAAAAGCCCCCAAAATCAGGCTTTGCTGGATCCTAATATACCATTTTCTTTTCACATTGGAATCTGTATTACTACCCAAGGACTCCCATTCCCTGCAATCTAATGTCTATTGGTTCAGAATGGACTGTTTGGGTCACAAAAGTACATAAAAAATAATGTCCTAATTAGACATATGGCTGCCTGCAGGTGGCATGTACTTCCTATAATTTATAACCACAATAGCATCCCTGTTCAGTCGCCTTCTGAAACTCCTGAACTTTCGTGGAAAGTCATATCCTACGGTGCTGACCTGATGGTAGAGAGGCCTGAGTGTTCAGCTGTTATAGCTTCTAACACATCCTGCTGCCCTTTCCCCAGGATTTCCTGAATAAGGGGGAAACGTGGTGATTGGACTTGAGGGGGAAGCCCCCCGTGGACTACTGCCTCACATGGCTGCGCTTTCTTCTCCAGGCTTCTCTACTAGCTCACGGTCATTTCAACACTGAATTTAGGGTTCCTCTGGCCTCAGACAGTTGTAGGCCGCAGGAGGTGACTTTCTGGGAGAAACTTAGAGTATGAACTCCTTAAATAATACAGAACCTTCTCTGGCTTTTCTTTCCCCTAGGAGTAAAACCTCTTCTGTATAATAGGTGAAAGCAATGATTTATTTTTTTAAGCCAGGAGGTTAAATTCCATCTCATAACACTGTGGTGGGAGGTTAATTTTCCTGTGAGTGAATGTTTAGGTTGTTTCCCATATCTGGCTTTCGTCAACCATGGTTTTTTGTGTGTTTTTTTAAAATAAACAAGCCAGTCCCTGGGCTGTAAACACCCTGTGCCAAAGACTATGAATGTTCCTGCGTAGCCCAAGCTTCTGGCTGAAAGTCAGACTTGTGTAGTTACCAGCCTGCTGCACACCTCTGCTCAGAAGCCTCCTAGCCCCCTCACCTTGACAAGCCACAGAGCTAAGTCTTTCCTTCCACCACAAAGTATCTGCCTGTCTCACTCATCATGATGTGAGCTCACTCCTGCTCTATCCCCTATCTCATTTCCTGTGATCTCCCCTCACCTCCACTCCAGCTCCACTGATCTTCTGGCTCTTCCTTGAACATGGCAAGCAAGCACCTGCCTCAGGGCCTTTGCACATGTTGAGCCCTATGCCTGCAACATTCTTAGACTAGACCTTCCCATGGCTCACCCCCTGACTTCCTTCAGGCTTCTTCTGCGATGCCATCTCCTATATGGCTTTCCCTGGTCATCCTACATGTCACCCTACAACATCATTCTCATCACCCCCTTTATTTCACATTATTGTCTTTATGGTTTTATTAGTTTCCTGTGACTGCTGTAACAAATTACTGCAAACTTTGTGGCTCAAGACAACAAAAGTTTGCTCTCTCACAATTCTGGAGGCTAAGGGTCTGAAATCAAGGTGTCAGCAGCCATGCTCCCTCCAAACGTTCCAGGGGGGAAGGCTTCCTGCTTCTTCCAGTGTCTGGTGGCTCCAGGAGTCCTTGGCTTATGGCTGCATCACTCTAATCTTGGCCTCCATCTTCACATCACCTCCTCCTCTGTGTCTGTGTCACCTCCTCTTCTGACCCTTATAAGACACTTGTCATTGGATTTAGGGCCCACCCTAATCCAGAATGATCTCATTTTGAGTCCTTAATTACATCTGCAAAGACTCTTTTTCACAGGTTCAGGGGGTCAGGATGTAGACAGGGCTTTGGCTGCTGGGGGGCACCATTCAACCCATTCTAATGGTATATTTTTCCTTCTTTATTTTCAGTGTTCACCTTCTAGACTGTAAGGTCGGTGAGAGCAGGACTCTGTTTTGTTACTTGCTGTATCTGGAGATCCTGGGGCAGAGCCTGGTACAGAGTTGGTGCTCAATAAGTGTCTATTGAGTGAAGTCTGCAGTAAATATTTTGTACATTTGCCTTGTGCTCATGTGCAAGAATTTTCTTAGGGTTATACCTCTGGGACAAATCGCTGTGTTCTGGAACATCTTCAGTTTTTTAAAAATGGTTATTTCACTTTATAATTCCACAAGTGGCACAGGAGGGCTCCTTGGCTTCAGCTCTTGTTCAACACTTGGAATTGTCAGACTTTTAAATCCCTGCCAGTCTGATAGGTGCAAAATTATCTCCTCATAAAGTTTTAGTTTTCCACTCTGGGGCTAGAACAGATATTAAACAACTCTTAATTAAGAGCATGGCAGCTGAATCTTGGAGTTCTTACCTGTCTCAGATCAAAAAAGTCTGGAACAATGAGGAACATGTGGATATATGAAGTGAACAGACTAGGGTTGGCTGAAAACTATGCTTGAGTTTGGAGTCTCCATTTCTCTGGTAAGAATTCACTGGTGTTCAGTGTTCCTTTTAAGGGGTGAGAGTTATCAGCCCACTAAGAGGAAGAGACAGCAGCCATTGTTTGGTAGGATTTTTTTCTGATTAGGTAATGACTCCAGGTATCTCCGAGGTTCCCTATGTCAGTCACCAGTTGGTAGAGAACTTGGCTATGAATTTGAACTCTTGGAGAGTCCGTGAGTCTAGATAAGAGGATAGTGGGACAGCCTGAGATGGGACCCCTTCAAGGGCTGGGCTGCCTTGTGGAGGCCAGATGGCTGTGAAGTGTGAGTTGGGTTGGTGTGGGTGTGGGTGGGAGGGGTCATGACTTCTTAAAAGAGCAGCACAGATCCTGAGAGGTTTTCTGCTCATACTTGCAGAGTCGCCCCATGAAAACAATGCCCACAGAGGTGGGGTGGCCCATCCCACAGGGTGTGGAAGCAGCCACTGTGGTGGGAAACACATGCTGGAGCCTCTGTCTATAGTCGCTGATCTGAGATAGAGTGGGTATTACCCCATAGTCATATGTAAAGGGTGCAGTGAGCCAGTGACACCCTTTCTGTATGTCAGCTGCTCCTGACCACAGAAGGGGTGGGAAAGCGGGGTCTTACTTTTACAAAGCAAAAAAACCAAAAAAACAAAAAAAAAACACCCCAACAATAATCTAATCAGCTAAGATAAGGAATCAACCCCTCCAGACTCAAAATGATTAAGAAAAATATTTCAAAGATGGAAGGATGAATTTCTATCCATCATCATTAGTGATGAACCTCACCCAAAATATTTATCTTGCTTTGAGATAATAAATGACAGTGTGATGCTTTCAGGGCCAACAAGACATCTTGAACTTTATTTTATCTTTATTGTATCATTTTTAACATCTTTTGAAAGACATTTTTATAATATACATACTATTATATTAACACAGGAATATATGTTCATAATTTATAAATAAGTAGATGCATATTTGGGACACATGCTCAGTATAGTAAAGAGTGCTTCACTGGTAAGCATGAGAAAATCTTTACAATTTCTTATTTACAGAAGTAACGCCTTTTGGAGTGTTTGGTGCATGCGATAGGCATTGCTAGTGCTCACTGATGTCCTGACCTCACTCCTTCCAAGCTCGCAGGAGACTGTACTACCAGCCTCTCCTGGGTGGAGGAGGAGCCAGGCGACAGTTCTGTGTGAGAGCAGAATGGATGACACAGTTAGTGCTGGTGCAAGGCCCTGCTGTCTCTTTCTTCCCTGGCTTGGGAGGAGGCCTTGTGTTGAAATTCAGGATTGAAAGATCAAAGCAGCTTGGTTCATGGGGTCACCACCTGGAGAGTTGCCCAGAAATGAACAAGTGAGAATGGGACTGTTTTCAGCCACTAAGATGCTGGGGCTGTTTGTTGTTGTGGCGTCACTTGCCTGTGCTGACTAACGGAGCAGCCATCCCAGGCAGGGCTCAGAGAGCTAGCTCAGATGAATGGCGGCCCCAGTTGGCCTGCAGTCCATTTGTCAGTCAGATGGCCAGGGCAGTCTTGAACACTGATGAACAGGTACAGCCACTGGCCTCTGGACTTATTTGGAGCCATTGGGAAACTTGCGGAGGGACTTCTGATCTGCCAGTGTCTACTGTGCAGGGAAGATGTGTGGGTAACCCATTAGGAGGCTGCTGTGTGAGGAAAGACGCTGTGCCCCAGTTCTATCTGGCATGGTTACAAGGGCCGCAGCACATCCTGCTCTCAAGTGGCTCATCCCAGGTGGGGAGTGGCCTTTGTGGTGAGGCCTGATGAAGTCCCCTCACTAGTGTCAGGGCTGAACTGGCTGTTGTGGGGTCTGAGCTGGCTTTCCTGGAAAGCGACATCAGCCTTGCTTATTGGTCAGAGAGAGAGACCAGCATGGGCAGACAAGCACCCCCAACCCCCACCCCGGAGACCCCCCCCCCCCCGCAACTACTGCACCGCTGCCAAAGAGCTCATCCCCTTCAGAAAGGATAGAATGAGGAATGACCCCATTTTGCTGCTCCTATGTTTGTTTGGGGCCATGTTTTAGGTTTTACAACATCATTCTGAGTCTTGATTCTGGGCCCCACCACTCTGTACCTGCCTCTCATCCAGTTCTTCTTGCTCATGAATGACACCTCCATCCATCCTTTTCCTCATGGGATGTAAAACAAGCAGCCCCAATGGTTACCTGTGGCGAGAACCTCATCATTCCTAACACACACTGAGTCACACAGGTGAGGTTAGAAGACAGTGGCTTTTAGTGAAAGACTGTTGCAACAGTTAGAGAAAATACAGGTCCAGAGAGACTGTCAGCCCAGGGTTAGATCTGGATTTGGAGTGGGTTTCTGGAACACAGAGAGGCCATTCTACAGAAGGATCCTCAGACCTAGCCAACAGATGACGTTTTCACGGTCCACCGAGGAATAAGCCAGGCCCCAGAGCCTGGAGTCGTGATTTAATTCTGCATCTGCAGTTCCTGTCACCCTCTGGTATCTAGACCAGATACCAGGGCTCCACCCTCACCAAGTGAGGGTGCTTCCACCCAGAGCCCTGCATCTTCCCAATGTCCCAGGAACTGATTTAAAGAAGTCTCACTTCCAACCTCGTGCTCTCTAGTGTGTAGAAGATGAGGGGGCCGTGTGGATTGATCATATGGCCCCCTCTGCAGAAACCTTGCTCTTTATTCACTAAGGCTAGGGCACTGCTTCTCTCCTTAAAAGAAAAATAAGCTTCACTTTCTTGGCCCGTCCCCAGTTGTTATTCTGTTTCTCTAAAGTACTGGCCAGCCAGTTCTTTTGGCTGGTGCTGATGCTGCGTGGAGGGGGCAGGTGTGATGGAAACACAGGGCAGGTGGGGGAGCCAGGTGTCTTTCTCTCACTCTGTCTTAGACTCCTACTTCCTTATTGGCTGGAAAGACACCTCCACTGCTATCCGTTAACGAACAACCCCATGACTCCAACAGCTGCTTAATATGGCCTTGCTTTGTGCCTAACCGGGTTGATAATAAATATTAATATCAATAATAACATAAAACAATATCAATACTCAATAATAAAATACAGCCGGGACACCTGTCTCCTTGGACAAATCCCTTGGCCATATCTGAGATAGGGCTAATGTATCCAAGGGATTGCATTGCAGTCTGAAGCAGCAATCTGGTTACACTTGCTCTTCCCAGGAAATGCTTGTCCCTGTGTCCTCAGGAGTATGCTCCCTCCTCGAGCCTGGGGAGAGAAGAAGCCTGAGGCCCCCCACCCTAGCAGCCGCCATCAGGGTGAGCTCTGTGGTGCCTGGCTGTCTTTGTGCGTGTAGAAGGCGGCATCGTGATGGAAGAGCGGCCAAACTGTGGAGGTGGTGATGTCTCTGTTCCTTCCCTCGCAGTTCCCACCTTAATGAGTCCTCTTTCTGTGCTCGCTTCTCCTGCAGCAGAGGGATGCTTCTGCATCTCCCTAATCACTGCTGGGGAATGGCTATCCCTGTAGCAATGCCTCTTCTCACTGCTGGGCACCCACCGTGCTCCTGGAGGAACCTCCTTGAAACACAATTGTATCCTAACTGGTGGCAAGAGAAAGACGGAGTGTGACACATGCATCTGTCATTTTCTCCAGGGAGACTCCTTTATCCCATTAGTAACAGAGCATGTCATGCTGGTCACGGGACAACGTGAAGGGTCTGGGACTCTTCTGTGGGATGCCATGGACGCGTGTCTGGGGAGAAGACATTCTACTTTCTTATAGAGCAGAGATGGGACCTTCTTCGGTGCCTTCCCCCGCTCAACCCTCTTTTCTCCAAAGGTTCCACATGGATTACACCACAGCCTGGCCACCATGACAGCGGGCACCCCAAAGGGGTTAAAGGTTGCTCCAGGTCTCTGAGGGGCCCTCGTCCGGCTGCCAACACCCCTTTTCTGAGAACTGGCATGAATATCCAGTCTCGTCCAGTGTAGATGCAGGTGGCATGTGGTGGGATGGTCATAGTGGTTAATTAATATCCCTTTAAACTCATCTTACAAGGTTGTTGATCTTATTGCTTTGAGTTGCCACGTCTGGTGGTGACACTTTACTCCCACTAGGAAGTAAGCAAACAGCTTGCTCTAAGTCCATCCAATACCTCAGGATTCATTCAATAAGAGCCAGTTTAAGTCCATTTGTTAAGCCTCACGGGGTCTTAAAGGGGTTCATTTCTTGTTACTATCAGGTTCTTTGTCTTGTTAAGGTTTCCTTCCAAACCCTGTTTCCCTACTAAGTTCTGAGTTGATATTTTATAGACTCTAAAGCAATAGAAGAGCAATCAAATTCAACTTAAAAATGTTAAAATGTACTTACAAATAGAACCTTTACTTTTGGAGAGAATAGGCTATTAAGAAATGGATCTCTGCGGTGAAACGGTACCGCTGGGGGCTCTCAGGGATTAAGCTGCACGCAGAGCTGACAGGACATGTCATGAAAGGCACCTCCTTGTCCCTCTCTTCTTCCCTAGGCTGCGGGCTTTCGCCCTCAGGAAGGAGGAGCCTGGGTAGCTCCAGTGTCTGTCTCTAATGAGCCTGTGTCCCTTGCTCCTACAGCTTGTCACATTCTGGAATGCTGTGACGGGCTGGCCCAGGAGGTCATCGGCTCCATCGGACAAGCCTTTGAGCTCCGGTTTAAGCAATATTTGCAGTGTCCTTCCAAGATCCCTGCTCTCCACGACCGGTGAGTAGCGCTGTGGCACTGTTTGCAGTGGCCTCTCTGCATTTTCTGACCTTTCCTCTTAAAAACACTTAAAAGGAGGAAACCACAAAACCACCTCCCCGAGGAGTGCTCTGCACAGACACAGTTAATCCCAGGGCTTCCTAGGCCCGGGGACACCTGACTGGTGCTGGGCCATGGCTCAGGAAACTGACAGATGGAAGCCGACATATGGGCGATGCTCCCAATGTTTAGAAAAACATTTTCTTGAAACTATAGTGACAGTAGCCAAGGTTACAAAAAAAACCATTGTAATATGTTTTTGTTCTGTTTCTTCTGCAAGCACGTGATGTTTCCACATGTTGCCTCCTTGGGTCGGTGTCACCACAGGTTCTACCTGTCCCATTGTCCTTGTCCTCAGGGTTAGCCAAAGTCCCGATTCAGAGGCTCCCTTCGTGAGGCACTCCGCTTGGAATGACGAGCATTGATTCTGCTTTATTGGCTTTCGTAGCTTTCAGACTTGATGGCCTGTGTGGTCCTGGGCAAGTTCTTTAACCAGTCTGGGTCTCAGCAGTTTTCTCTGTAAAATAGGAATAATAGTGGCTTGGCAGTATTTTAAGTGTTAACTGAAATAGTAAATGTAAACAGGAATTGTGAGATGTTTAGTTTATTATAAAAAATGTTCAGCGTCTACCCTTGAGATTCCTTAGGACATAAGAATATTCCATGCAGCATTAAAAAAAAATAATATGGGGCATGTTGGTTATTCAGTCACCTGTCTTATTGAAAGCCTATTACAATGGTGTGTTCACTGTCAATAAAACTTTATTTCTCCTGAATTTACTTTTTATGTTTTCTCCAACTTCTGCAGCCACATTCCAGGACTTAGTTGTGAAGGCAGTGCCTCCTCTACCTTCATTATTATGAAGTCTCCTTTCATCTCTCTGAAGTCTTCACCTTTCTTGAAAGAGAATTTTAATTTTTTTTTCCTTCATCCACTGGAAAATTTCTGTTAAGACATTCATTCTGGAGGTGCCTGTGAAGGCCCCATTTTTTCCCGGTTGATAAAGAAAAGGATATGAACCATCTATGGAAATTTTAAAAACACATAAAAAATTGTATAGTTTATGGATAAGTGCATGTGTATAAAGAGTATAAAAACATGCAAGAATATTACATACCAACTCTAGGACATCTGAGGATGACAGGGACACGGGTGGGCTTTAACTGATTTTGTTAATGTATTTCCTCCCTAACATTTTATAACAACAGTGTTCCAATATACAAAAAGAATTTGCGGAGAATACCTGTATACCCACTGTCTAGATTCTACCATTAGCATTTTACAGTTAATATCACGTATTTTTTCATCCAAAGCAAGTTTGACAAGTTTTATTTCTTTAAAAGAAAGGGATCAAATATAGCAAAATGTTCACACTTGTTTAATCTCAGTGGTGGATGTGTAGGTGGCTTTTATATTAATTTAGGCTTTTCTGTACTTTTGAAATGTTGCAAAGAAGTCACATAAATCCTATTAAAATAATATGTCAAAAAATGAGTGGGGGGAGTTAATTGAACTACCATGCTTCTCCAGAAATATACTTAAGGTATGAAGTCCTGTATATGTTTCTATATAATAAAGTTTGAAGAAGTTTTGGAGAAAGAGAATGAAGTAGAGAGATCTTATCTACTGAGAAAACTTTCAACCCAATATGCAAGTAATGGTATAACATTTCTAAAGCAGAGCAGGAACAAGGGGACCTGTGTTCCCTGATATCAGTCTCATCTTGTCTGACAAACTGCTTGTTGTGTCCACTGAGCAGGTCTGAGATCCAGGGAGCAGGTGGGAATGCACCACCTTCTGTCCCAGCTGGGGACATCCTGGGCCATGAGAGAATGCACTTTGCTTCCAGCTGCCATGTCCCTCTTCCCCTCCCTGCCCTGTTATGGGGACCCTGGACTGTGGAGGGCACTGACCCATTTTCCTTCTAGATTTCCCAGGGGCCAGCAAAACAGGAGGTTCTATTTGTGAGCAGTTCTCCTTGGGTTTTCTGCTCACTTGCTCAGGCCATTTCTCTTCAAATTGAGCATGAGCTGGAGGTATGAGAATTGGCACAGTCAGCTTCTTTGTCCACATTCCTTGGAGTAGAGCTGGGGACAGGTGAGCGTGGAGTGAGTGGGGCAGCATTAGGTCCCAGCAAGCTGCCCCAACATCTCAAAGTTTCATGTTGGTGGCACATGACTTCCTCTTTCCTTCTTCTCTTGCTGCTAGTGAGTGGATGGCTTTACTTATTCGTGAATTATTTTTTGTTCATTGTATTAATTATTGGGGGAAAGACTCTGTGATCTGGATTCATCACCCATCTCCAACTGGAAATAAAAAATAATACTTTTAAATGAATGGGTTTTTTGGTATGGTATGATTTTCCTTAGAAGATTTTTCCCTCTGATTTTTCTTGCAGAACTCCAAGGTTATTTTCAACACAAAACCAGAGAAGACAATGAAAGAGAATTCAAATGTAGCCAAAGCTCCATTTATTATTTTTTAAAAAATTGATATATAGTTTATTTATGATAAAATTACCCTTTAAAAATATACAGTTCTGTGGTATTTAGTATTGTCAAAGATAGCACAAGTACACTCATCACCACTATCTAATTCCAGAACATTTTTCATTACCCCAGAAAGAAACCCCATACTCATTAGCAGTTACTCCCCATTTTCCAACCCCCTTTCCCCAGACAAACACTACTCTACTTTCTGTCTTTATTGATTTGCCAATTCTGGACATTTTATATAAATGTTATCATACAATATGTGCCTGACTTCTTTCACTTACTGGAATGTTTTCAAGGTTAATCCATATAGTAGCATGTATCAGTATGGCATTTTTTTTAGGGCTGAATAATATTCCTTTGTATGCATACGTTACCTTTTGTTTATTCATTCATCAGTTTATGGACATTGGGTTATTTTCACCTTTTAGTTCTTATGAATAACGCTGCTATGAAGATGTGTACAAGTTCCTGTGTGGACAGATGTTTCAATTCAACTAGGAGCTGAATTGCTCAGTCATATGGGAACTCTATGCTAAAATTTTGAGAAACTACCAAACTGTTTTCCAAAGCAGCTGTACCATTTTATATTTTCACCAGCAATGTATGAAAGTTCCAATTTCACTGACATTTGTTATTGTCCATCTTTTTGACTTTAGCTATCCTAGTGAGTACAAAGTGGTCTCTGATTGTGGTTTTGATTTGCATTTTCTTGTTGACTAATGATGTCAAGCATCTTTTCATGTGCTTATTGGCTATTTGTATATCTTCTTTGGAGAAAGGTCTGCTCAAATCCTTAGCTCATTTTTAAGATTGAGTTATCTGTCTTTTTATTGTTGACTTGTATAGAAGTTCTTTATATATTGTAGATATAAGTCTCTTTTCAGATATATGATTAGCAAATATTTTCTCCTATTTTTTGTGTTGTCTTCACATTTTTTTGATAATGTCCTTCGAAGCACAATCGTTTTTAATTTTGATGAAGTCCAATTAATGTACTTATTTTTTCTTTGGTTGCTTTTGTTTTGGTGTCATATGTAAGAAACATTGCCTAATCCAAGGTCATGAAGGTTTACGTCTATGTTTTTTCCTAAGTTTTAGCTCTTATTTTCAGGTCTTTAATCCATTTGACTTAATTTTTGTGTATGGTGTGAGGTAAGGGTCCAACTTCATTCTTTCACAAATGGCTATCCAGTTGTCACAGCACCATTTGTTGAAAAGACTATTTCACACATTGAATTGTCTGGGCATCCATGTTGAATTCAATTGACCATAAATGTATGGGTTTATTTATGGACTCTTAATTCTATTCCATTGATTTGTATGTCTGTCCTTATGCCAGTACCACATAGCCTTGAATAGTATAGCTTTATAGTTAGTTTGAAATCAGGAAGTATAAGTCTTCCAACTACATTCTTCTTTGTCAAGATTGTTTTCACTATTCTGGGCCCCTTGCAATTTCAAATAAATTTTAGCATAGCTTGTCTACTTTTACAAAAAAGGCACTTGGGATGTTTATAGATATTGTCTTGAATCCATAGACCAATTTGAGGAGTACTTCCATCTTAACAGTATTTAGTCTTCCAATCCCTGAACACAGGATGTCTTTCCATTTATTTAGAGTTTCTTTAATTTCTTTCAAGAGCGTTTTGTAATTTTCATTGTACAAGTCTTGCACTTGCTTTGATAATTTTTACTACCGAAAGAATAAATCTTTTATTCTTTTTGATACTATAATAAAAGGAATTGCTTGTTAATTTTATTTTTTCATTGTTAATGTATAAAATTACAATTGATTTTTGCATATTCAGTATGTATCCTGCAAACTTACAGAATTCATTTATCAGCTCTAATCATTTGTGTGTGTGTGTGTGTGTGTATTCCTTAGTATTTTTTATGTACAAGATCATGTCCTGTGCAAATAAATATAGTTTTATTACTTCTTACTTCCTAATCTGAATTATTTTATTTCTTTTTATTATCTAATTGTCCTGGCTAGAATCTCTAGTACAATGAATAGAGGTGGAAAGACAGGACAACCTTGTCATGTTCCTAATTTTAGGAGGTAAGCATTCAGACTTTCACCATTAATTGTGTTCTTAGCTGTGGGCTTTTCATAGATGCTTTTTCAGGTTGAGAAAATGCCCTTCTATTCCAAGTTTTTTGAGGGTTTTTATCATGGAAAAGTGTTGGATTTTGTCAAATGATTTTTCTGTGTCTACTGAGATGAGTATCTGGTATTTGTTTTTATGTATTTATTACATTAGTTGATTTTTGAACATTGAACCAATCTTACATTGCTGGAAGAAAACCCACTCAGTCATGGTGTATGACTCTTTTTGTATGTTGCTGGACTTGGTTTGCTAATATTTTGTTTTCAATCCATATTCATAAGAGATATTGGTCTGCAGTTTTGTTTTGTTTTTCTTGTGGTGTCTTTGGTTTTCATATCAGGGTAATACTGGCATCATAGACTGAGTTTGGAAACTTCTGTCCTCTTCTATTTTTTTGGAAGAGTTATGAAGAATTGCTGTTAATTCTCCTTTAGATGTTAGATAGGAACCACCAAGAAGCCAGCCATATGATTCTGGGCTTTTCTTGGGATGCAAGATTTTGATTACTAATTTAATCTCTGTATCTGTTACAGTTCTGTTTAGATTTTCTATTTCTTCCAGTTCTGTTTAGATTTTCTATTTCTTCTTGAGTCATTTTGGTAGATTGAGTCTTTGTAGGAATTTTTCCATTTCATCTAGGTTATCTAATTTGTTGGCATATGATTTTTAATAGTTTCTCTTATAATCCTTTTAATTTCTGTGTGGTTGGTAGCAGTCTTTCCTCTTTCCTTCCTAGTTTTGGTAATTTGAGTCTTCTCTCTTTTTTCTTGGTCAGTCTAGCTGTAGATTTGTCAATATTGTTGATCTTTCTAAGAACCAACTCTTGGTTTCATTGCTTTTCTCTATTGATTTTCTACTAACTATTTTATTTATTTCCACCTTAATATTTATTATTCTTCCTTCTGCTTGCCTTGGGTTTAGCTCTTATTTTCTAGTTTATTAAAGTAGAAGGTCAGGTTATTGATTTGAGATTGTCTGTTATCATATAGGCATTTACAGTTCATAAATTTCCCTCTAAGCACTGCTTTACATTCAGCCCATAAGTATTGGTATGTTGTTTTTGTTTTTATTCATCTGAAAGTTTCTTCCAATTTCCCTGTGATTTACTTTCTGATCCGTTTGTTATTTAGGCATGTGTTGTTTAATTTCTACATATCTGTGAATTTCCCAAATTCCTTTCTAGTATTGATTTCTGCTTTAATTCCATTATGGTCTGAAAACATATGTTGTATGATTTTAATCTTTTAAAAATTTTGAGTCTTGTTTTGTGGCTTAACATATGGTCTATCCTGGAGAATGTTACATGTGGACTTGAGAAAAATTTAAATTCTATTATTGAATGGAGTGTTCCATAGATGTCTGTTAGGTCTAGTTGATGTATAGTGTTCAATTTTCTATTTCCCAATCTTCTCTCTGGTTGTTCTATCCATTATTGAAAGTGGGTATTGATGTCTTCAAATATTAGTACTGCATTATTTCTCCCTTTGATTTTGTCAGATTTTGCTGCATATAGTTTAGGGTCTGTTGTGAGGTACATATAGCTTTATAATTATTGTATCTTCTTGACTGGTTGCTCTTTTATCTTTGTCTCTAGTAAACATTTTGTCTTGAAGTCTATTTTGTCCGATATTAGTAGAGTTACCATAGCTCTCTTTTGGTTACTGTTTGCATGAAATACCTTTTTACATCCTTTTACTTTCAACCTAAATCTTTAAATCTAAAATGTCTTTCAATCTAAAATGTGTCTCTTGTAGAATGCATATAGTCAGATCACGTTATCGTAAAAATCCATTCTGCCAATCTTTGTTTTTTAATTGGAGTGTTTAATGTATTTACATTTAATGTAATTACTGATAAATTAGGATTTTACCTGACATTTTGCTAGTTTTTTCTATATGTGTTATGTCATTTTTTTGTCCCTTTGTTTCTCCATAACTGCTTTCTTTGTTGTCAAATAAATATTTTATGAGTGAACTCTTTTCATTACCTTGTTTTTTGTTTCTTTTTTTTTAACTGTCTTTTAAAAGTTATTTTCTTAGTGGTTGCCCTGGGAATTACAACTAACATCTTAATTTGTAACAATTTAGTTCAGATTAACACCAATTTAATTGCAGTAGTATACAAAAACTTTGCTCCTATGTGGCTCTATTTCTTCACCTTACATTGTGCTGTTATGTTATGAAGATTCCATATTTATACATTGAGTGCTCATCAACACAGGTTTATAATTATTGCTTTATTCAGTTGTCTTTTAAATCAGAGAGGAGAGGAAAAGAGTTATGGACAAAAACTACATTTATACTGTTTTAATATTTGCCTATGTATTTAACTTTACCATTATCCTCTATTTTTTCATGTGACATGAATTATTGTTTAGTGGCTTTCATTTTAGCCTGAAGTACTTCCTTTAGTATTTTTTCGTAGTGCAGATTTGTTAGTGATGAATTTTCTAGGTTTTTATTTATCTGGCACTGTTTTAACTTTTGATTCATTTTGAAGGATAGTTTTGCTGGGTACAGGCATACATCAGAGATATTGAGGGTTTGGTTCCAGACCACTGCAATAAAGTGAATATCACAATAAAGCAAGTCACACAAATTTTTTGGTTTCCTAGTGCATTTAGAAGTTATGTTTACAATATACTGTAGTCTATTAAGTGTGCAATAGTATTATGTCTAAAAAATAATGCACACACCTTAATTATCAATACTTTATTGCTAAAAACTTTATTGCTAACCATCATCTGAGCGAGTTGCAACCTTTTTGCTGGTAGAGGGTCTTGCCTCAGTGTTGATGGTCGCTTACTGATCAGGGGGTGATGGTTGCTGAAGGTTGGGGTGACTGTGACATAGTCTTAAAACAAGACAACGGTGAATTTTGCCACACTGATTGACTCTTCCATTCATGAATGATTTCTCTGTACCATGTGATGCTGTTTGATAGCGTTTCCCTCACAGATTTACCTTCAAAATTGGAGTCACTCCTCTCAAACCCTGCCACTGCTTATCAACTAAGTTTATATAACATTCTAACCCTTTGTTGTCATTTCAACAATCTTCACAGCATCTTCACTAGGAGTAGATTCCATCTCAAGAAACCACTCTCTTTGCCCATCCCTAAGACGCAGCTCCTCATCCATTAAATTTTTATCATAACATTCCAGCAATTCAGTCACATCTTCAGGCTCCATTTCTAATTCTGGTTCTCTTGCTATTTCCACCACATCTGCAGTTACTTCCTCAACTGACGTCTTGAACCCCTCAAAGTCATCCATGAGGGTTGGAATTAACTTATTCCAAACTCCTGTTAATGGTGATGATTTTACCTCTTTCCATGAATCATGAGTGTTTTTGATGGCATCTAGAATGGTCAATCCTTTCCAGAAGTTTTCAATTGACTTTGCTCAGATCAATCAGAGGAATAACTATGTATGGCAGCTACAGCTTTATGAAATGCATTTCTTAAAAGCTAAGACTTGAAATTGAAGTTACTCCTTGATCTATGGGCTGAAGAATAGATGTTGTGTTAGCAGGCATGAAAACAACATTAATCTCATTGGCATCTCAATCGGAGCTCTTGGGTGACCAGGTGCATTGCCATTGAGTAGTAATATTTTGAAAGGAATCTTTTTTCCAAGCAGTAGGCCTCAATAGTGGGCTTGAAATATTCAGTTAACCATGCTGTAAACAGATGTGCTGTCATCCAGGCTTTGTTGTTGCATTTAGAGAGCATAAGCAGAGCAGATTTAGCATAATTCTCAAGGGCCCTAGGATTTTCAGAATGGTAAATGAGCATTGGCTTCAACTTAAAGTCACCAGCTGCATTAGCCCCTAACAAGAGAGTCAGTCTGTCCTTTGAAGTTTTAAAGCCAGGCATTGACTTCTCTCTAGCTATGAAATTCCTAGATGGAATCTCCTTCCAATATGAGGCTATTTTATCTGCACTGAAAATCTGTTGTTTAGTGTAGCCACCTTCATTAATTATCTTAGCTAGATCCTCCGGATAACTTGCTGCAGCTTCTACATCAGCACTTGGGGCTTTACCTTGCTCTTTGATGTTATGTAAATGGCTTCTTTCCTTAAGCCTCATGAACCAACCTGTGCTAGATTCAAGTTTTTCTTCTGCAGCTTCCTCATCTTTCTTAGCCTTCATAGAATTGAAGAGAGTTAGACTTGCTCTACATTAGGCTTTGGCTTAAGGTAATGTCGTGGTTGGTTTTATATTCTATCCAGACCATTAAAACTTTCTCCATATTAGCAATAAGGCTGTTTTACTTTCTTATCATTTATGCGTTCACTGGAGTAGCACTTTTAATTTCCTTCAAGAATGTTTCCTTTGCATTCACAACTTGGCTAACTGTTTGGCACAAGAAGCCTAGCTTTTGGACTGTCTCAGCTTTTGACATGCCTTCCTCACAAAGTTTAATCTTTTCTAGCTTTTGATTTAAAGTGAGAGACATATGACTCTTCCTTTCATTTGAACACTTAGGGGCCATTGCAGGGTTATTAATGGGCCTAATTTCAATACTGTTGTGTCTCAGGGAATAAGGAGGCCAGAGAAGAGGGATAAAGATAGGGGAACAGTCAGCTGGTGGAGCAGTCAGAACACACATTTATTGATTAAGTTTGCCATCTTATATGGATGAAGTTTGTGGCACCCCAAAACAATTACAATAGTAACGTCAGAGATCACTGATCACAGATGACCATAACAAATATAAGAATAATGAAAATGTTTGAAATATTGTGAAAATTACCAAAATGTGACACGGACACAGGAAGTGAACAAATGCTGTTGGAAAAACGGCACTGAAAACTTGCTCAGTGCAGTGTTGCTACAAACCTTCAATTTGTGAAACATGCAAATTGTGAAATCTGTGAAATGCAATGAAGTGAAGCACAATAAAACAAACTATGCCTATATAGAGTTCTTGGGTAGGTAGTCTTTTTCTTTTGGTACTTGGAATGTGACATCTCACTGCCTTCTGGCCTCCATTGGTTCTGATAAGAAATCCACTGTTAATATTATTGAGGATCCTTTGTATATGATGAGCTGCTTCTCTCTTGCTACTTTCATGATTCTTTCTCTTTGGCTTTAATCAGTTTGATTATGAGGTGTCTAGGTTTGAATCTCTTTGTTATTCCCCATTTGGTGAGACAGCATTGTCATGTTTGATTTTTTGTTTCCTTTAGTTCTCAGAACATATTGAAAGTAGCTAATTTAAAGTATTTGTCTAGTTAGTCCAAAACCTGAGTTTTCTCAGGGACAGTTTCTGTTGATTGCTTTTTTTTCTTGTGTGTGAGCCAAATTTTTTTGTTTCTTTGCATCCATAATTTTTTGTTGAAATTGGAAATTTAAAATAACGTGGTGTGACAACTCTGGAAGTCAGATTTCTCCCCTCCTCAGGATTTGTTGTTGCTGTTTGTTGTGGTTGTTTGTTGTAATGACTTTTCTAAACTAACTTAGTAAAGTCTGTATTTTTTGTCATATATGGTCACTGACAACTCAGCTCAGTTCATTTATTAGACAGCTAATGACTGAAAAGAGATTTCCTTAAATGTCTGAAACCACTAAGTCCCACAGTTTTTGCTGAGGGGTTCTGTGTGTGTGTTGGGGAACTCCTTCAACACTCAGGCAGCTGACAACTCTGCATTAGCTTTTACTTCCTGCTTGTGCAAAGCTTCAAAGTCAGTCACAGGTGAGAACTAGAGCTTTTTTACATCTTTTCTGAGCAGGAACAGAACCCTGGCCATGAAAACAGCCCTCGTATACATGTAGCCTTCTAGATTGCCAGAATTATGTCAAAGCTTATTATTTCCCAGCTTTTCTTTTAAGCTTTCTGATTAGCTCACTCTTTACCCCAAATGTTATCTACTGTTTCAGGGAGCCACAATGTTAAAGAAGTGCCTCTAATTGTTTTTGACAAATGACCCTGGGGAAGAAGCTATGTTCCCTGGACAAGCTCTGAATCAGGTCAAATAAAGACAACCTTTGGAGTGGAGGATGCTGGAGAATGACCAGAAGCGTAATAATGACTCTTCTCTGGGAATAGGGCTTTGAAGGAGCCTCAATGCTCTTTTGCCCCCTCCCATGGCTATTAGGCTGCTGGTTTTCACTGTGACTGTGGGATTTGGGTTTTTAAGGCTACCATGGAGATGACAATAAAGCAAGTTAAAATGCAACAAAGCTGTTGTTCTGACAGCTGTTTGTGGTTTTTTGTTTGTTTAATAAACATGCTCTAGGTTGCTACAAGCTTCTGGTTAATTTCCAGAGTTATGAAAAAGTTGATTATGAAACTTTCTTTGCTAGCTTTCTTGTTGCTATTACAGAGGAGAGAATTTTCAGAGGTCCTTACTCTGCCATTTTCCCTGATGTCACTAAATCTCCATTTTAAAGTTAATTTTGTTTTGGGTAAATTTCATAATGTACTAAAATGTGTGTCTATGCCTTGAGAAACTGGTTATCCTTACATATAAATTATATTTTTCCTTATTAAAATGTAATTTTAAAAAAGGAGTTCTTTCCTGTTTCAAATATGACCAGAATTTCCTAAAGGGTAGAACTGTGAATAAGTCAGGGATATTTGGCCAAACCACTCATCTGCTTTATATATATGCCTGAGACCTAGATGGTTAAAGGGGCAGTGACTAAACTCTGCTTTCTGGGTCAACAATTACTAACATTAGATTTTTTGGTTTTGACTGCAAGCTCGACTTTTGGCTAAAGTCCCTGAAAATCCTCTTTTAACAGAATGCAGAGTCTAGATGAGCCCTGGACTGAAGAGGAGGGTGAGGGCGCAGACCACCCGTACTACAACAGCATTCCAAGCAAGATGCCTCCTCCAGGGGGCTTTGTAGATGCTCGACTGAAAGCCAGACTCCATGGTCCTGACACAGCCCAGGTGAGTCTTATACCTTTTCCCTTGGATGGTGGCTAACTGAACTTTCCTTTTGCTTTCTTTAACTATATTTTCAGGTCCAGACAGAAAAACTCACAAACTTTTCCCCCTTGAATTTCACAAAGCAGACAAGTAGGGGAAGCTTTTGTTTTAACGTCAAATGCCTTGGAGCTATACTGTGATTCCTGAGTCTGGGAGTTCCCTCTTCATCCTAGCACAAATCCCATTCTACTGTGAACTTAATGAGGAAAAGAGAGAGTTCAAGACTTCTAAAAGGCCTGGGGTGCTTTGGGTTCTCTGAAAGGAGAGTGGATGTAAGCCTTTAACATGAGATTTTTTTGAGTTTTTCTGTTTTGCGCATTTCCCTGATTTTCCCTCTAACTCGAAATTCTAGTAAGGCATTCGTTTTCTAGAGTTGTGGTATCTCCATGATATCTCTTCGTTATAGGGAATTTTTTATGTCACCTACCTTATGTGAATGACAATGACACCAATGAAAGTGGCAAATAACATTGAAACCAAGTGTCAGTAGCTCTAACACTGAGAAGGAATCAGCAAGGTGGACTTGCCAAGGCATGAATGGTTATGGATGTATGTGCTGGGTGGGAAGTGTGTTCTGACACATAGATAATCTTTAACTGAAATCTATTTTAGGTCATGTTGAGTGATGTGGCTACACGTAAAAGAGCTCAATTTATGGTCACACTTAGGGAAGGGATGTGGGGGGTAATGAAAACAGGGGGCATTTGTAGTTTTGATGAGATACAGCCTCTTCCTCACACCCACACAAACTTACTCCCCAAATCTTAATGCCAACCGAGAGGCATGAGGGGAAAATTGGGTGTAATAGGCATGCAATCCATTGGCCATTGAAGGCCCTTCTACTGTACTATGGCTTTTAAAGATGCAGAAACAAGAAGAGGATGCCTTTTTCACTCTGTGTATTTATATATGTCTATAGTTTGCAGGAAAAGAGCAAACTTACTACCAGGGGAGACACTTAGGAGACCCGCTTGGCGAAGACTGGCAGCAAACACCTGTGAGGCAAGGTGAGAGGCAAGGCGAGGTGGACAAGAAACATAAAAAATACTTTTCGAAAGTGATGTGCTCCCTAGTGGGTAGTTCCTCTCCTGTGGAGTGGCAGAGTGACCCACTGGAAATACCTGCTGTGGGTGTGGCTGCAGGTTGCCAGCCAGATCATACAAATAGAAATAATGGCTGTTGGGCATGTCTGAGGGCACACATCAGATGATGCCGCCCCTGGCACCAGGACCAGCTCACTGCCCCCACCCGCCCCAGTGCTTCCTGCACCCTGAGACTTTCCTCCTAAGGCCTTTCTCTGGCAGGAGGATTTGACTGCCCAGGGGATGAGGAATTCACCTCCCCAGGGGCACCTGCACCCATTTCAAACAGGGCTGGCTTGGGAGATTGTGGGGCATGCTTTGTGTTGTCCCTCAGCTCCCCAGCAGGGCTGAACCCCGGTGGCTCCCAACAGTAGCTTGTAGCTTTCCGCTCCTTGCCTCACCCCTGCCTTCTCTCTCCAGGGTCAGCTTCAGGAAGAGTAGAGCAATGCCGGCCCTTGGCAGAGATAGTACCAGGGATACAAATCCCTCACAAGCCCTGGGTCCTGTCAGAGGACACTTCCACCTCTTATTCAACCTCTTAGCATGCACCTAACTCCCACATTAAAAATTATATGGCTATTGAAGGACCATTTAGTTTAAACTAACCACTAACATGTTTCTATTCTCCAGACAGTTATTTCTACACATACATATATGTGTGTGTATGTATACATACATTTTTAAAGTCTCTTTTAATTTTAAACTTTTTCCCACCTCAAACATTTCTATAACTTTCAATAGCTCTGGGGCCCTGAATACTAACTGTTCAGGGCCTGGAGGAGATGGAGTGACAAATGAGCTAAGATCCAATGTACACTTCTGGGTATAGAAATTTACATTTGTTGGTTTAACATTAAGGCTTTTCCATTCATTATTGACATTTGTTCTGGCGAGTAATTAACTATATATATATATATATATTTTTTTTTTTTTTTCTTTGCGGTACGCAGGCCTCCCACTGTTGTGGCCTCTCCCGTTGCGGAGCACAGGCTCCGGACGCGCAGGCTCAGAGGCCATGGCTCACGGGGCCAGCCGCTCTGCGGCATGTGGGATCTTCCCGGACCGGGGCACGAACCCGTGTCCCCTGCATCGGCAGGCGGACTCTCAACCACTGCGCCACCAGGGAAGCCCTTGACAATATATTTTTAAAATATCCCCCGATGAAAGAATTTCATGTCTTGCCTGCCCCAGCTGAAAGATGACCCATCCATACTGCCCAGCCAGTAATCCCTAAAACCCAGTCAGTACACCACATGGCTC
Source organism: Delphinapterus leucas (assembly GCF_059928025.1). NCBI lineage: Eukaryota > Metazoa > Chordata > Mammalia > Artiodactyla > Monodontidae > Delphinapterus > Delphinapterus leucas. The sequence continues at coordinate 30,236,009 of NC_143134.1, forward strand.
TATCTCAGAATAGGATGGAAATAGCACATTAAAGTTATAACTTTGCCAGAGGAACTTTTTTTTTTTAACATTTTTCATCTTTGTTCTATACACATTTAAAAAGTATTATACAGCAATTGTGTACATAAACATATAACTGCTAAAGATTAAAGGAGACACATTACTTACATGAGATACTTACTCTATTGAAAATTCACCAGGTTTATTTGAAAATGAGGTCTTTTTTTATGTTCAAGTTATTCCAGCCAGATCAAAAACAGACAATGTAAGAAGTTCACCAGGGCAAAAATGAGCACAGGTTCTTGTGTAAAGAGAATAAATAAATTTCAAGTTCTTATTTGTAAGCAATAAATATATTTTCCATAGAACAAATACAAATGTTCCTTATTGACCTGCTGGCAGCCATTTCCCTTAAATGAAACTGAACTCTGGGTACCAACACCAGGGAGGGTGTGTCTCCCTGCCCCCGACTCAGCACCTGCCAATGTCTTAAGTGGGAAAGGGCTGTCATCAGCAACTTATTCATTGGGCTTTTGATCTTTTTAAAGATTAGTTTGTAAAGTTGTTTTTACAGTCTGAGTTGTCTGCAGTTCATACAGACATCTGAATGGAAGATAGTCATCACTAAGCCACGACTTGTAGCGCAGGAACGGCCAGTGATGCATAGAAACCACGTCCAGGGAGAGGAGTAGACACAGCTCAGGAATTTGTGGAGATGCTCTCCAGAGACGGGATTTTCGCAGGACACCTGCATTCTCACGCTTACAGGCCAGAGACAGTGGTGCTGCCAAAAGTCCTTTAGTGGGCTCTTGGGAAAGCTCCCAAAGCCCTGAACCCACTCTAGCCAGCTGGATTGAGCTGACTTCCACAGCCCACCACCTGGAGAGGTGACCTCTCTCCAGGCCCAAGGCGATCTTGAGAGTGTCTGTGGAAGCCTGTTAGAAACAGTGATCCCATACAAAGAATGGGATAGTGGCTCAAGCAGGGCGACACCCTTCATTTGCCTCAGGCAACAAGAGCAGGGACAGCCTGACCCTGCCTTAACAGAGTCTTGGTCCAGTTGGGAAGTCCCACGAAGGCACAAGCCTGACTGTTTTAGAAGGAAGGTGCCTCATTCATTAGGAAGTAGCTTTCTAATAAAATGGGGTCACAGCACCTGCACTGCATTTCTAATGGAGTTAACATATGAAGCATTCCCCTACACTTAAAAAAAGAACAATGAAAATAAGGCCTGTTGTTCTTCTGCTCAGTTATTTTGATCTCAGTCCTTTGTAAAGGGGATGAGGAGGCTGAGGCAGCTTCTGCAGCAGGTGTGCCCCCCCCCCGGCTCCCCCCAGCCCGGGTCAGAGGCACCTAGGGTCTTGGTAAGGCTCCTAACCTTCATGGCGTCCATCATCCTGGGCCAGTAGGTCCCATTTTGACAGGGAGGAGTGGAGAGCATCCTAGCAGAGTAAAACAGGGTGTGAGAGGGTCAGAGAGGAGACTTAATGGATGGGCATCTGAAACAAGGATCTTCTTATGAATGGGCTAAAGGAACTTTTCTGTGAATCACTGGGTAGCTTAACATGAATAGCTTTACGATCAGAAGAGAAAAGAGGGCTGTTTTCTTGTTGCAGGGTCCTTGGACATCTACAGCATGCCGGAAAGGAAATCGCATGTGGCCCCTACGGGAGAAGCCCCCACCTATGTCAACACCCAGTGCATCCCGCTGCAGGCTGGGCTGGCCACGGGCAGCAGTGCAGAAAGCAGCCCACGGAAAGACCTCTTTGACATGAGTGGGTTTCCATCTGCCACTGGATTTTTCTCTTTCGAGGCTGTTTTTTTACATTGTCTTTTGTTTGAAATCTGTGCAATTACTGAATTTTCTTCTGGTGGGGTTTTGATGAATGACACTGATTAGCTGTATTTTTCTGGGTTATGATTGAGCTTTTCAAGGCTTTGAACTTGGCCAACCCCTGCTTTGGAATTACAACCTTCTCTGCAGTCCAGAGGCAAAGCAGCTTCCCTCTTTTTTTTTTTTTTTTTTAATTAATTAATTTATTTGGCTGTGTTGGGTCTTAGTTGCAGCACATGGGATCTTCGTGGTAGCATGCGGATTTCTCTCCAGTTGTGGCATGCGGGCTCCAGAGCACACGGGTTCAGTAGTTGCAGCATGCAGGATTAGTTGCCCCACGGCATGTGGGATCTTAGTTCCCCGACCAGGGATCGAACCCACGTCTCCTGCATTGGAAGGCGGATTCTTAACCACTGGACCACCAGGGAAGTCCCCCCACCCCCGTTTTACAATTGACTTTGCTCTTGAAGATCGTATTGAGACAAATGATATACATAAATGCATTCATTTATTTATTCACTTAGGTATTAATTGGATATTGTGTGCCAAATACTGTATCAGTTTTAAGGATGCCAAGATGAAATGGCTTGGCCCCTGTTTTCATAGAGCTCCTAGTCTGTTGAACAAGACTAACACATAAGCAAGAAATTGTAATATACCCTCTTGTTTGCCTACATACACTCACTTTCCCTCTCACTTTTTCTCTTTCTCTCTCCCCTTCTTCCTCTCTACTGAACACCTACCATGTGTCAAATACTAGTCTACTTACTGGGGATATACAGGAAAACCAAATAGACAAAGTCCCTACTCTCATGAAGTTTAAATAACCACCATGTGTTACAGGTAGTGACAGGTACTCTGATGAAAAATAAAACGGGATAAGAAGAGCAACCCCAAACTCCTGTTGATTGCACTGTAGTATGATGTGTACCATGGACCTCTGTTTGGCATACAGATTGGGAAAAATAAATCACCCATGATTAATGAAAGTGTAAATTGTTGTTAAGGAATTTTGAAAGAGCTTCCCAAGCTCACAAACAGCTTTACATCCCCGAATTTCTTTTTCAATTTCCTTGAGAATTTTACAGGCTGAAGAGGGAAGGAGAGGAGACTAGCACTTAGTGAGTTTCTACCACGTGGCTAGGTGCTTATTATTTTATTTAATTTTTGCAATAGTCCTACGGGTAGATATTATTATTATTACCATTTTATAGAGGAGGAAACAGAGAACCCTAGAGGTTTGGTAACTTCACTGCTGGTTCACCACATACAATACATACCTGTTATTGTATGTGGGTTAGGACAGGGCTGAGTGCTTTTATAAACAGGCTGCACCATGACAACAAAAGTCTATTTTTCCCCAGAATGGGACACTGGACTCCCATTCTGATTTTAAAAATCACCAGAGCCAGAAGAACTGTGGAATCATCTCGTCTAATCTCTTCATTTAAAAAAATGTGGAAATAGCCTAGGAGGTATGAAGCAACTTCTCAAGATGCAGAGCAAAGTGGTAGCTCCAATTGTAACGATATCTCCCAACTTCAGTTTAGTAGTTGTATTTATGGTCAGACAATTTTCACTGTTTAATTTAGTCAATATACCAGTGACTCTTGGCCCCAGAGCCTGAGGAGAGTTAGATTTGGCTGGGGTTTGAGATGGGAAAAATGAAAGCCAGACCTCCCTTTTTTCATCCATCAATTTCTACTCCTACTCCCAAAACTAGAGAAGGGGAAACCGAAAGTATAAAGAGCCCTGGAGAGGCTAGTATCTATTGAAAAGTATGGAAAAGTAGACCTAGCACTCTGTGTTTATCTTGAACCACTACAGCTGAATAATGATGGCGGTAGTGGTGCTGTTAGTGATGGTGATGGTACTGATGGTGGTGATGATGGTGGTGATGGTGATGAGGGTAATGATATGGTGAAGGTGATAATAACGATAAGATGGTGATGGTGGTGATGGTGATGGTGATGATGATGTTGTGGTAATGGTGATGGTGGTGATGATGGTGATGGTACAGAAACAGAATACAAATTTTCAACTACTCCAGGTAATCAGGGAAAAAGTAGAATAAAAAGAGAAAATCTACAAACATAATTTTAGCCCATAGTGTTAACCCCTTTTTTGCCCCAAATCTGTAAATCATTTAACAAGTGTCAAAATGATTTAGTTTTGGTTTCATTTATTCACTTCACTTCTGCCCATTCTCTACCAACATTTAGCAAACTGGTCTGATTTTACAGCACTCACTGAATACTTATTGGTACAAACTATGTCCCAGGAACAATGTTGGACTAGAGGGATGTAGCTGTGCCCAGGAGAGAACCATTCTTGTTCTTGTGGTGCTTGCATTGTAGTAGGTTGGCAGTGGGGTCCTAGATAATCATCACAACACCTTACACTTGTGTGGCACTGTGGGCATTTTTCAGAGTGCTGTTGTACATATTGCCTTGTTTGAAAATCGAACATTGAGATTTAATTAGTTGAGCCTGGTGACTTCTCTTACCGCTGATATTTGTGGCTCTTAGAGCCATGGCCTGCAGTGAGAAGTATGTTCTGAAGGGCATAAAATCAAGCTCAATCTCAAACACTCACACAAGAGCCTTTTTCTACAGGGAAACAAGTGAAGATCAAGGGGAGGTAGAGCTCCTAGCCTGGGGCAAGTCACACAAAAGGCACCCAATAAATGTCAGTTTTCTTCTCTTTTAAGAATTCACCTAATACAAAAATTTTGAAAGAAACATTTGTTGGGCTGGGTTTCAGTTTTGCATGAAATCAAGACCTTGCCACTTGTCTTTTCCTTTGTGTATTTTCTTTGGTATTGGCAGGTTTTTATTCAGAAGAGAACACATTTGTTGAAGAGGCTAGCCAATAGTCCAGAGAAAGTAGATGGCATGTAATATTCATGGCCTCTTGCAGCGTGCAAAAATGGAGTCATTCTAACTAGTGAGGCAAAGGGTGTGCTTGAGTCTTTGGCACAAGACACAATGCCCAGCTGTCTTGGGAAAGCAGACTCATCAGAATGAGTCATGCCAAGATTTGGGCTTTGCTTTCAAATGCTTGTTATGATGAGTCTTGTTGTATTACCAGCCAGTCATTTTTCTCTACTTCTTTTTTTTCTGGTAGAAGTTGCCTTTGCATTTCCAGCCCTCACATTGTACTGTTTATCATTTGTTCTCCTTGGGATTGACGTGTTGCTGGCAAATGTTGTTGGCAGAACCTTTTGAAGATGCTCTCAAGAACCAGTCCTTGGGGCCTGTGTTGAGCAAGGCAGCCTCCGTGGAGTGCATCAGCCCCGTCTCACCCAGAGCCCCGGATGCTAAGATGCTGGAAGAGCTGAAAGCAGAGCCTTGGTACCAAGGGGAGCTGAGCAGGAAGGAGGCAGAGGGGCTACTGAAGAGAGATGGAGACTTCCTGGTCAGGAAGAGCACCACCAACCCAGGCTCCTTTGTCCTCACTGGCATGCACAATGGCCAGGCCAAGCACCTGCTGCTCGTGGACCCAGAAGGCACGGTGAGCACAGGGCGGAGTGTGGCCGGCACTGGGCAACCTCCCTCCGACAGTCTACCCTGGGTCACTGCACTGGGGACCACTTTCTCTCCTCTACTCACATATGCCTGCTGAGTCCTGACGGTCACTTCTCCAGGGCCCTGGAGACCAGGCCCAGAGGACTTATGCTTTCAGGCCAGAGCCAGGCTACAGGAGCCCATGGTCAGGACCCCCTGTGCAAGTTACAAAACTTGGAAATCCCCAGGGCCTGGGTTGAAAGGTTTAATTCTCATGTTCTTTAAAATAAATACAAAAACTGAGAAAGTTTTCCTTTCAGATATGTTCATAGTGGACAAAGAAGTACAGGGCTCCTGGGCTTTTAATATTTACCTCAAATATCTCTACAAGTTGAATCACCAGTTTTTATTTGTAGGTTATAAAATGTGATGAAGCAGTAAGTAATCCTCCTATTAATTAGCCTCTTGCTTTCCCACCCAGAGAAGTAATACCTCATGACAGTGATTTTGGCACTTCCTGGCAGTACAGTTGTGTCTGAATAATTCTATGGGGTTGACTGAATATACCATCTTTCAGTCAATAAATAAATTTGACTTCACCCTGGCACAGTCCAAGAATTACTAAGTTTAATAAATGTAGTTACCTTAGCCTAACCATTGAGTAAATTCCAGGATTGTTGTTTAAAATTTTTTTATCCAGTGAAAACAAAGCAGCAGGTAGAGTTATCTCAATAGTGGTTAAGAACATTGCATTTAAAAAAAAATTATTGAAGTGTAGTTGATTCACAATGTTGTGTTAATTTCTGCTGTACAGCAAAGTGACTTAGTTATGCATATATATATATATATATATATATATATATATATTCTTTTTCATATTCTTTTCCATTATGATTTATCACAGGATACTGAATATAGTTCCCTGTGCTATACAGTAGGACCTTGCTGTTTATCCATTCTATATATAATAGTTTGCATCTGCTAAACCCAAACTTCTAATCCTTTCCTCCCCAACCTCCCCTTCCCCTTGGCAAACACAAGTCTGTTCTCTATGAAGGACATTGCATTTTTTGATTGACAGGTAGGGATGAAGACAGTCTTCAGTTGAACTTGGACACAATTTAACTGTGTGTGTTTGGGGAAAGAGGCGGTGTTACCTGAGATGATTTGTTGCCTCAGGTGTCTAGACTAAGTTGCCTGCACACCTCAGCTCCCTAGACCTCTGCACCTTCTCTTCTCTTCCATTCTCCAGCTGGGCAACCACTCCCCATGAATGTAACATATATCCAATTCACCTTCTTTCGTTGTGTGGATTTTTTTTACATATATGCACACCAGGGAAAATACATATTTTGTGTTTGTGTGTTTCAGAAATTTGCAAACAAACATGATGTTATTCCACAAATCATTTCTTTCTTTTTCCCTTTGGTACATGTTTTTAAGATCTGTCAGTAGTGCCTTCCGTATACTGAATTGTTACTTGGGTGGGCCATCTGGGGCTCACTGGATACACCATCTGCACATCACTTCCTGAGCTCTCTTGTGAAACATTGAAAAACTGAAGGTGCTGCAAACCTCGTGCCTGTTTCCCCTGCACCTGGGATGGTCTCTCTGGGGCATATCCCAGGAGTGTTTGATCATAGGGTGTACATACACTTAATGTCATCAGGGGTTGCATCTGCTTCCAGAATGGCTGGGCTACTGACAAGTGCAGCAGCAGAGCGTGAGGGTCCCACGCTCACCCTTTCTCTATCTAGTTTTGCTAATCTGGTGCGGGTGGGGAGTGAAGTGATGTCTCATTGTTTGCTGTGCAATTCTTTGATTTCACTTTAACAGGTTTCTCCATAAATTTTATGTTCCTATCTTTCCTCCATGTTTCTCTTTTAATCTTCTTATTGGGTTTTCTTGAGTTTATTCCAGCAATAGAATCTCCATATGTACTCTCCCACATCTTCACCTATCAGATAGTTTTGTCTGTGACATTCTTCATCAGATAAAAGTCTGTTTTGGGGGAATGTAGCTGAATCCATCAATTTTCCCCTTTATGCTTTATAGTTTTGAGTTTTAAAAGGTTTCTCACCTACAAATCACAGATGTACGGTACTCTATATTTTCTCCTACTAGCTTTATTGTTTGTCTTTCACATTTACCTTTCAATTCCAACTGAAGTTACTTTGGAAGATGATATAAGATAGGACCCAACATTTTAAAAATCGCCATGTAGTGAGCCAATTCTCCCGTCACTATTTACCAAGTAATTCACCTTTTCTCTGTGGTAGTGATGCTCCCTCTATTACACACTAAGCCTCTGTGTCATGGGTCTGTTTCTGGACTCTCAGTTTTGTTCTACTGATTTGACTGTCTGTTTCTTGTGCAAGTTCCATACTGCTTTAGTCATTACGGCCTTAAACTGTCTTAATATCTGGTGGTGTGCGTCCTTCCTCTTGAGTCTCCTTTTTATAAGTTGTCTTAGCTATTCTCAGACCTTTATTCTTTGTACTGATTTTAGATTCATTTTATCAAGTCACCAAAAATACATGCTGGGGTTTCGATAGGACTTGCACTGAATTTACAGATTAATTTGGGGCGAGCTGACATTTTTCAATATTAAATCATCACCTCCATGAACATGGCATGTCTCCACTTATTTAGTTATAAGATGTCTTTTGTTAGAATATTAAAATTCTCTCCAGAAAGTTCTTCTGTTTCCATTGTTAGGTTACTTCCTAGGGATAGTTTTAGTTCTTGTTGTAAGTGGTATGTTATTTTTGATCACTTTTTCTCAGTAGTTGTTGCTGCAGGGAGAGGAAAGTAGTGTGATCTTGAGCCTGGAAATTTTGCTGAGTGTGGTCGTTTTACTGGACCAGCGGTCGTTGCCATTGCAAACACTGAGTTTTTTCGCCTGCCTTCCAATCCCAGACATTAGAGGACACCTTTGAGCATTGGCCAGGAGAGGGCGCCCTTGTTCAGCTTCCAACCTGAAGGAATGTTTGAGGTATTTTTCCCTTAAGGATGATGTAAGCTTTTGGTAGATGTCCTTATCAACCTAAAAGACTTCATTCATTCATTCACTCAACAAATGTGTACTGGATGACTACTAATCCAGGCATTGTTTTTGGCACCTGGGATATGTCCATGAGCCAGTTAATAAAAGGGCAATCTCTGCTCTCATTACCTATTTATACATATTAATTGACCAACTACTTTTATCATGTATAGGTGTTGAACTTTATCAAATGCTTCTTCAGCAGATTTTGAGATAATACCATGATTTTTTTCCTAAAGTCCATTCATGTGGGAAATTACACAGGTAGATTTTTCTGATGTTGCATCCTGGCATAAACCCTGCTTGGTCTTGACATAGTAATCATGGATTTGGAGTCCTAATATTTCCTTTAGGATTTTTCAGGCACAGTTCATGAGAGAAATCTGTCTTCATTGTCTTTGCTTCCTTCTCTTGTGTGTGCTCATCTGGCTTGGGTGTCAAGATTATGTGGTTATACACACCTCTTACAATGATCTAGGCTTACTCAGGTCAGAGGAGACTTCCCCCACCATTTTACCTCAAATAGAATCCCCTAGATATCCCCTATTTCTTTACCCTGATTTATTTTTACCCTTAAGCACTTATCACAAACAAGCACTCGTTTATTTGCTAATTTGTTTATTATTTCGTTTCCCCCACTAGACTATAATCTCCAAGAGGGTAGCAGTCTTGTTCATTGCAGTATTTCCCACCATCTAGAATAGTGCCTGGCACATAGCTGGTGTTCAATAAGCATTAGATAACTGAATACATAAATCAACCTCAGGCTTTTTCAGGTTCGGAGGTTGAGGACCGAAGAAGGTGACCTGGGGTCACAAGTGAGATTTTCTACACAGACTCAGTCCAGAGTTCTTTCCATTTGCATTGGCTACCTATTAAATTAGTTGTAGTTATCTAAAGGAAAATAGGAGGGAAATAGAAATCCTATGAGAATATGAATATTTCAGTTGAAAATTTTAGGTATTTTTTAAAGTTAATATTTAGCTAAATTATACCCTCTTATAGATCAAAGACGATTAGTTTTTTTGTTCACTCAGTTCTTATAGACAAAAAGATGATTTACAGAAGATACGTACTACTACTAATATATTATACATTCATGAACCAGTATCAAGATAATGTAGAAGACAAGGAGGACGTGAAGTTAGACCAGGTGTCTGAGCAAGCCCAAACACCCCAAGCTGTGCTGCCTCTACAGCTTTAATTTTGGAGGAGAAATTTGCAGTATGGTTGAGAAAATCTGTAAATCACACCTACTAATAACTGTTCTTTTGGGGGGCTTTTTGTGGGATCTGATTATCTAGCTTAATTGATCCTATGGAGGACAGCTTTAGCTGAAAAAGAAAATGGAAATGAAAGACTTAATTAAAAATGTAATGTCACTTCCTTGCTGTGAGGACACCAAAATAGACGATGAACACATTCTCTTCAATATTTATTCATCTGATTTTCATGGTAATTGGTTGGTCCCTGACTATAAAGGCGGAAACTTGGCAGAACAGATTACTCAGATAAATAAGGATGCAAAACAGTTCTACGTCTAAATTTACTCCAGAGTATACCAACCTATGTGCCTTCCCACTGTGCACTGATTGTTCAAGACGAGGGCGCCTGGGCGTGCTGGAAATGTGGGTGACAAGGATCACTGTGACAGGGCTTTTGAGCTCCTGCAGAGGTGCTGAGGCTACCGACCCTAGATAACAGCAGCTGAAAAGAAGCCGGCGAGTGGGTCTGTAGGAACAGACTCAGATATGGAGTCTGGTGCAGTTTTTTTTCTTTTCAACATCTTTCAGAATCATTTAGTCAGCCCTCTGTGTCTAAAATTATTCCCTGAGTCATTTATCATTGATTCATCACTTTGGCCTTGAAGGACCAGCAAAGTGATGTGGGCACTGTGCTTGCATTTGAACAAGCTACGGCTGCACGTTGCTGGGTATTCCATGGGCTTCGTCAACGTGGTCTCAGGTTATGGCATGTTTGAGAGCGTGTACAGGGGCTTTTGCATTCCTGAACTCACCAAACCATGACAACCATGCAACATCCACATTTATCAGGTTTTTATTTTCTTCTCAGGGTAATTAAGAAAACAAAAAGCCCCCTGATCCCTCCACTTAATAAAGCCCTGTTGTTATTTTGAAATTCCCTTTGTACCAGTCAGTCTAGCCTGTGCTGCCGTAACAAATAAGGGACTCCCTTCTCCAACAATGAGAAAACTGACTCCCATTATTCTTAATGTTTTTACCTGTTTGATGAACTTCCTTGTATGTGGAAACCTTCCTCATCAAGCCTGGATTTCGACTCCTCTGCCCAACTGTCCCCACATGGGTTCCCTCCTCACCCTGTTCATATTTTGACACCCACACTGCTCGATCCTCCTACATACACGCCCTCCCCCTCCTTGGCTGTGACTTCCATGGTGGGCTGCCCAACCTTCTCCTTGGCATGGATGCTTCTGACACCCTGTGCCAGTCCATCCACCCATCCAGCCCTTGGGCATACCCACTCTGCCTGCACTCTGGGATGCCACTTGGGGCCATTGTGGCTACGTGACCCCCACATCACAGACACCTGTCTTCTTGGCATTTGGACTTTTTGTTCACTTAGGAAGGAAAAGGAGAGGAAAGGAAGGGGAAGAGGAGCTTTGCAAAGTATTTCATAACAGATCCTTGGCCTCCTATCATTCCTACTATAACTACCTTAGCACGCATCCCTACCAATAAGGACATTAAAACAACAACAACAACATGTCATTGTTATCGCCAACAAAAACCAAAACTAATTACTAAACATACTCAAAATTTCCTGATTATCTCAAAGATATTCTTTTTATAGTAAGTTTGTTGGAATCAGAATCCATAGATTGTCCACATCATGCATTTCATTATGTCTCTTAAGATTCGCACTCTGTAGAAGCTTTCTTTCTGTTTCCCTCTACACCTTGATTTGTTTGGTGAACTGGACATTTGTCTGTAGAGTTTCCCATGTAGTGATTTGTGTCCTTGCTTTCTTGTGGCATTATTTAACTTGTTTCTTGTCTCTTGTATTATCTATGAACTGGTAAACATAAAGATCTTTAAAAACAGCTCTGTTGGGACAGAATTTACATAATACACACTTGAAGTGTACAATTCTGTGGTTTTTAGTATATTCGCAGATACGAGCGTCCATCATCACCGTCCATTTTGGAATATTTTCATGCTGTACCATTTAGCTATCACCTCCCTATCCTCCCATCCCGCAGCCCTAGGAACCACTCAGCTATTTTCTGTCTCTATAGATTATCCAATTCTGGACATATGTAGGAATAGAATTATATAATATGTGGACTTTTGACTAAGTTCTTTCACTTAACGTAATGTTTTAAAGGCTTACCCATGCTGTAATATGTGTGAGCACTCCATTCCTTTTTATGGATGAATAATATTCCATTTTTGGACATACCACATTTTATGATTAGTCTGTTGATGGGCACTTGGCTATTGTGAATAATGCAGCTATAAATGGTATGTACAAGTTTTTGCATGGACATATGTTTCATTTCTCTTGGATATATATCTAAGAGTGGGATTGCTAGGTCAAATGGTAACTCTATAATTTGTCTCTTGATGAAATGCCAGACGGTTTTCCAAAGCAGCTAATACCATTTTACATTCCAACCAGCAGTGTATAAGGGTTACAATTCCTCTATATCATCACCAACACTTGTTATTATCTGACTTTTTGATTCTAGACATACTAGTGGATGTAAAGTGGTATACCATTGTGGTTTTGATTTGCATTTTCCTTGATGACTAATGAGGTTGAGCGTTTTTTCATGTGCTTATTGGCCATGTGTGTATCTTCTTTAGAGAAATGTCTATTCAGATCCTTTGCCTACTTTTTCTTCCTTTTCTTTTTTTTCTCTTCACTTTTTATTGTGGTAAAATATATGTAATATAAAATTTACCATCTTAACTACTTTTTGAGTGTACAGTTCAATGATATTAAGTATGTTTATATAGTTAGGCAACCACCACCACCATCCATCTCCAGAACCCTTCTCATCTTTCAAACCTGAAACTTTATATCTATTGAACAATAACTTCCCATTCCCAACCCCCAGTCCCTGGCATCCACCATTTTACTTTCTGTAACTATGAATTTGACTACTCTAAGTATACCTCACATAAGTGGAATCATACAGTATTTGTCTTTTTGTAATTGGTTTATTTCACTTAGCACAATGCCCTCAGGTTTCATCCACATTGTAGAATGTGTCAGAATTTCCTTCCTTTTTAAGGCTAAACAATATTCCATTATATGTATGTATCGCATTGTATTGCATTTTGCTTATCCATTCATCAGTGGATGGATATTTGGGTTGCTTCCATGTTTTAGCTATTGTGAAAAATGCTGCTATGAACATGGGTATGCAAATATCTCTTCCAGACCCCACTTTAGACTTTTATAGTATATATCCAAAGGTGGATTTGTTGGATCATATGGTAATTCATTTGTAATATTTTCTTGAGAAACCATCATATTTTTTCCACAGTGGCTGCACCATTTTACATTCCCACCAGCAGTATACAAGGGTCCCAATTTCTACACATCCTCTCCAACATTTATTTTCTATTTTCTTTTTTTTTTTTTGCTGTATGCAGGCCTCCCACTGTTGTGGCCTCTCCAGTTGCGGAGCACAGGCTCCGGACGCGCAGGCTCAGCGGCCATGGCTCACGGGCCCAGCCGTTCCGCGGCATGTGGGATCTTCCCGAACCGGGGCATGAACCCATGTGCCCTGCATCAGCAGGCGGACTCTCAACCACTGCTCCACCAGGGAAGCCCTCTATTTTCTTGATAGTAGCCATCCTAATGGATGTGAGATGGTATTTCATTGTAGTTTTGATTTGCATTTCTCTAATGATCAGTTTTGTTGGCCTCTTTATATTCATCCTTATTAGAGTTCATTGAGCTTTTTGGACGTTTATACTCATGTATTTAATCAGATTTGGAAAATTTCTGTCATTATTTCTTCAAGTACTATGTCTTTCTCTTTTTACTCTCTTCTCCCTCTAGCATTCTAGCAATGCATATGTTGATCTATTTTATGGTATCCCACAGGTCCTTTAGGCTCTGTTCACTTTTCTTCAATCTTTTTCCTTCTGTTCCTGGGACTCAAAAATTTCAATTGTCCTATCTTCAAGCTCCCTGATTCTTTCTTCTGTCTTGTGCTTTTCCACTCCAGAGTTTCATTTTGGTTCCTATTTAGGTTTTCTAAATAGGTTTTATTGATGTTTCTATTATTTGCGTACATCATTTTCTTGACTTTCTCCACATCTTTATTTAGTTCTTTGAGCATCTTTAAGGCACCTTCAAGTTATTTTAAAGTCTTTTTCATGAATATTTATCCCTTTGTTTTTTCTAAGAGTTTTATAGTGTTAGCTTTTCCATTTAGGCTTTTGGTCCATTTTGAGTTGATTTGTGTATTTGGGGTGAGGCAATGTTTCGATTTTATTATTTTACAGGTGGATATCCAGTTTTCTCAGCATCATTTGTTGAAAAGACTATTCTTTCCCCCATTGAATATGTTTGGCATTGCTGAAAATCGATTGACCATATATGTGTGGGTGTATTTCTGCATCTCAATTCCATTCTGTTGATCCCTATGTCTACCTTTGTGGCAGTACCACATTGCCTTGATTACTGTTGCTTAGTAGCAAGTTTTTAAGTCAAAGAGAGTGAGTCCTCTGACTTTGTTCTTTTTCAAGATCGTTTTAGCTATTCAGGGAACCTCACAATTTTATGTACATTTTAGAAACAGCTTGCCAATTTTTACAAAGAAGTCAGATGGGTTTCTTATAGGAATTGTGTGTTGAATGTACAGATCAACTGGGGGATAGAGAGTATTGCCATCTTAACAATGCTGTCTTCTGTCCATTAACATGGGATGTCTTCCCACTTATCTAGATCTTCTTTAATTTCTTTTGACAATGTTTTTTTAGTTTTCAGAGTGTAAGTTTTCCACTTACTTTGTTAAATTTATTTCTCTCCATATATTTGTTTCTTGGATGCACTCATGAATGCAATTGTTTTCTCAATTTCATTTTCATTGTGTTCTTTGCAAGTATATAACTACAATTAATTGTTTATATTAATCTTATATCGTGCAAACTAGCTGAACTCATTTATTAGTTCTAATAGTAGTTTTTAGTGATTCCTTAGTGTTTTCTACATATAAGATCATATTATCTGTGAATAGAGATAGTTTACTTCTTTCAAATCTGGATGCATTTTATTTCTTTTTATTGACTATTTGCCCTGGCTAGAACATCCAATAGAATAATAGAAGTGGCAAGAGTGGTCATCTTTATCTTTTTACTTATCTTAAGGGGAAAGCATCCAATCTTTCACCATTAGGTATGATGTTGTGAGTTTTTTGTGGATGTCCTTTATCACGTTAAGTAAATTTCCTTTTACTTTTTTGAGTATCTTTTAACATGAAAAAGTGTTGGATTTTGTCAAATGCTCTTTATGTGCCTATTGAAATAATTATGTGATTTTTGTTTTTTATTCTATTGATATGTTCAACTCCATCAACTGGTTTTCAGATGTTAAACCAACCTTGCATTCCTGGAATAAATTCTGCTTGGTCATAGTGTATAATTATTTTTATACGTTTCTGGATTTGGTTTGCTAGTACTTTTTGTTGAGGATTTTTTGCATCCATATTCATAAGAGATATTAGTCTGTAGCTCTCTTTTCTTGTAGTTTCTTTGTCTGGTTTTGGTATCAGGGTACTACTGGCCTCATTGATTGAATTTGGAAGTATTCCCTCATCTTCTACTTTTTGGAAGAAATTCCAAAGAATTTATATCAATTTTTCTTTAAACATTTGATAGAATTCAGCAGTGAAGCTATCTGGTCCTGGGCTTTTCTTTTGGGGTACTTCTGTTTAATGCTTAATATCTTCACTTGTTATAGGTGTATTCAGATTTTGTATTTCTTCTTGAGTCAGTTTTGATAGTTTGTGTCTTTCTAAGAATTTGTCCATTTCACCTAATATCAAATTGGTTGGCATAAAATTTTCCATGGTATTCTTTTATAATCTTTTTTATTTTTATAATGTGGGGAAAATGTTCCCCTTTTCATTTCTAAGTATAGTAGTTTGAGTCTTCTTTGTTTTTTAATTTGGTCAATCTAGCTAAAGGTTTGTCAAGTTTGTTGACATTTTCAAAGAACCAACTTTTGGTTTCATTGATTTTTTTCTATTGTTTCTCTATTCTCCATTTTGTTTATCTCTGCTTTAATCTTTATGATTTTCTTTCTTCTGCTTGCCTTAAGTTTAGTATACTCTTCTTTTTTTCAGGGTCTTTAAGTGAGGGGTTATGTTATTGATTTGAGATATTTTCTGTCTTAATATAGACATTTACAGCTATAAATTTCTTAAGTATATCTGTAGCTCATAAGTTTGGTCTGTTGTGTCTTCGTTTTCATTTATTTTAAGTATTTTCTTATTTCCCTCCTGATATCTCTTTGACTCATTAATTATGTAGGAGTTTCTTTTGAATTTCTATGTATTTGTGAGTTTCTGAATTCTTTTCCTGCTGTTGAGTCCCAGTTTCATTCCATTTTGGTCAGAGAATGTATCCCCTTAGTGTGGCATTATTGTTATACATATTAAATCTATTATATTAATGTTACAGACTTAACAATGCATTGTTATATTACCTTACCCTCTGAAATTATTTCCCTAGCCTAATGCAGCTTTGCTCTGCCCACCTCCTTTGTACTGTTATTGGCAAATATGTTATACGTATATTACACTTCTATGTTAGGCCCAACATTACATTATATTCATATTATTTTATACAATTACTTTTAAATAAGTTAATATTGAAGTTTCTAATTGCCTTCTTCTTGAGAGAAGAGACCTAAGTTTTCCTCACCATGTCATTACTATTATCCAGCTCATTCCAACTATTTTTGGAACATGCATGAAGACAGTCTGATTTTCTGTTCTAATGTGGACTAATAGATTACTAAAGCAAACCCATTATTCTAAGGACATAGTCTCATTGAAGTCCTGGGTGAGTTTCAGCCTGTTGTGTATACTATATCTTCCTCTTTTATGGTTTTCACTCACTTTAATTGGAGTTATTCCTCAAAACATGTGCATGGGCATGAACTTTCTCATTCCTACATGTCTGAAAATATATTTTGAAGTCACTTTGATTCACCTTATGGTTGGCTGTAGCATGGCTGCTCTGATTCTTAATCTTTCGTAGATTACTTTTTCTTTACCTACTAGACATTTTTAGTTTTTTCTTTACCTTCTACAATGACGTGGTCATGAATCTGTGTGTACCTTTTCTTATTCATTTTTCCAGAGATGTGATGACCCCTTTCCATCTGAAAATTTTTGTTTTTTCTTAGGTCAGAGCAATTTCCTTATATTATTTCTTTGATAATTTCTTACCTTCTTTATTCTTTCCCCTTAGAACACCTGGTTGAGGGGATGGATCTCTTGGACTGATCTTCTGTCTCTTCTTTCCTGCAAGTTTCCAGTTCTTTGAAAATTTGCTCTATGTTCTGAAAGCTTTCCTTGATGATCTTCCAAACTTATTATATGTATAATTTTACAAATTGTATATTTAATTTCTAAAGGAAAATTTGTTATCTTCTGATTGTTTTACTTTTTTTGTGCATCTTGTTCTTTTTTTTTTTTTTTTTTTTTGCGGTACGCGGGCCTCTCGCTGTTGTGGCCTCTCGCGTTGCGGAGCACAGGCTCCGGACGCGCAGGCTCAGTGGCCATGGCTCATGGGCCCAGCCGCTCCGCAGCATGTGGGATCTTCCCGGACCGGGGCACGAACCCGTGTCCCCTGCATCGGCAGGCGGACTCTCATCCGCTGCGCCACCTGGGAAGCCCCATCTTGTTCTTTTTAATGGTTAAAAAGAAGAAGAACATTTTTACTTTTTGGTGTTATTAATATGAGTTGTTTTAAATATTTTGTCTATTTTCCAACTTAACTTGTGGGGTCAGGTGTTTGTTTGCTTATCATGATTTTTCTTTTCATGGTACTGACATTCTTAAGATGCCCAGTACATTTCCTTGCCATATATAAGAACAAGAGGCTGGATTGATTTTCCTGGGATGGATCTCCTCTGCTGTAATACATTTAGGTATCTTTCCCTTTAGTCTTTCCTGGCATTAGCATTGAAGACTGACTGAGATTATGTGTGTGTGGTGGGTGAGGCATGGGGTAGGGATATTTTGGAGGGGATTAGGTGAAAGGAAGCTGTTGTATGACAGATTAGAGGACTGTAGGGTGAGAAGGAGGGGAGGGGGCTCGGACTTTTACGCTGGGTACCTCCCAGGAGCGTTTTACTTGGAATCACCTTTACCCTCCTATAGCCTTAATTTCCCCCAGACGTCTTATTTAATTTCTTTGGATAAACATTCTCTGGCTTCTTCCCTGAAGGCAAAATACTAGTTTGGCTATAAGGAGGCAAAGGGGAAGGAGGGGGTGGTGGAGCTGCTGGCTAAATTACTCTGGAGCATTCTCCAGGCAGCCTAACTGCTCTCCCTCCCACCATTGCTCCTCTCTCTCCTCAGCTGCAGGATCCGCCCTCCCCTCTACATTCTAAGCTACCCTCCTCCTCACTCTTTTATTTCAACAGGCTTCCTCTTTTCTGCTAGACCACAGTGTGCTGATGTTACAGTATCCACTGGCAATCCATCTCCTTCTCTTTTGTTTTAGAAATTTATTCCTCTACTGTCATTTCACTGGGTTTGGCGAAGATGGGATAAGACAATACCTATACTCAGCCTTACATTTTAAATTAGAATTTCTTTACTCATGCCTTTCCTGTAAAAAGAGAATCATTTAATGATGTAAAACATCAGCTATTCACCCACCTCTATTTTCTATCAACAATTACAAAATTAAAGAAGTAAAAACACATAGGTACATTTTAGTATCTTCCCCACTCAATATTTGGTAAGGGACCTTCCCTCCTTTTTTTCTGTAAATACACCAGTGCCCTAGGGGAGCTTGGAGCTAATGTGTCCACAACATTTCTGTGCTTCTCTGGCATGGCTCTGAAGAAACCCTGATTGGTGAACATTTCCTATGAATTTCCCTTTTGGATACCGTGGTCAGGCTTCTACTTTTTTCTCTTCTATTATCAGAAACAGACTTTGCTGACTTTGGGCAAACCTGGGGATGATTGAGGCTCCTTAGTACCTTGGAACTGGAAAAAGAAGGGACATTACACCTAGAAGGAACCAGAGCCAGGCAGCCCAAAATAGTCCCCCTCACCCTGGATGTGGCTGGTCAGGGAAACCATGGGGTGGGAGGGGGAGATTGGAAGATCTCCAGGATCCCAGCTGTGCAGGGATTCATGATCAAGCTTACAGTTTGGATGGAAAATGAGTGTTCATGTGGAGCAAGGCATCAATTGGAAAACGTAAGCAATTGGCGTGCAAGATTCCAAGTATGACCCTTGGCATTGCAGCACCGGGGGCTGATGTGGAGCCAGCACTGTAGCCATTGGGTTTAGGAGGGACCTGGACTGCACCTTAATTTCAAGTCTGGAAGAAGCCAGGCAATGTGGCCAGGGTGGGTCTACATCCTATCTGTGTTAGGTTGCATTCAGGCATGAACTTTTGGGGGCGGGAGGATGTTCCAGTGGATCCAGCCAAAGCTGAGACAGTAGACAGAGGGCTGAAGGTCTGTATGTGCAACTGTTCCTGTGGAATCAGAGTTTTCATCAGGAGACATCTTCAACTGACAGCTTTGCCTGTTCTAGTGCCACCCTTTGGACGGGGCTGAATGTAATCATTTTGTCATCGATTGAGTGTACTCCTTAAGGCATGATTTTTTTTTTTTTTGGCCGCACCACGTGGCTTGTGAGATCTCAGTTCCCAAACCAGAGATTGAACCCGGGCTGTGGCAGTGAAAGCCTGGAATCCTAAACACTAGGCCCCCAGGGAACTCCCTTAATGTGCCATTTTTAAATGCACAATTTCTAAATGCCTACAGAGCAACTCCACATAAGTGTTCTAGGCAACTTGAGCCCACCACGTCTAAAGGGGAAGGTATCATCCATCGTTCCCAGCTCCTCACCCCAGCTGCCCCCTGGATGCCTTCCCATGGCTTGCCCAGTCAGCAAGCCTCTGCCACCAGCACCTCCCTCTCACACTCCACATTCTCTGACTGGCCAATCCCCTAAATATCTCTGAAAGTGTCCCTCTCTTCCTGGATTGTCAGTGCATTTCCCCCCACCCTTCACCGCCAGCAGGAGGCTCCGCTAATGTCATTCCCTGCTCTAAATCTCTCCAGGGTGACCGTTGCCTTCAGGGTAAGTTTAAACTGCTCAGTATGGTATGAAAAACAGGAACAGCAAACATTTACTGAGCATGTACTAGGGGCCCTGCACTGTGTGAAATTCTTCATGCACATTAATCAGTTACTTCTGATGAGAATCCTATGAAGTAGGACTATTATGATAACATTATATTATGATTACATGGGAATGAAGGCTCAGAGAGGTCAGTAACTTGCCCTAAAGGGCACCATTAGGAGGTGACAGGTGGGGAGGTGAACCCAGGTGCTTGAAACTGGCTTCTTGTCACTACACCAGACAGTTATCTTGGGGGCTTGGGGGGAGGTCCGATGGTAGTTCACAAAGCACACAGAATGCTGCTTGGCACCCAGCTGGGTGACGAAGGAAAGCGCTGGGGTCTGGCTGGTTTACATCTCAGTGGAGCATCTTGAGAATGTCCCATCATTTCTGTTTTGATACTGGGTGGGTGGAGGGGCTGAATGAACAGGGCAGGTACTGTCACGTTCCTGTCAACAATGCAATTAGACCAACAGAGCTTCAAGCTGTACTCTTCTCGCCCAGTGGTTCTCAGAGTGGGGTCCCCTGTCCGCTGGAACCTGCTAGAAATGCAAATTCTCAGGCTTCACCTGCTGAGTCAGAATCTCTTGGGGTGGGGGTGTCAGGCAGTCTGTGCTTCCAGAAGACCCTAGGGGCTTTTGATGCTGCTCAAGCTGAGAACCACAGTCTGGTGAACGCATCCTTCCTGGCCTGTACATTTTGGGGCCTCTGCCTGGGGCTTTGTGTCACAGGGTTGCTTCATGGCTAAGAAGAAAATGTTTGGGGAAGGCAACACCAGATAATATTGAAGGAAGCTTCCAGCTCTCAGTTCAATTTCTTCGCCAGTGTGTTCGGCCAGCCACTAGAGGGAGCAAAAGGCACACAGCTTCTATCCTGGGAAAGGGATGGCTGAGCCTCACCTGTAAGGACGCAGGTGAGCGTCCAACCTCCGCTTCTCAGCAGTCCAGGCAGGCTTGCAGGAGAGCCTGCTGTTCACGCTACTCTGTGCTTCTTCTCTTCCTAGTTTGCTCTGTGTTCACAGATTTTCACAAAGTTATCAGGTTAGCTTTGTGGGATGGCTCTGTCCTCCCTGGGTCTGCATTCTGGGCCCAGGGTTCTCCCCCAACAAAGTACATTTGGCATGGTCGCCGGTGGTGAGCGCTGCAGGGTCAGACAGCTTGGGGATGCATTGAGTGCCCCAGCCTTCCTCCTTTAAGCTGGAATTAGGACTTTTTTGGTACTTTCTTGAGCAGTGCCTTATCAGCTGGCACCCTGGAAGCCTCACAGAGGTGAGCACTTAGAACTAGCAGGGCCCCGGAGGATCTTCCTGGGATGAAAGTTCTGCATTTAGAGAGACTACAATTCTATCCATCTACAGAGCTCCTAAAAAATTATTTTTAAGGTAGAATTTGCTGTGCTAGTTGATACAAGCAACAAGGAATTATTATACTTTCTGAACAGTTAGAACAAAAGTTCATAAACTCAATACTGCTGGAAAGTTAAGAGTTCCAAAGGGCTGATCAAGCAGCCCCACATCTGCGAGGTCATGGAGGCTCACCTGTGAGGTGATCAGGTGGCTCAGACCAGGCTGCAACTTAGCTGTCCTTTCCTTTGCCCTCCTGGATGACTGCCCCCTGCATCACCCCATCCTCATGGCACTCACGTCCACCACTGCCCTCTTCCACTGCTCATCAAGGTGAAGAGCCCAGACTACAGAGCAAAACCCGGGCATAGGGTGTCCCTTCTGACAGATGTCCACATCTGGCTTAGTCAACCTTGATGGAGAAAACGTCCAGAATCAATGAAGGGGAGTGGTGAGAAGAGCTCAGAGACTTCACTCAGTCTCTCCTGTGCCCTCAGATCCCAAACCTGATATTCTACTCCAAAAATTAACATCCTGAGGTTGACCCACCACTTCCCACCTCCACTGCTGCTCCCACCCTTGAAGATACTGCTAGGACAGTAAGGTGGAATTCCTGGATCACATGGGAAATCTATTTTTAATTTTTTGAGGAATCTCCATGCTGCTTTTCCACAGTGGCTGCCTCAATTTACATTCCCACCAACAGTGTAGGAGGGTTCCCTTTTCTTCGCATCCTGGTCAACACTTGTTATTTTTTGTCTTTTTGACAATAGCCCTTCTGACAGGTGTGAGGTGATATTTCACTGTGGTTTTAATTTGCATTTTTGTGGTGATTAGTGATGTTGAGCATCTTTCCATGCCGGTTGGCCAACAGGCCATCTGTATGTCTTCTTTGGAAAAATGTCCATTCAGGTCCTTTGACCATTTTTAATCAGGTTATTTTTCTTTTTTATGTTGAGTTGTGTGAGTTTTTTGTGTATTTTGGATATTAACCCTGTATTGGGCTTATTATTTGCAAATATCTTCTCCCATTCTATAGGTGGCCTTTTTTTGTTGTCAATAGTTCCCTTCACTGTACAAAAGCTTTTTAGTTCGATGTAATCTCACTTGTTCATTTTTGCTTACATTTCCCTTGCCTGAGGAGACATGTCCAAAAAACTATTGCTAAAACCGATATCAGAGAGTGTCTGCCTAGGTCTTCTTCTAGAATTTTTATGGTTTCAGGTCTTACATTTAAGCCTTTAATCCATTTTATTTCTGTATATGGTGTGAGAAGGTATTCTAGTTTGATTCTTTTGTATGTCCAGTTTTCCCAACACTGTTTATTGAAGAGGCTGTTTTTCCCCATTATGTATTCTTGATTTGGCCCATTTTTAAGTCTGGTTGTTTGTTTTCTTATTGTTGGTTTTAAGAGTTCTTTGTATAGTAGAATATTGTATTGGATAATAGTCCAAACTTATTATTTTATTATTTATTGTTATTATATATTATTTTATTTATTAGATATGTCTCTTGCAAATATTTTCTTCCAATCTGTGGCATGTCTTCTCATTCTCTTGACAGTGTCATTTGAAGGGCAGAAGTTTTTAATTTTAATGAAATCCAGCTTCTCATTTCCTTCTTTCATGGATCATGCCTTTGATATCATAAATAAAAAGTCATCACCAAACCCACAGTCATCTAGGTTTTCTCCTATGTTATCTTGTAAGAGTTTTATAGTTTTGCATTTTACATTTAGGTTTATCATCCATTTTGAGTCAATTTTTGTGAAGAGTGTACGGTTTGTGTCTAGGTTCAGTTTTTTGCATGTGGTTGTCTAGCACGATTTGCTGTTCTAGCACCATTTGTTGAAAAGACAATATTTACTCCATTGTATTGCCTTTGCTTCTTTGTCAAAGATCAGTCATCTATATTTGTGTGGGTCTATTTCTGGGCTCTCTATTCTGTTCCATTGATCTATTTGTCTGTTCTTTCACTAATACCACACTATCTTGATTACTGAAGCTTTATAGTAAAACTTGAAGTTGAGTATTATCAGTCCTCCAACTTTATTCTTCTCCTTTGGTATTGTGTTGGCTACACTTGGTCTTTTGCTTTTCCCTATAAACTTTAGAATAAGTTTGTCAATATACACAATACCTTGCTGGGATTTTGATTGGGACTGCATTGAATCTATAGATCAAGTTGGGAGGAACTGACATCTTGACAATATTGAGTCTTTCAATCCATGAATACCGAATATATCTGCATTTATTTAGTTTTTAAAACTTTCATAATTTTGTAGTTTCCCTCATATAATTGTGTATATATTTTGTTAGATTTATAACTAAGTATTTCATTTTGGGGGTGCTACTATACTGGGTTGGCCAAAAAGTTTGTTTGGAGTTTTCCATAAGATGTTTTGGGAAAAACCCAAACAAGCTTTTTGGCCAACCCAATAAATAGTATTATGTTTTTAATTTCAAATTCAACTTGTTCATTGCTTATACGTAGGAAAGCAACTGACTTTTGTATAGTAACCTCTTATCCTGCAATCTTGCTACAATCATTTATTAGTTCCAGGAATGTTTGGTTGTTTGTTTGTATCTTGGTTGTTGTTGCTGTTGATTTTTTTGGATTTTATTCATAGACAATCATATCATCTGTAAGCAAAGACAGTTTTATTTCTTCCTTTCCAATCAGCATACATTTTATTTCCTTTTCTTGACTTGTTGTATTAGCTGGGACTTCCACTATGATGTTGAAAAGGAGTAATGAGATGGGACATCCTTGCCTTGTTCCTGGTCTTACTGGGAAAGCTTCAAGTTATTTGTAATATTCCTTTATTATCCTTTTAACGTCTGTGAGATCTGTAGTGATGACCCCTCTTTCACTTCTGATATTAGTAATTTGTGTCTTCTTTCATTTTTTCTTACTCAGCCTGGTTAGAGGCTTATTGATTTTATTTATCTTTTCAAAGAACTAGCTTTGGGGATCATTGATTTTCTGTATTGATTTCCTATTTCAATTTCATTGATTTCTGCCCTAATTTTTATTATTTCTTTCCCTTTACTTAACTTGAACTTAACTTGCTTTTCCTTCTCTAGTTTCCTAAAGTGGAAGCTTAGATTATTGATTTCAGATTTTTCTTCATTTTCAATATATGCGTATTGAACTAAAACAAAGGCTCTCATCCTCACTTTTATATGCTTTTTTGCTATGCAAAGCCTAACGTAGTTTTCTGGGGTTAACATTCATGTGTCATCACTGTAGCAGACCCCTTTATGTATCTGGAGAAGTTTGTCCTAGGTTTGTCTGGGCTGCTGGGCTTTTAAAATCAGTCATTGGCATTTCCAGCACATGGCAGGTGAGTCCACACAGATGGCTCTGTGGGCTGCAAGTTCTCTGGGCAGGAGCCAGATCAGAGTTTCAGCAAGTGTTTATAGGAGTGAAGTAAACTGCCTATTTCTTTATATGGCTTACTCTTCTGTGTGCTTATATGTGTGCATGTTTATACTGGCCAGCCTACGTACTACAAAAACACTGACCAGTGGTCCTCAGCTTGGCAGCATGTTGGAATCATGGAGGGAACATACAACACGCTAGTGCCCAGGCCCCATCCCAAGCTCCTGGTGAAGTTGGCCTAGGCATGGGGTTACTGAGAGCAACTCAGGTGATGCCAGCGTGAGCCCAGGTTTAGACCACTGTCCCAGACACTTTCCCAACTTAAATCCTTCTTCATCTGTCTCTATTGCCCCAGAACATAAATGAGTGTTAATCATTAAGAAGTGGAAATGAGGAGTCAATGATGTAAAGGCAACACCCCGATAATACTAGGCTCAAGCTGAGCTCCTGGGTGCCTTCAGCATCCAAGGAAGGGGCCTGTTGTGTTACCCAGGGGGCCTTTCTGGGTGGGGAATTCTAAGGAGCCCCAGGAGGATTAAACAACTTTGATGCAAAGATGCCAGAAAGTCTTGCAAAAAGATTTTATTCTGAATGTGCCCATCAGATTACACCCTTACTGAGGCTTAATGCCCAAGAGTCAGGGGACCCCATGGCCTGGGAAGTTTCTTCCCCTTCAGTGCTTACAGAGGTGGGTGGGGAGGAGCCTCACATCAGAGTTGGAACCCAGGAGAGGAGAGCATCCTAATTTTAAAAAGTTTAAAGCCCAGGGCAGATGGCCTGGGCAGGGGCTTCTGATATACACACCTGAAGTATAGATTTAGAGAGAGAATGAGATATGGGACTGAAGGCCCAGAGATGGACATCCCATTGGTGGGTTGATGGAGGGGGAGAAAAAAGGGTGGCCACATTAGGAAAGGAGAGTGAGATTAAGAACTTGGAGAAGGATGGATGGACCTAGAGATTGTCATATTGAGTGAAGTAATTCAGACACAGAAAGGCAAATATCATATGATATCACTTATATGTGGAATCTAAAAAACGTTACAAATAACTTATTTACGAAACAGAAATAGAGTCACAGATGCAGAAAAGAAATTTATGGTTACCAGGGGGGAAAGGCGGGGGAGGGATAAATTGGGAGATTGGGATTTGCATATGCACACTATTATATATAAAATAGATAACCAATAAGAACCTACTGTATAGCACAGGGAACTCTACTCAGTACTCTGTAATGACCTATATGGGAAAAGAATCTAAAGAAGAGTGGATATATGTTTATGTATAACTGACTCATATTGCTGTACAGCAGAAACTAACACAACATTTTAAATCAACTATACTCCAATAAAATTAAGAAAAAAATAACTTGGGGAAAGAATATTGGGACAAATAAGTGAGGAGAATAGATGTGCCTTCAGATCCTTGAGGGAGGGATGGTTGTTCCCTGGTTGTTCCAAGGGAGGGATGGGTCCCAGCAATGAGGCTGGAGAGAGGGGTTGGGGTACCCAGGCAACCCAGACCCATTGTGAGGGTCATCAATGAGACTGGAGCACTAGTGGGTACAGCCAGGGGCCTGCTCCCTGCCCCATCTCCGTTCCCTCTCAAAGAAGTAGGCCCCCGGGGCTGCATCCGGAGCACGCTTGGACACTGCTCCTGGCCAGAACTCATACTGCCTCCTTCAAGTGTGGTCTATACTGTGAGTGTACCGGCTCAGGTTGGGGGGACTGGTGGCCCCCAGGGACCAGAGCACAGGGCCATTGTGCAGAGGGAAGAGGCAAAGCGCCACCCAGCACCCTCACCCCATCTCAGGCCTTCATCTATTCAGGAGAAGTTCATGGACAGGCACCCTACTAAGCTTTAGAACTGAGTGACCAGAAGCGTGCAGCACTGCCCCTCCATCCCAGCAAGGGTCACCCTCCAGTGGGAACTTGGAGCCCCTCCTCACAACTGTGGGCTCCTTCCTGGCAGGTGTGCAGGATGCTGACAGCTGGCCTGGGGAGGGGTGGTGAGGAAGGACGGGGGCCTGAAGGTGCTGACCTGGAGGCTGAGCTAGGTTCCCAGGTGGAAGGAGCTGTCTGGGCCAGTACCGCCGGGCAAAGGCCTGCAGGTGGCAGGGGCAGGGGAGCCTGCAGACACCGCTGGGTGGTGCAGGACAGAGGTTTCTGGGATGAATCCCATGAGGGCAGGAGGGGAGCCAGAGAGAGGAGGCTGTTGGGATGCAGAGGATCTCACCACGGCCCCTGGTTGCTAAAGGTGGGGGAGGACATGGCTCAGTCCCAGAGGGGTGGACAGATGAACTGACTGAATATACTGGCCAGTGACAGGGACCAGGGACTTAGCAGACACCACCTCTGAAAGCACAAGGAAACCCTGTGTCGCTAAGGAGGCTGCGTCTCCAGTTCTGACTCCCAGTGGGGGGCGTTCTCCTTCCTTTGCCTGTGGGTGGTGCTAACCTTCCCTCTGCACCCTCACAGATCCGCACAAAGGACAGGATCTTTGACAGTATCAACGACCTCATCAACCACCACCTGGAGAACAGCCTGCCCATTGTCTCTGCCGGGAGCGAGCTCTGCCTTCAGCAGCCGGTGGAGAGGAACCCGTGACCTGCCAGCTGCCCCGTCCCGACACTGCACCTGCAGTCAGGAGGGCTCACTTCTTCCCGGTAGATGGGTACTGGGCCATGGGAACTCAAGCATCTGCCCACTAGCTCAGAGCTTTGTTCAAAAGCCCCAGGAGGAAGGCCTCCCTAAAGTGCAAGTTTCATAAACTTGTTCTGAATTCTCATGTGCATATTAAAGGTGTACATACCTATACATCCTGTACAAATTATCCCTCTATATTTATATTTTTTAAGACTAAGAAAGATGTAAGACTGATGTTCCGTGCTGTATGTTTTTAATGAAAACAAAGTTTGACTGTAGTTGTCCGGGCAAAATGTTAATTCAGCTGACCCATTCCACTGGGAAAGTCCACTGGGAAGGTGTTACCTACTAAGCACAATACAGGGAATAGAAGCAGCAGGAGGGTCAGTAATAAACACTTGGGACTGTAATAGAATAAGGCAAGATGCTGTCTATGCTCTGCACGTAAAGCCCTGTGAAGTGCTGGTCCTCATGGCTGTCCCTCCTCCTTGGCGACGCCTCCCAGGCTACCTGCATCACACCTGTGTGCATGGGGTTTCCAGCACCAGAGATTAGGGCTGCTGCACTGAAGAGTAGGCATTACTCTAGCTGTTTCAGGTAGTGCTGAGCGCAGGAATGCCGTCTCCCATGACCCCGGTTGTCCAGGGGTTCTTGGGGATCCACTTTACTGACAAATAGGGCACAAAATAAGCCTCACTGATCAAGATCTTGACAGGTAAATGTTTCCTTTGTTTTTATCTGTATAAGGACAAAATGAGGATGTGTAGAGGGGTAGATGGGGGTGTGTACATCCTCTTAGCCAACGGGCTGCTGCAGTACCTGCTAGTAAAACCCCGCCCCCTTTATATTCAGTAGAGAAAGAAGCATGTGTACGATCTGTGGAAGACGGGTGCAAACACATGTGCTCAGAGTTCCTGCCTGGAGACATTCCATCAGCTGTGGCTGATTCAGGTTTGCCTGAAGCTCGGGACCAGGCTCAAGAGCTTTGGGAATCAGTTTGAGGTCCCACTTCTGGAGTGATTGGTGGTAAATTGGCTGGTTTGTCTCTACAATTGTTTCCCAATTGCTTCATGAAAAGGGCTCATGCCCTGGGCAGCGCTTTGTCCCGGCTCCTTCCTTCGGGATCAAACACTGATTTCCTACTGGGTCGTTTGGTGTTAGGAAGTCGACAGTGTTTCTAACTTTTAAAAAATGTTTGGCTTGAGATTACCATATGATTTAACAGGTGCTGTCTTTTAAAAGATGGAAGGATTCACTCATTCGTTGGCACCTTCTCACTTGTGCTGCAATGTTGGCTCTTGTCCCAGTGAAATCCATTGCGGGCAGCACCCCCTTCATCAGTGCAACGGAAGGACTCTCTGCATACACTTAGCATTGGAGAGTAGTAAGTTTGATGCTTCCAGAATGTGGAGTTAACGGTAGATTTTAAAAATTCTAATGAGCGCTAATTCCACAAAGTTCTAATGCTACGTGCGTGAACCCTGTTTCTACTTTTAGAGGGTGTGTATGGCCAGGATGGGAGGATGGGGTAGACCTGTTGGCTGAGGATGGCTTGGGGCAGGTCCAAGGATTCATGTTAGCCTTCTGTGGAGTTTTTACCCTTTGAAGGTCCAATGAACCAAAGCTGACAGTGGCTTCAATCTTCTAGAATGTTCTGCAGTGAATTGGAAATTTATGGGGAGTCTGGCACTAATCTAGACTGCTCTGCCTCTTCCTAGAATGGTCTGTTTTCAGGTGCAGAGCAGATACCCTGCTCCAAGTTATCCAAAAGCAGTGGGGCCTGAACAGGGATGCCGGACAGCAGCTAGGTCGGACTCTTCCCCTGTGACAATGTAGACTTTGGGGTGGCTGTGAGAATTGCCCTGCACTCTGTCTCCTTGAGGCCTGCAGCCCTGCAGACGTATACATAAAAATCTGACCTCTGTGGGGATGCATGATCCTTCTTTGTGTGCGAGTGTACACACATATAAAAATGGATAAAATGACTTCTTTCAACAGACTTGCACGTCCCCCTGCATAAGGCCAAAACGCTCATGTTAAGGGCAAAGGAAAGTAGTAAACAAGAGTTAAGAACTGAGAGCCCCTGAACATTTGATCTGTTTTGTTTTTCTCTTGGGAGTATAAGAAGTGGTAATCTGCAGGTTTAGTAGCTCTCTGCTCTGAAGTTAGCGTTTATCTCAATGGTGATAAGCAATATATGTTTTTTTGCATGAGAATCAATTTAGAAAATTAAAAGTAATGGGGGATCAAATATTGTTTCAATATTCATTCAAAATATGTATTTTTAAGCTCAGGTTTTAAGATCGCTTCCCACAGAACAGTGCTAGTGGGACATAACTGGCACTCCTTTGTAGCCATTGGAGCAGATTTGAGGTGTAGCAGCAATTTTCTAGTCTTTGCTTTCTCCCATTTGTAAAGCATGTAAAGCATGTAAGAGCTCACCTGGGTCATCTCGTCTCTTCCTTAATGCCACATGCTGGGTATCACGGAGCCTCACTCACAGATGGGGAAATTGAGGCTCAGGTAGTGCCCACCTTGCTCAAGGCTACAGGGTCGGTGGGCAGCAGAGCTGTTCCACTCTCTCAGAGCTTCTCCGAGCTCTGCTCCATAGGGAGCTCGGGATTCAGAGGCAAACTTCACTGCAGCCACAGTCGGGGCAGCTCCAGGGCCTCCAACTCCCAGGGCGTGGTCACTGAGCGCCGTGCCGGGCCACCCTGGGCCCTCGGAGTGTGCCAGGACCTGCTGCCCCTCTCGTGGGCCCCCTGCCACTTGACCCAGGCCTCTGTGTCTGACGGGAGAGCCAGGCAGGGTCCAGCAGTCCTAAAATGGCCCATCTTGCTAAGTAGCTCTGGAGACCCCCCTTCCCCTTCCTACCCACACCATCCTGTTTGAATTAGCTGTGCTTTCCAGTGACACTCCTATCTGCTGGGAGCCTGCGGGACTTCTGTGGGGCCGCTGGTCACTGGTTTCAGTCAGCTTTGACGCCTGACTACTAGGGATACTCTGAACAGCTCATAGTAGAGGCAGGTGGGGAATTCCCTGGTGGTCCAGTGGTTAGGACTCGGTACTCTCACTGCCGGGGCCAAGGGTTCGATCCCTGGTTGGGGAACTAAGATCTTGCAAGCCACATGGTACAGCCAAAAAAAAAAAAAGAAGAAGCAGGTGGACAGTCAGATGGTGTGTTCAAATCAAATAACTCCCCACCTAAATCCTATGTTTAAGCCACCACTTCCGGACTTTTTATGTTTGAGAGGCCAGAGGACCGGGAGCCTGCCTGGCCTTTACCTGTGTTTCATTTGAGCAATGATTCTGTTTTGGGCCATCTCAGCTGTTGGGGTTGCTGGACAAAGACCCAACTGGGGTTCTACTGATGGAGGAGGGTAGCACTGATCATTTCCAATGAGGACAGAAGGTGAGAAGCCAAGTGCGAAGGGAAAGTCCTGGCTGAAAGCAGGGCAGGCCTGGGAGAGGAGTGGATGAAACAGCACTTTGTGCGGCCCCCTGAAAGGGCCCCGTGCTTGGGGACAGTGTCGACTCATGTCTCCTGGCTCTGTGTCCAGCCTGCTGTCCTGAAGATGCCCGCTTCCTGAAATGGAGCTCTCCTTTCAGGTAGCATCAGATGCCTGGGTGACTCCTTTATATAAGTAACACTTGAAAACGAATGTCCTGGTCCTTATTTCCCTGAATCGGTCGCTTCTTAAAGGCCAGTCACACGTTTCCTTGGATCCCAGGCTCCCCGGGCAGCCTACCTTGGCTCCCATATGCACAGAGCCATGTGGCCTTGAGCTGGTTGCTCAGTTTCTCTGAGCCCTGGCTCTCCACATGCACCACCAGGCTGTGCAGTCCCTGTCCTGAGAGGCTGTGGGGGCCGGTGACTATGTGTAAGCATGGAGGACAGTTGTTTCCTGGGATGCTTCACTCTCAAAAGTGTACATCTGTGCTCTCTCGCTGGCCAAGTATGTAAGGACGCCATCCATAAATGCCTTTCTGTGAACGATGACAGCCCAGTGGGAAGTGGGAAGGAGATTGTGGAAAGATTGTAAATAGGTAACTGTAGGACACAGACAGATCTTGGCCTTGGGTTTCAGAATGATACTCTAGGGTTCTGTAGTAAAAACTTTAAGTTGGTCCTGAGAAAGAGAAGTGGAAAAACGAGTGGCACGTGTTGTTAACCTGGAACTGTCCCTGCTCCTCAGAGGACAGCAAGTAAGGGAGCGTTCTGGGATAATACAGCTGGAGGGACCCATTTTTCAGTGAGGAAACCAGAACCAATTGACTTGCTGGAGGGTGGCGACAGTCAGTGACTGAATCTAGGACAGAGTGCAGGACTTATTAGGGTCCTTTAGGGCTTGTACATAAAGCTCAGCCCCTGATGGAAAATGGCCAGTAGTGCTTCCCTCCTTGAGTTTACATTTATGTTCCATCTTTTTTTCCAAAATGCATAAAGGCGTGAGTCATTCACATGGACAAGGAAGTGTTTCTATTCCTTTGTTTAGTTTGGGGTCCCTCAGAAGCAGACCTTGAGAGAAGCTCAGAGCCTATGTAGACTTAGGGGTGAGGAAAGGAAGGAAGCTGATAAAGAAGGCATGGTCAGGCAAGTCACCAGGATGTGGCTAACGAATTGCACTGGGGACTGAGGGCGGCAGGGCTGGACATACCTCAGAGCTAATCCACCAGCGTGGGGAGAGAGCTAGATATTTACCCAAACAGCCCAGCACTGGTGGAAGGCTGTTTCTAGCTCCAGTGTCCTGGTCAGTCCTATGCACACCAAGCCAGGGAATCCTTTGGCAGAGAGACAGGCCTTCATAAGCAGACTTGGGGTGAAAGGTAGGCATCAGAGCCATCGGGGGTCCTCCCCGGAGTTCCTGACTCAGTAGTTCTGGATGGGGCCAGAGAATTTGCCTTTCTAATAAATTGTGGGTGAAGCTGGTAGGCAGTCTTGACTTTGAGAACCATCCTCAGGTGCAAATTGCTAGCCCTTACCTGTCTCATTGATGGTTTTTCCCCTCTAATGTATGATTATGTTTTCATGCCACTTCATGTTATAGATCCCAGCGTCCATGCTGTGAGTTTAAAAGTGGAGGATTAATAAGCATTTATAACTCCATGCAATCATTGCTGGCAGATAAAATGCCATCTGCCAGCCACAATCTATTTATAATGGAGTTTATATATATTTATAAGTTTGCAAGCAACAAATAAACAGTTTTAAAACTGGCATATTTTATAGCAGCCAGAAAAATTGCAACTTTATACCAGGACTTGTGAATATCAATTGCATATGTATAGATACATATATACACACACACACACATATATCTACTGATTATGACAGATGTGCATCTCTGTCTGTCTGTATATACATATATACACATGCATATACCTACATTGATTACAACGGACGTGCATCTCTGTCTGTATGTGTGCACACGCAGGTTGACTGGGCAATTTGCACCTCGGGGCTCCTCCCTGGGTTTTGGTATTTTAACTAACAAGGACAACTAGAAAGTTACACAAATGTGGAGAGTTTGGGGACCGTTATGTCCTAGAATTTGCAGACACAGGGAGGAGGGTCCTGGATGCTGCAGGAACAGGACAAGAGGGTCACGGGGGGTCCACTGTGGAAAGTGACACAAGGGAAGAGAAGTCAATGGGGGAAGACAGGAAAGGAAAGGATGGGAGGACAGAGGAAGAAAAAGAAAAAAGAAGGGAGGGGGCAGCACGTCCAGACCTACATCCCCTGTTCATCCAGTAGCATGTAAAAAAAACAAGCAGGGGTGGGTGTTGGTGAGGCTGCCCGGGCAGGCGTGTTTGGGGGCCGAGTGTGGTCTTCCTGGGTATAGCCGCACTGCTTGTTGGCTTTTCTACCAGCATTCTCTTGGCCTCATCTTACGTTAGTTCACGTGAAGTAGGCATTGTTCTGGGCTCCTGTGAGTGTGCAAAGGTTCCGTCTGCCTGAGGATATAGTCCAGTAGGAAATAAACGCACAAAGAGTGTGGGAGCGTGACAGGCCTGATGGCTGGTGTGGCCAACTTCAACTAGGACCCTGGAGGGTGGAACTCCTGGGTGGGTCTGGGGAGTCTGAAGGCTTTGCAAACTAGGCTGCAGACGGGATGGGGAGGGTAAGAACAGGCAGACAAGGCGTGGATGGCCCAGGAGGAGGCCGGGACCCCCTCATGCATGAAAAATGGTCGGTGTTAGGAGGGATGCTGGAGGCGGAGGTGAGGTTGCTCCTGCCTGTTCTCGCCTCCTTCCTGCATCTCATGCAATGTAAAGTTTCTCTTTTGTTGTTTCACCTTGAAATGCTGTAGGCAGGAATATATGCAAGTGGGACACACACTGTGGCCCTGGTGTTTGAGGTCATGAATTCACACTTGTCTGGGACATTTTTACCACAACCAAAGTTTCTAACCACAAATCAAGTGACAACTAAAGCCGAAATCAATGGGCAAATCCATTTTTGAACACTGAATTAACTTTTTTGTAACAGCTGTATGTTGGTTGCAAGTGGAATGGTCTCTGTTCATTTGACTTTTGAATATAACTTGTTCCAGAATAAATATTGTAAAGTTAAGTACATGAATGTTTCTTTGTATCCAGAGCTAAATAAGAATTAAAATTTGATGTTTAAATCCAAGGATTAGGAGAGAACTCCGTGTACATCTAATGTGTAATAATGAGATATTTATTAATTTTTAAAAAGCATTTGGATGGCAAATTATACATATTGATAAATATTTGAAAATTTTGTGTTTTGTTTTCCGTTAACTTTTGTGAAACAAAAAGGAATTACTGTGAAGATCTATGGTTTATTGCCAATTTACCACTTTCTACGTTGATATTGGAACAGAATCGGTATTTGGACATCTCTGAGGAGTGGAAATACAAAACCAATTTCAAGTTTTCTAATCTCTGTTCTATGAAAAATAATAAAACCTAA
This sequence comes from Delphinapterus leucas, assembly GCF_059928025.1. Taxonomy (NCBI): domain Eukaryota; kingdom Metazoa; phylum Chordata; class Mammalia; order Artiodactyla; family Monodontidae; genus Delphinapterus; species Delphinapterus leucas. The sequence goes on from NC_143134.1 coordinate 30,270,088, forward strand.
ATTATTTGGCCAACATTTGGGATATTTGTTAACACAACGGGTAAAGAGAATTGGCTTAAGTTCCTTCCCTCCTCACATTCAGTGAATCCACTTCACTCCTTCAGTAAATGATGTGGCTTCCAGTTGTGAGCCCTGCTGCCACGCTGGACACATCCCTGAGCTTCTAGGGCAGCCAACTGGAGATGCCACATGTCGTCCCTGGACGCCATCACTGTGGCCCAGGGGCAGAGGCTGTCACACCCACTTAGGCAATGCTGCACTTCTTATCACTGGTTATTGGAAAATGTGCCTTCATTTTCAGAATAGTGGTGTGTGCATTTCTGATTATGTAGCAAACCCTTTGATATTTGACTTAGATACTAAAAACATTTGGGTGTGGAAGTTTTGCACTCGTAGATACATTTAAAAGCATGGACTTGGTAATTTAACTAGAAGTTTTCTATAAAGTACACCTTGTTACATTTCTGTGAAAGGCTCTTTACCAGTGCAGAAGCAACATGGGTCAAGGGTGGAAACAACCGTTCTCTAAATAGTCTGATGTTAACTGTCAATGTGGGTCTGAGGGCAATAAAGAATATCGTGAAAAGTTTCTCATTTGTTTGGTGGATCTTGTATTGCCTCATGAAGGAGAGGAGTTGAGTTTGAAACCTTTCCATAGAAAGCAGATATTCTCAATTATTCCCCAGGAGACCTCTTAAAATACAATCACACCAGAACCCCGTCAGGGACACCAAAGGTGTGGGATGAAAATGGTGGCCTGGCAAAGGCATTCCTGTTGAGATTTATGTTAACTTCTGTCCACTCGGCCTTGGGCAGTTAGCAAAGGTGGCAGAATGTCACTACCAACTAGTGATGCCATACACTGGTCTCCTTCTACGTAGAATGTAGGGTGGAGAAGTGAAAACTTACCATTTGTGCCGGAGAAAGCTAGAGAAAGGGTTAGTTCTGATCTAGTCTCTCCTGTTGCTTCAATTACACCAAATGGAACAGAACCCATCATCCCATCTCTTTCAGCTGTACTTTGGCTGCCATGACCCTTACAATTTTCCCCCTATCAAAAGGATAGTCCATTGATCTTCCCTATTGACCTACCAAAATTGGTGGAATAGCACCTAATACACTGAAGTTTACTAAAACACCAGCTCTGCTAGTGGGAAGCCTAGGGGAAATGTTATTGGAATTCTCAGTGTTTTAATTCCTACAGAAACACTGGCACCAAGTGAGAGGTCACACTGCCACTTTGCACATCACCAGGGGCAGCCCCAGTGTACACAGCCCCTCACATGGACTCCCAAGAATGAGTTTATACAAAGGCTTTCAGTTTTATTTATTTTTTTAACAAACATACATGGGACACAGTAAAGGTTACTAACTGTACGAGATCTAATGCACAGGTTCTCTGTGGCTTTGACATACTCAACTTCTAAATGATCTCCAGCTAGCTAGTTAGGAATGTACACATCGGTACTAAATTTGATTACCTTTTGCATATATCAAATAAACACAATTACTTTTTTGGAGTATTTTTCATTCAGATTGATTGAAAGTTTTGCACTACCTCAAAAAAAGTTGAGTTATAGTGTTATTAATATTAGTGCCAGACATCTGGGGCCCCCAAGCAACTCAGAACTAACATATAAATTTCTTAAGTCATTTCACTACCTAAGGTAAAATGCAATACTCAATATTTGGGCTCTCTGAGGCAATTTTGTTGTTGTTGTTTTCTTATCCCAGTATCTTAATGCTTAACTTTTCCAGAAATGCCCTGGATTTTCTCATGCTATTGACAAGAGAATCAGCTCCTTTTCAGTGACGTAATGAGGACAACAAAAATGCCACCTATGGGCTTCCCTGGTGGCGCAATGGTTGAGAGTCCGCCTGCCGATGCAGGGGACACGGGTTCGTGCCCCGGTCCGGGAAGATCTCACATGCCGCAGAGCGGCTGGGCCCGTGAGCCGTGGCCGCTGAGCCTGCGCGTCTGGAGCCTGTGCTCCGCAACGGGAGAGGCCACAACAGTGAGAGGCCCGCATACCGCAAAAAAAAAAAAAAAAAAAGCCACCGATGAGCATCTCCTTACAAATAGGATTTATCTCATCAGTAACAAAAATTAAGAAAGATATTGGTCGGTACATGATCACCCAGGACCCACAGAAATCTTCCTTAATAAAGAGGAACTGGCATCATATAACAAAGAGGAGTCCCTTTCTCTTTGAAAAGTTATTCATGTATTAAGACTACTCTTTTAGTCTTTATTCAGGCAAAATTCCCACTGAACCTAAAAATTTCAGGGGGTTCTGATGTGAGGCTTACCCAAGAAAGAATCCTTTTAAAGGCTGTTTTTTGTTTTTGTTTTTTAACAAAGAACTCAATACATCAACTATATGCTTATGACAGCTCTACAAATTTGTGTATTTTTCACCCATTTGTACTGCATGAAGAATCACTGGGGATGATTGTGTACAAAAATACAGTCTAAGTAATTGCTTCTTAAGGTAAACAGTGATACAGGGTCAACATGTGTTGAAAAGGAAGAGTACAGTATGGCTATATTTCTTTGAAGAAAGCACAAGCTGCCAGATCACAATCAAACTGCTCTAATAGTCACGGTCAGGGTCAGCTTTCGGGAATCCATGAGGCTGCTGACGACCCCAGCTGCTCAGCTGTGACAACGCAGGGAGTTGTTGACTTGGTGCTTTCTGATACAGATTCAAACTCAACATAGGATCACAGTGCTGCCTTGCAAACCTCTCCTAATTCAATAGAAACTCCCCATTACATTGGAAAGGTGAAATGAGCCAGGGGTCTGTCCTCTGCTTCTCCCTCGTGGGTTCTTTTCTTGGTTGGTCTGGGGCACAGCCTCCTGGAATACGTTGGCTGGCTTTTCTGTGATTTGGAGAAATGCCAAACAATCACATAATTTGGCTGATTTGGCTTTTAGATGTGCTTAAGACTGCAGGGACAAATGACAGAAGAGAAGCAGAGGTCCCCTTGGGGGATGTACGCCCACAGAACTTGCTCATTCTCACCAGGATACTCCAGACGCTGTCAAGTGTATGTCTCAGGACAGTTTGGAGTCAGACCCACACATCTGAGACCAGCCTCGGACAAGCCCTTTGGGGGGGATTTGGGCTTTCAAAACCTGCTTAACTTGAGACTTCATGTCAGTCTGAGGAGACTGGGACCAGTGTGTCCACCTAGTACCCAGCCATATCCTCATACCTGGTGCTTCAGTCAGAACATACCTGTACTTCCTGTTATGTAACAGTATCACGTACTGCGACTTATGCATGTACCAATGGCAGACATATGAAACGCAAGTGCTCTGTAACACAGAAATGACGAATATACAGCATCTATCCTGTGCAGAGTGTAGTGTAAAGTTACCAAACATCATCCTGATGTTCTGGGAGACACACTGTACACTGTGGTCCACGACCTTCCCTCTCTAGGCACAGCAGACAGTGGTCGGTGGGATTCAGGGTAAGGTGACTGATGACATCGGCAGCTTGGTACATTTGGAAGAGCCTGGAGCCTAAACGGACAAGGCATGCTGTCTACACTGAAATGGGTTGGCAATTCCTTGGGTTCCCTCCTTAAGAGACGTCCACAACAGGCAGGCTGTTGGCAGAATAGGTTTCCTGAGTCCCAGCTCTGTAATAGCCCCCGTGGGTGAGGCGTGCAATCAATAAGAATGTGGCTGCAGGGTTAGCTGCTGCTCGTTCCATGGAGATGCAAGGACCCCACGTTCCTGGAGCCCAGCGTCCTCACTTGCAGAGGATCCCATTCTGCAGGGTTTTGTTTCTGTCTGTTATGCAGGGCGAGGCAGCTGTTTGGGGGAGGTCTTCCTTGCTCTTTGGGGAGGGGCTGCTGTTGTTGCTGCCGCTGGATTTGCTTCTGCTTGGGTCGAGAGCAGGCTGGATGGGTGAGGAGAGGGCACCCTGGCCCCTGACCAGGCAGGTGCAGACCAGCCGGAAGAAGGCCCGCCGCATCTCCTTGCTGGCCAGCGTGTAGATGACCGGGTTCATGGCGGAGTTGAGCACGGCCAGCACAATGAACCACTGGGCCTTGAACAGGATGGCACACTCCTTCACCTTGCAGGCCACATCCACGAGGAAGAGGATGAAGAGTGGGGACCAGCAGGCGATGAAGACGCTCACCACGATCACCACGGTCCGCAGCAGGGCCATGGACCGCTCTGAGTTGTGAGGGCTGGCCACCCTGCGGCTGCTGGACTTCACCAGGAAGTAGATGCGTGTGTACAGGATCACGATGGTCACCAGGATGGCCGTGAAGATGCTGACGCAGAACGCGATGTACTTCTTGGAGTAGAGGGGCAGGATGGTGGAGCAGTCAGGGAGGTTGTGCAGGCAGTTCCAGCCCAGGATGGGTAAGGCGCCCAGCGAGAACGCAATCAGCCAGCACATCCCGATCAGGAGAAAGACGCGGTGCTTCTTGTTGGCATCGTAAGGTCTCATTTTGATCATGGTCAAGTGCCGCTCGATAGCAATGGCCAGTAGGCTACAGGTGGATGCCCCGAGGGCCACAAACATGCTGCCTTCCCGTAGGAACCAGACCGTCAGAGACAGGCTCAGGGTCCTCTTGCCTGACATCAGAATGTTGACCTTGTAGGCTATGCCGGCCAGCAGGTCGCAGAGAGCCAGGTTTCCAATGAAAAAGTACATGCGGTTGTGAAATTTATTGTTTTTCCAGATGGCGATCAAAACCATCAGGTTCTCCAAGACAATGAAGCTGCAGATGATCAAGAAAACAATGGTGGTGAGCGTGCTGCCCTCGGGGGCGTCCTTCAGCCTGTCCTTCAGCTTGCCTACATAGCTGTAATGTTTGTGCAGGGTCTCGTTGGAGGTGTAGGGTCTGGGGTGCAGCGTGAGAACCGTCGCCATCACTTGGAACTCACGATCGGTTAGCTCCAGAATCCACCAGAGGGCGCCCTGGGAACGTTCATTTCCCGGGCAAAGAAAGCCTGCGGCTCAGGCTGCAATAGTGATCCAAGCCAGACACCGGCTAGGGTGTTGAGAATGGGCTCCTGAAAAAAGATAAAAGGAGGGGGCGCCCAGTAATAAAGTAACAGCACCTAAGATCAACGGCAACAATAAAGTTGGGGAAAGGCACTAAAAATGTTGAAGCATTTGGACGGCTGGTCTGCATGGGCCCAGAGGGGGCCTTTAACACAGGTCAAGATCTTAAGTGACCATGGAGACAGAGGGAGCAGTTCTGTGTCTGCAGTTGCTGAGGAGGGAAATTCAGTGCATGAGCTCCGCCATCATTCAGTCACGTCACCATCACACACACACCCAAGTAATACTTCCATCTGGAAATCTCTCTTTTTTTTTTTTTTTTAAGATGTTGGGGGTAGGAGTTTATTAATTAATTTATTTATTTTTGCCGTGTTGGGTCTTCGTTTCTGTGCGAGGGCTTTCTCTAGTTGTGGCAAGCGGTGGCCACTCTTCATCACGGTGCGCGGGCCTCAAGGCACTTAGGAACGCTAACCAGTTCATACTCATCTACTGCACAGGAGCTGGTAAACCCTTATTCCCAGTTACTGAGAGAGAAACAGTATTATGCCAGGTCCAAAAAATAGAATAGAATCTGGAATAATGCCCGTCCGATTTCTGAAACGTCCTTGGTGGGTTTTGGAGAAACATTGTGGGAAGTACTCACACTTCCTGGATGGGATCCCCGGGTAGCAGGGCCAGGGCCAGAAATTGAGTCTAGACGGCCCCCAGGTCTGCCCAATGGAGAGCTCGGAAACCGACCACCTGGCCACCAAAGGAAGAAGAGCACAGGCCACGCACAGCCCACATGGCCACCCCCCTAGCGAGCAGCTGAGCATGGAGCCAGGGGAGGAAGAAATACAAACCTGTAAAAGTGGAATCAACAGCTATTGAGACTAAAGGAAGAAAAGAGAGGACAACTAACTGGATTTTCGCGTTTGGCTTAAAATTCAGAGTTTAGCTCTAACTGTCTAAACTGCCAAAACTAAATCGGTATGTGTGAACTGAAAGAAACCAACCTGGGAGCACTAGTGAGAGGGTGGGGCGGAAAACCCAAGAGCCAGACTTCCGATGGTCCTTCCCCACTGGACTTTGGATGCACCCCAACCCACCTGTGGCTTTATCCATCAGCCTCCTGTGATGTCCACAGTGAAGCAGACCCAGCTACCAAAGCAGAAATGGATTTCACTAAGCTCACTTATTCTAAATTAAAATTGTTTGAGTATTTAAATATATAATTAAGATCAAACGAGGTTAATTTACAACAGCCGACTGTGTGAAGTTTTTTCTTTACCTTTTTTTTTTTTTTTTTTTTGCGGTACACGGGCCTCTCACTGTTGTGGCCTCTCCCGTGTGGAGCGCAGGCTCCAGACGCGCAGGCTCATTGGCCATGGCTCACAGGCCCAGCCGCTCCGCGGCACGTGGGATCCTCCCGGATTGGGGCACGAACCCGTATCCCCTGCATCGGCAGGCAGACTCTCAACCACTGCGCCACCAGGGAAGCCCGCACACCACTTTTTAAAACAAATTGCAAGCTGTCTTTTTAAGAGTAGAAGTAGGCGCAGCAGCTGACACTCTCAGAGCACTTTCCCTGGAGCCCCTTATTTAATCCCCATGCTGACACCGTGAAGATCTGTCGTGGGAAACCAGGCACAGGAGAACTTAGTCGCCTGTTTATCTTTCCACCACTTGCCACCCCAGAGCACAACCCCGGAGAGAGTACTCCGCATCCCCACACAGATGCACTGCCACTGCACCACGTGTGAGCTCATTCATGGAAAAGGCGTGGCACAAAGGTAGGGAAGAGGGACACATGTGCCGCTCCACCAAGAGCCACAAAGCAGCAGCATCCTGAGAGCGGCTATTTCCCCGACAGCAATGGGGTCACATGGCTGGCCCGAGGGCCCTACATACGCAACATCCCCCATGCCAGACCCCTGCTGCCACATCCAAGTGGCCGCCCTTCTGTCCATGACACCATCATGTCGGGTTTGCCTCAGATGCCTCTGAGACATCTGCTTTCCCATCAGGGGTTTCTCTCCCAGGACCTGATATTGGCAAATATAACAAGAGGATTTATAATGGTAACTGACTCAGCACCAGAGCAGTCTGAATGATAAAAAACATACTAATAAGACTAAAAGGACAGGAACATGAATTGTACAGGAATTCCCACTCACACTGGGGTGAAAGGGCTCTAGGCATCTGCAACTGAAAGGCTTTTGAAACCAGGGTGTGTCCAAAGTTTGTCTCCTGTGCCTTAGTTTCCCCCATAACTCCACGGCATTTGAATACCTCTTGGACAGTCTCCACCCCTCCGACTAGGTTGTATAGTATGGATAGCAGGGAAGTGAGTCCCTTTAAAACTGATGGATCTGGACTTCTCTTGGAAATAAAGGGCAGAGGAAATACACCACAGGCTTTGCAGACTCACATCAGCTTTTTTTCCCCCGAATATATAGAGTTTTGATAAAATTGAGTAGAGGAAACAAAAGGGAACAATAAAAAGTGATAACCAGAAAGAAAATAACCAAAACAAAAATTGTCTAAGGTGTGCCAGAAACCCATCCAAACCATGAATCTTGAAGGTGAACATATTTTCCCGTTAATTCTTGATTTATAGTTTCCCTTAATTAAATATTTATCGCTCAAGAAGCACATTTTTTCATAACGTCTTTTGTTAAATGTGAATCTCCGCATTTTGCGTAACTGGAAGATATCCATCTCTCTTTGGAATCTAAAAGCTTATTTTCTTTGGATTATCAACATTAGAAAGTAGACCCTATCTGAGAGTTAAGTGCTGGGCTAAAGATCAGATTGATTTTGGATGCATCTGAACACCACTGTGCATAGTCCAACCATCTCACGGGCGAGTTCGGGCCTCCATCCCGAGGGGCGCAGCACAGACTCCGACTTTGCCGGAAGAACGCTCTGCCCCTCCCAGGTCCTGCTCATGGCGAGGTGGGGCATCGGCCCTCCCTGGCTCATCCATCCTGTTGCTGCTGGTCACTGCAGGGGTGCTGGGCACCAGGGCACCAGGGCTCCTGGGAGACCAACCTATCCTATCCCTCATGGCCTCTTCTAGTCACTAACCACTCCCAGATAGTAACATTCTCTGGACGTCTCGTCCCCTAGGGTAATTTAGCCTGTGTCTGACCTTCATATAAATGGAGCCATATGATATACAGTGTGCCTGGCATCGTCCTCTCAATGTGATGCTCCTGTGAGCCATGCGTGGAGATGCCGGTAATTCCTTCCCATTGCTTCCACCATGTGGATGGATGCAACAGCCTCCATTCATTCCTGGTTGTGGACATGGAGTGGTTTCCAAGTGTTGTTGTCCTTAGCAGTGGTGCTAGGATGGGTTGAAGATGTCGTTGTGGTGAGCACATGCCTGTGTTTCCAAGGAGTACCGTGGATTTCCTAGCATTGATGTCTAGGTTGGGCTTTGATGGGAGGGTCCCTGCAGAGGCTTATGGGTCTTAGCCCCTGGTCCTGCAAGTGGTATTTGTGGGGAGCTGGAGAAGTCCACATAGAGGGTGAGCATTACACACTACAAATGCTCACGTTTTGTTTTATTTTAAAAGATAGGTGTCTGGCGCTGGCAATGACCAGCATCTGCCTTTCCATTGTAAAAGGTTGATCACTACTTAATTTCCACCAGAATACTTAAAAATACAGCCTGAGGCTGAGAAGTGTGGCTGGGTGCTGGCTAGTCGTGTACACATTCAGAAAGCCAGGAATGTTATAGAAGATACTCAGGACAGAGATGCTCCTGCTTATGGGCAGTGGTCTTCCAACAAACCCAGATTCCGACACAGCTGTGCCTTGCTTATGTCCACAGGCAGAGTTCTCACTCTCAAACTGTGCTCATGTGGCCCAGACCCCCACAGACCTGTCCCCTGAAGTACACTGCCCACACCTGAGCTTCCCTTACATCTACTCAACAGAGACCCGCTACACCTAAGAGTTTTCACTTCAACCTCATTCAGTTGGGGTCTTCAAGTCTACCTCAAGGCATTTCAACACCAAGCCTTTTTCTTTTTGCAGAGAAGGAATACGACACTTTCTGTAAGGTGGTTCAGAGGTGCGTCACCCCACACCTCTTCCCTCCATTCCAAGTTGGAGCATCTGCGGGGAGGGGTGAGCCCGGCAGGGGCCGATGGATTCCAGATGTGCTTTCTGTGCTAGTGACTCACTTTCTCTACACATGTCAATTTGAAAAATAAACAAACTGTAAAAAGAAGGAAAAGGAAAAAAACAAAGGGAAATATTTCCACAATCTGGGGTCTGTCTCTTTCTGTAATGGCCAAAAAAACCCCCAAACGAACAAACAAAAAAGCGCACGCACACACACAATAAGATAGTGAGAAATTTATTTCTCCTGGTCGGATGCAGGGCAGTGTATTTTTAAAGGCACGTTCTCCCAGTTCATCCCCCAAACTGAATTAAAACATGAAGCATTTGCCAACAAGCCAAATTTCTTGGAAAGCAAGGTGTTTTTTTTTGTTTTTTTTGTTTAGAAGAATTTAGGAAGGAAATAATGAGTTGGCCATTTCATGGCCCCAGAAAAATTCCTTTGCTAATGAGTATTTCCCCTCACTCTGAGCTTCTTAGGTGACCTCACTCTGCTTTCAGAGATAGTTCATAGCAAGAGGCTTCACACACTCAGTCTTGCACGCCTGCGAGTTGCTCTGTGACCATTAGTGGAGCTCCCAGTGAGAAAACAGCTGTTACAGATGAACCACGTCAGGATTCCACACCTTCCCCTTTCTTCTCTGGAGTGTGGAAGTGAGTTGGTCCCTGATCAGGATTCCTGCTTTTCAGTGGCTTCTCCACAGCTCTTTCTCCCGGTAAACAAGGCCTGGATGCTAACACAGATCTGGGGGCAGTCCAGGGAGCCCCAGGAATGCAGGTTGTACCCAGGACCTGGTGCAGCTCGAGCAACTGCCTCCGTGCACACACTCCTGGGCATCCTGGCTCGTCGATCGGAGGGCAACTGCTTTAGATGCAAAAGGTCTTTACCTTCATTGGTTTTCAACCAGCCTTGTCAAACTTTCTCTTCTGTGCTTGTTCTAAGGAAGGGCACGGGACTGAATTCTTACCAAGACTGCCACAGGACGAATGAAAGTGTGTGGAAATGAGCTCCTCCAGGCATATGCAAATAAGAGGTGTTCTGCCCAGGAAGTCCTAACTGGGGGGTCCCTGTCATCCTTTCCCGCAGCAGTGCTCTTACTCGGTGATACTGCACATGTACCCCATGTTGCACATTGCAAGTACCATGTCTGATCCCCACTACAGCATCTGCCTTCCAAATGTACATAGGAGGAAACTGAGTCCGGGGGGTTGGGTGCGGGCGCAGTGTCCTTTGTAGCACAGCTTGGAAGAGGCTGCGCTGGGCTGGATGCCTGTGTCATTGGATTCCAGCGCACCACGTTAGGGATAAGCTCTTCCGGAGGCTGTCACCTTTCCATGTGTTCCTCACCTAGATAGTGACAAGAGTGTCACCACCATGCTTGGAACTGATAGCAAAATGCTGGAATGCTAATGTGAGGGCTTGACTGAAATATACGGAAAACTCTGACCCCGAGGAAATGGGGTGGCATCTTCAAGGCCAAAGAGCCTAGTCAACTGACTCAGGTCTCTCACTCCAGCTCACGGTGCTGATGGGACGTTAGAGCCACCCAATCCGTACCACACTCTCCTTGGAACAACCTTGTCACTGATTTACCTGACTGGCCTACTGCCTGGCCTCTTATAGATGCAGCTGTAATTCCTCAAAAATTGAATGAAAACAAAAGAGAAGAAAAGGCAACTTTATGCTTAGTAACTGTAACAACACTTAAAAGTATTATTAGCTAAAACTAGACAGGATTCCACTCAGTATATCATATTATCTCCAAAAGTTCATGGAATATCTCTTAAGGCAATTAATTAATTTTACAGAAAATGTACGGCAAAGGAATAATATGAAATGGCTCCGAAACTGCTAAGAAAGGAATCACGAAGCCAAATGCGAGGAAACAGAAAGGCTGGTGTAGCCCACGGCACAGCAGTCTTGGCTAACTGGCCAACGTAACAGATTGCCTGAGGCTGCCTTGCCAGCTGTGGCAGCACCAGAGTCATAGTCCCAAGTCCTGGCAGAAAAAAAGGGTTTCTCCAACTGGGCAACCCCAAATGTTTCGAGATTATGGTATGCTCAAATCCCCATGTCTTTGCGACAAAAGTATATGTATACACTGTAGGTCCTGAAACATTTTTAGGAGGTGGAAGAGATACCGTGGAATCAAATTAGTGTCATTATTTCCAGACAAAGAAAAATCAGTTAGTAAATTTTGAGAAATAAATTCATTAGGCCAATAGGTAAGGCTCCTTGTACAGGAAATGGGAGTTTCAGTATCCACATATGGTAGAAAATTAGAAGACTCATGCCTTTAATGAAATTCACAAATGTAAAGAGGAAAGCAGCATTTTCAGAGATGAAAACTGGTTGAGGAAGCATTTTGTCTGTATCTTAAGGGCTGACTTTGTGTTTCAGATCTCTGGTGTCAGGCAACAAGAGCGCCTGGACTAGCAGGCCCTAAGTGAATGTTTGCTGACTGAGAACATCTAGTGTATGGTTCTCCTCCCGCAACAAAATTATTCATACTGACACTGAGCTCTGCATCAATTGAGAACTTGTACAGATGTGGATAATTCCACAACTCCTTAAGTACTACACACACACACATACCACACCATACCACACTCCACACACATATACACACCAGAACCACTACCTACACCAGCAACAGGCTTGGTCATGCCTTGTTACTCATATACCCACAGACCATAATCCTGCCCTCGTACTTCCTAGGAATTACGTTTTTGTTAACATACCAGCAAGATTTTCATCAATGAAGAAATAAATGTTGAAAAGATAAATTAGGAACATGTGATTATATACAAGGTCTGCAACTTCTAACTCCAGACTTGAAAAAGATGCCTAATTCTGGAAGTACCCAGAGCTCCAGAAGAGCCAGACTCAGTTCATGCTGCTGCCTTTCTTCATTTTCAAAGTAAAGCATGTTCACTTTAAAAATCCAACAAGAAGTCCCTCTCTTACCTCTAAATACAAAAACACCACAAAGTAATATGTCCTTGGGAGTGTCCAATGTCAGGAAGAGAGAGAACGTAAGAAGGAGAGGGATCAGGAGAGAGGGAGAGAGAACCATTTGGAGACTGGAGGGTTAAAAGTGGCAAAGTTAGCACTTTCCTGCACCAGGTCAAAGAAGGACCTTCCCCAGCTTTATCTGTTAGGAATGTAACATACTGATCTTCCCTGGGAACCTCATTATTGCACGGTAGGAAGTTTTTCTTCCAGCCCCCTGATTCTGACAGCCCTGACTGCCTTGTTTGAGACATAGAAGGAAAACTGGAATTTTGTGTCGAATAAAATTAAATAGAATAATTTCCCCAAGAGAACAAGCACATATACACACGCTTCCAGGGTCCCAGGTCCTCATCCTGGGCGGGAGCCCAACTTTTTAATTGTTCCAGGAAAGCGACTGACGGAACGTCTCTGTGAAGAGTCACTACTCTTTCCTTGGCATTTAAATGCTCCAATTGTACTTAAAAAGGGACCATCCCCTCCCCCACCCCGCCTCGGCTTCAGTCACCAGAATGGCTGACCTGTGTGGAGGGGGTGATGCTGATGTAATGTGCTCGCCCACCCAGGTCACCGTCGCGCCGAGGACTGGCTGGAAATTTGTGAGAAAAGTGGGCCCGGCTGCCCCCACCCACCCCGGTGCCCAGGGCCTTCGGCCGTGCCGTCTCACCTCCTTCTGGGAAGGGCACTTGGGCCACCGGCATCCTGACACCCCTTCCTCCGCTCAGATGCGAGCTGGGCTGGGACGCCGGGATAGTCCTGGGGCTCGGGAGTGGGGGCACGTTCCCGGGCCGGAGAGTCTCGCTCGGGTTCGTCCTGCCACCGCGCTTGGCGTCGGGTTCCTGTCGCGTGTCTCCCAGACCAGATTCTTCAACCTCTGTCCCCGCCAGCCGGGCGCAAACTTTTCCAGCGGCCCGCTGGGGCGGGGCCCGAGCTCCGCCTCCCCGCCCTGCCGCCCCACGCCCACATCCCGGGCCCCACCTCCACCTCCCCGAGCCCCAGCCCCCTACTCACGCCCCCCATGCCCCCTCCTCCCCTGGCCTCATACCCCACCTCCCCACACCCTGCTCCATCCCCTGGCCTCCCGGCATCTCCCCGCCCACCCATCTACCCTTTGCCCCCTCCCCCATCTCCCAGCCCTCTGCCCTAACTTCTTTGTCCCCCGCCACCTTCATACCCCTTCCCTCAGCGCCGCGCCCCTATCTCCGCGTCCCTCCTTCCCTGCCCCCCGCCCCAGCATCCCCCGCACTCCGCGCCCGCACTTGCCCCCAAACCCGTGTGTCCTGCTCCCGGACTCCCGCCCCCGAACTCCTGCTCCGGTCTTCCTGCCTCCCTTGCCTGCCCCCACAGTCGAGGCCCTCTCTGGAGGGTCCTAGACATTCTCCCATGGCCTCCCGCCTCCCGCCGCAGTCCCCCTGGGCTTGGCTTGCCCCTCCGCCTCTGCCCCAGAACGGCCTTCAGATCCTGCGCTCCTCCTGAGCTCCCGGCTGCCGACCCAGGGCTCAGGACCCAGCCGGCAGGTCCAAACCGGGTCCGGGGTTGGACTTGGGCAGGGCGCACTGAGGGCGAGGGTTTGGCAGATTACTATTACCATCATCATTAGCATAATTGTCGCGATCATGATCATTTTGGGTTGGAACTGACTGACCCCCAACTTGAGGGGTAACATCTGGCAACATTTTGGTTTGGACCCTGCGCCTTCCACCTCCCTCGTGCTCTGGGCCTCCAGCGCAGAGGCTGTTCCCCGGGGGCACACACGCTCCGTATCCCCGGACCCGCCCTGGGCACAAGAGCTCGTGGATTTTCCGTGGCACACCTCAGGGATTCACTCCTTTTGTGTGGATAAATGAGATAATCTATGCGAAGAGCTTCCGAAAGAAGAATTCCGAGGCGGGGGGACTACCAAATCTATTGGACACGGAAAGTGAAGGTCCTGAGTAAGTGAACACAGCAACAGACCCTGGAAGCTTCTAGCGAGGGAGAAAGAAAGAGAACGGGGGAGGAGGAAATGGAGAGAGGCAAGAAAAAGGAACCAGAAGGCCTGCTATCCAAAGCAAGGCTGTGCATTCCTGGGCAGACCAGACAGGCACTGCAGGGATCCCTGAAGCAAGTTGGGGAATCTTGGGGAAAGTCTCCCTCAGTTACCTGTCTTGTGATTTGCCCTCTTGCCTCCAGTGGAAGAGCCCCAAGCATCCTTCCCCTAGAGCTGGGAGCAAATGCTTATTAGGGGTGGGGTTGAGCCCTGAAAGGAGGCATAGACAACAGAGTGCAAGTTGCCAGCGCTTTTGCTGGCCTTCTCAGTTGTTCCCTGCTGAGAAACCCCAGCCCTGGAGAAAAAGCGGGGTGGGGGGCTGGGCGGTACTGCAGAGCTCTGGCTGACCTCTGGGGCTCAGTGGAGGGCTGGTGCTGCCCTGTCCTTGTTTCCACTTAATCTACTGCACTCTGCCTGCACTGCTGTGAGACCTCTCCAGTATGGTAGCCTCCAAACTGGCTCAGGGTGTCTTGTGCAAGCTCTGAGAAGCCATTTCTGCCCCAAATTATAAGGGGACCCTTATAATTAAGGTTCCTTAATCTTTCCACTCCTACAGGACCAAGTCAGGAAAAGGAGAGGAGAGACGTACTGGCCACTGTGCTTACACCTGACCAAAACAGTCAGTTAGTTCAGCAACAAATCTGTTCATTTAGTTGCGTCACACTACGAAAAATGCACTACTAGGTTACTGGCTGAAGTTTGTTTTGATTGGTGCCCATGTCTTCATTCACTGGACAAAGTCTGAAATCCAGACATTACTAGGGCAACCTTGAGGTCTAGTGATGCCTCCAAAAGCAGCCTGAGGACCTGGACTCCAGAAGGCTGAAAAACAGTGGAACTCTTTACTGTAAATGTCCCAAGGGAGACCAGAGGATTCCTGAAACTCCTCTTTTGGTAAAGACTCCTTTTTCCCAAAGATTCCCCACCCTGAGCAGCTCTCTTCAAGCACAGTCCTCTGGCTGGCCCACTGTGCACCCCTGCTTGCTCCCCACTCCATGGGCCCTAAAGCTCAGTCACTGGGCCCTGACTGGAGTGCCCTCTGTGCCCTCACACAACCTCTAGAAATCATATTCTCTCATAACTTCTCTGGAGAGAACCAGCTCTCCCTGAGTCTGTTGAATAAAAATCTCCCCCTCTGCAGCGACAGCTCTTTACAGAGGAATGGTGGCTCATAAATGTAGAAGGAATGGGAGAATTAGGAAGTTCCCATTGTTCACCTCTCGCTGAAATAATTGAGTTGAACCAGGTGAATTCATGCACAGCACGGTGAAAGTGTGGAGAATTGGTGAAGCATACAATGCTAACTGGAAAAGGAAGAACGTTCTCTGTTTTTAATGGAGACATCTGGCTGTCAGGGGCTCAAGGAGGGATCAAACTTAGCATCTCTCATACTGGATCAACCTGATATTATGGGATCCAGAATCCAGCACACATCACCAATGCTGTGCTCTTGCTAAAAATGCTAAAATTCAGTCAGAGGTCAAGCCTGTGACCTTCACTTCCAGTTTACGGGAAAGAAGGGCTTAAACAGCAGAGTAAATGACGCCAGGGAGAAACGATCAGACACGTCCAGAGAGCAGGGCGTTCTGTATCAGTTGGTGTGGTCTCCTCAAAAAAGTCAGTGTCGGAGAAAGAATGGGAATGGTTGTAGTACAAAAACAGCTAAAAGGAAGTGACATTCATAACAAACATGGACCCTGATCAACTCCTGGGTCAACTAACCAGCATTAAAGAATTTGGAGGACGTTTCAACATGATGGTGTATTGAATGATATTGTAGAATTATTGTTCGTGTTATTAGGTGTGATAATAGCACACTACTTGTCTAGAATGACCTTATTTTTAGGAGATGTCTGCTGAACTATTGAAGAGTGGAATGTCTTGATACCCTAAACTTGTTTTTAGATAATTCAGCAAAAACAGTATGTACACATAAAGCTGATATGACAAAATGTTAGCGGTTATGGGATTTCAGGGTTGGATGGGGGGAGTTGTACGATGGGCTCCCCTTCTCTATGTGCTTGAAATTTTCCCATAGTAAAAAGTTGGCGAAAAATAAAATGCCAGGTAATAAATAATTTTAAAACTTTGTCCATCTCTGTCTCAAACTATCAAATCAAATCTAGGCTTATGGGAATAAAATAAAAAGATAGGATGATTTATATCAGTATACTTTTGAAAACCACGTGGCCCCAAACTTGAACATCATTTGAGCAAATACATATTATGATATATTGATATATGTAATATAATATTATATACTAGTTTGTAATTTTTAAAAAGGAAATACATTTTATTTTCCCAACACATTAGTGCCTGCAGCCTAGCATGCAGGTACCACTTGGTTAAAAAACATCCAGTTTTAAGAATCTAACCCACAGGGAAGCCTTCCCCAGCAGAGCTGAGACATGGCAGGAGCCGACTGCAGGAATGGAGAAGCTGGGAAGGCCAGACAATTGTGCCTATAAATGCACCTTCTTTCTCCCTTTTTTCCTCCCTCCCAGCCTCTGCCTCTTGGATCTCTGTCTTGCTTTTTTCTTGAGTAATTGTGCCTGCCACTTTTTATGGGTTTCAGAGGCCGATCCTCAAGCATACAGTCAGGACAATGTGGTGTGAGTTCACACATGTGGACAAGGCTGTGGCAGGAGCCCTGGGCAGGGCGTAGGGTAGGCTGGATGGGCCACAGGGAAGGGAACCTGGTAGAAAAGAATCCTTGGGGAGCCCTGGGCAGTGTTGGGGACTGAGGTCTTGTGGTTCTCCAACAGATCACCACGATGGAAGTCATTTACATAGTGCTGGAGAGAAATAGCTCTGAAACATCCATCTGGATTGGATTTGAAAAAATGAAACTTGAACTTTTGTACCTTACAACCCTGGCTGGGGCCAAGTGAAGCCTCTGACTAGCTGTCCGAACTCTTTCCCAATAAGCATTCATTCGTTGACAGAGACACCTACGCCTGGACCTCACGACTTTGTGACTTCACAGCACAGTACGTCGTCTGTCCCCATCTTTATGCCTCATGCATCCCCTTTCTCCACTCACACTGTCAGTCAAGGACAACTGAGATTCCAAGAATTGTTCTTTTCACATTTCATATTTTATAAAGATGTCTCTAATATTCAGACACCTGACTAGTGTGTGCATGTGTGTTCATGTAAGTGTGTAACTGTGTGTATGTGTTTGCGTATGTATGGGTGTATGTATGTGTATAGGGGTGTGTGTGTGTGCATGTATGTGTGTGTGCATGTGTGTGCACATGTGTGTATGTGTGTGCGTGTGTGTGCTGCAGAAGGACTGTACTCCTGGTGAGGGAGGTAATGTGTCTGACCATCCCTGGAAGATAAGCAGATGGACCTTGTAGTATAATACAAAATAAATATTCGGTCTTTGCTCCTGGTTCTTGGCACAGAGCTCCTAAAATCCCTGAATTTACTGTCTTTTACATGCTAACGAGATGGCTGGTGGCCAGGCCCTAGATAGGTTCAGGATGGGGGCTGGTTAGCAAAAGAACCAACCATGTGATTACAGGGTTGGAACTTTCAGCCCCATTCTGGGGAGAGGAGAGGGGCTGGAGCTGGAGTTAATCACTAAAGACCAATGATTTTATCAATGAAGCCTAAATAATGAACCCTCCATAAAAGCCCCTAAACAACTGAGTTTGGGGAGATTCTGGGCTGGTGAACATAGCTATGTGCTAGGAGGATGATACACACAAAGAGGGCATGGAAGCTCCAAGCCCTTTCTCCATACCTTGCTCTATGTATCTCTTCCATTTGGCCTTTCCTGAGCTGTATCCTTTATAATAAACCAGTTGACATAAGTAAAGTGTTTCCTTGAGTTCTGTGAATTGTTCCGGCAAATGACCAAACTTGAGGAGGGTGTGGAACCTCCAAATTTGTAGTCAGCCTGGCAGAATGTTCAGTGGGAGCAGATAGACAGGGAAATGTGAACTCAGCCTGGGGGGATGGTGAGGGTTTAGCACGTTTGTGTGTATGCCCACGTGGTGTGTTTTCAGCCGAGGCCCGTGTGCTCTGAAAGCAAGAGGAGAAAGGGTGGTCTGGAAGGCATCTCACTGGGTGGAGGTACCCTTGATTCTCTCCATTGTTTTGATGAGGAGAGCTGTCTGAGGGCTCGCGGCGATGCCGGTACTGAATCCTACAAAGCGGGTAGCCCAGTCTTCGGCAGCCTGATGCTTTGAGTCAAAGTAGTCTAAAAACGTGCCCTTCTTGTTGGATGCTGTGCCTGAGAAAACGTGCTGGGGGCTGGCTTGCTGGAGAAGCACTTTGCGTTTATGGAGGACTGTTGATATATACAGTCTGGGGGTGTAATTCAACAAAAATGCCCCAGTTGTGTTTATCCAATCATTCAGATAGCACACAGTGGATGGGTTGTTTTGTGTACACCTGTCCGCCCTCTGCTTGGACCAGTTCTGTGTATTCCTCCCGTGCCCCTAGCTTTTTGAACAAGTGTCTGCAACATTGTTGAATAACTTGGCTTTTTCTTGGCTGCTGAAGGGTTGGTTGGTGATGGAATGGAGAGAGAGGGTGGTGAGATGAACTGCAACAGTAGTTGCCAATTTCCTCCCTCTTCCACCATCAGACACTATGGACCTTAAGCAGAAAGGGCTGAAGAAGTTTGGTTGGCAGCAGTAAGAACAAATACCAGCTTTGACTTGGTGCTTACTCCTGCTAGGCACTGTTCAAAGAGCTTCACACAGAGTAACTCCTTAACCCTCAGAACAACTCTAGGAGATGAAAATCAATATCATCGCATTTTTCAGATGAGGAAATTGAGACACAGAGATAATCATACATTTGCCCAAAGTCGCACAGCTGGTAAGTAGCAGAGTTGGAATGCCCTGTCTGTTTGGAGTTTGTTGATTTATTTTAGCACTTTGGAGGTTGCAACCCTCCTGAAAAACATAGGCTGGGCTTTATGCATGGATGCCCAATATCTGGGTCCCTGGCTCCCTTGATCTGGCTTGACTGGAGCCTGAGGGCAGGAAGAGGATGGTAGATGCCACCCACTGACCCTCTTGCTTACCAGTCCGCACATCTACTCTGGGTTGTGGCCTGTGCATGGCTGGTTTGGAGGAGACTGAATGGAACCTGCCTAAGTCCCTTATGGACAGCCTCTGCCCCAGCTGGTGAGGATGGCTAGCACAGGCTGGAATGCTATAGTGGGGAGAAGGGTGGGGAATCTTGCTTCCACCATCTTTCTTAATTAATAAAAGAAACTGTTAAACTTTTGAGTATCAGGGTTCACATCTGGAAAATGGTACATTGTACTGCGTTTAATAGGTAGAATTAAACTAACTAACTATCTGGGCATTTAAATGGATCATAGAAATTCTACAGTTTTTCACAAAAAGGAAAAGGTTTTCCTTCCATATTCATTGAATTGAAACAGTGCACAAACTCTTCTTCTTGATTAAAACATGTTTTAAAAAGCTGAGATTAGAAAAGAAAAAAGTGTCAAATCAATAATCTAAGCTCTCACCTCAGGAAACAAGAAAAGGAAGGCAGAACAAACCCAAAGCAAGCAGAAAGAAGGAAGCAAGAAAGATAAGAGCAGAAATTCATTAAATGAAAACAGAAAAATAATCAATGAAATGAAGAGTGGTTCTTTCAAAGATCAATAAATCCCCAAGTCTCTAGCAGGATTGACAAGGAAAAAATGGGGGAAGACAGAAATTAGCAGTATCAGGAATGAAACAGGTGATCACTACATTCCCTGTAGACATCAGAAAGATAATAAGGGAAAACTAGGAAAAACTCCACACATAAAATATTCGACAACTTAGGTAAAATGAACGAATTCCTTGAAAAGTGCAATCTACCGCCATTCTCCCAATGTGAAATAAACCATTTGAATAACCCTATAACTATTAAAGAAAAGGAATTCATAATTTTTAAATTCTCAAAAAAGAAATCTTCAGGCCCAGATGGTTTTACTGAAAATTCTACCAAAGTGTACAAAGAACAATTGATGCCAATTCTGAACAATTCTTTCAGAAAATAGAAGAGGTGAGAACAATTCTCAACTCATTTTATAAAGCAAGTATTATCTTGATACCAAAACCAGACAAAGAAAGTACAAAAAAAGACTACAGAACACTAGTCCTCATAAATATAGACACGTGCGTTCTTAAGAAAATATTAGCAAATAGAATTCAGCAGTATATAAAATAATTATTACCATGAGCAAAATGAACTTATTTTAAGGATGAAATGCTGGTTTAATATTCACAAATCAAGAAACATAATCCATAATACTTATAGGCTAAAGAAGAAAAACCATATGACCTATCAATTGATGCAGAAAAAGCATTTGACAAAATTCAACACTCATTTATGATAAAACTCTCAGATAACTAGGAATATAGTGAACCTTCCTCAACTTGAAAAAGAGCATCTGCAAAAACCCTACTGCTAACATTATACCTGATGATGAAAGACTGAATGCTTTTCCCTAAGATCAGGCACAGGACAAGGATGCTCACTGACACCACTTCTATTCAACATGGTACTGTTAAGTCCTAGACAGCAAAATAAGGAAAAGAAAGGAATAAAAATATATAGGTCATAAAGGAAGAAATAAAACTGCCCCAATTTGTAAACGGCATGATAGACTTCATAAAAATCCTAAAGAATCTATAAAAGACAAACAAACAAAAACAAACATAAAAACTCCAAGAACTAATAAACAAGTTTGCAGGATACAAGATCCATGTACAAAACTGAACTGTATTTTTATATACTAGCAATAAACATAATGAAACTGAAATTTAAAATATAATATGACATAATCACTAAACAAAAAGAAATTCTTAGGTGTAAATCTGACAAAATATGCACAGGACTTGTATCCTGAAAACTACAAAGTGCTGAAAAAAGATATCAAAGATCTTAATGAATGGAGGGATATACCATGTTCATGGATTAGATTCAACTTATTAAAAGGGGTCAATTCTCCAAAATTGATATAAGGTTTAACACAATTCCTAACGACTTCCAAAGAAAGGAAAGATAAACCAGGCCACATGCCAGGAAATGGTCGTCATAACAGCACCAGATTTCTCAACGGTAGCTTTGACAGAAGATGGAGCCCGGAATCCTACACTCCGCCAAATTATCAACCAAGTCTGAGGGCATTATAAAGATGTTTTCAGACAAAGCAAGTATGGAAACAATTCTCCTTCTATGCCTCTTTCTTAGGAAGCTACTTGAGAATGAGGTTCAGCAAAATGAGAGAGTAAACTAAGAAAGAGAACAGCATGGGCCCTGAAAGTAAGAAATCTAAACCACATGGGGAGAGCAAATCCCATGATGTCTGCCTGAAAAGGAAATTTTCTGGATGATGGCTCTAAGGAGGCTCATCTGTGATTATCTTTACCCTTCTTCCCCCTACTTTCACACCAATGAAAAGTTTAAAAGGGTCAGGCCTGGAATATAATCTTCCCTCACTTTTCTTTGTGGTTATTCCCACTTTGCCTTTAATGCCTCTGTGTGTGAACCACATCAACTATTGCTGTCTCTCGGGAATGGGAAAAATCTTGCAATTAGTTAGGATGGGAGCATTTGGAATAAGCAGAGGCTTGCTGGGGAAGCATAACCAGGAAGGGAAAGAGAGGAAAGACATTGCTGTGTTTTTGGTAGAGGGAGGGGGTTAGCTACCAAAGGAATACATTAGAATGAACTCTGTGAAATGACCACACTTGGCTACTTTAAACCACTAATATGGTAATTTCATAAGGTTCATGCTAATAAGAATAACGTGAACACAGAAGGTCTTCTGTATAAATGCTTTCAGTCTTCTATAAACCCAGCACACAAATCCACCCTGTCCTCCCTCAGTGACTCTCTTGCTCCCTTCTCTATTCCAAACAACAGGGAAAAAATAAAGTGATCTCTCTAGTCCCTGGCCCAGAAGTCTGTGAAGA
This sequence comes from Delphinapterus leucas, assembly GCF_059928025.1. Taxonomy (NCBI): domain Eukaryota; kingdom Metazoa; phylum Chordata; class Mammalia; order Artiodactyla; family Monodontidae; genus Delphinapterus; species Delphinapterus leucas. Next base: position 30,292,222 of record NC_143134.1, read on the forward strand.
CATCAGATCGTCCTTGCTTCAGGGCTGCAATCTCTAACTAGTAAAGCCAACCAAAGTGCCCCAGACTCCTAGTTCTATGGGCTATAGGATCTTGCAAAGTCAGACAAAAGCAGAGGCAAATCATAAACCGGAAATAAATCCTGCCTTCAAGGCTAACCTGCTGCCTGAAGCCCCAAGGTAATTGAGAATCCTCCTCAGTCATCTGAAAACAGATTCCATTATGCTGGAAGGAATTGACTTTGATTCATAAAGAGTAGAATAAATTCCATTCAATAAAGGCCACAGGGAATGTTCCAGGGCTACATAGGCTATAATGCTCACCTAGGCACTTAAAAATAAATAAAGAGGACAAAAAGGATAAAAACCTTTGGAGCATTATGATTTTAAATGTAGAGGCTCAGGCTGAGTCAGTGGAGAGCGGTGGGTAAACCCAGGAAAAACAAACGCCCCAGCTGCGGAGAATATGGTTATCAAAAAAGCTGAGTCAGAGGCAATGAGCCACTTGAGAACCTGAAAGAAGGCAGGGCCAGGCTTTGTGCCTGGAATGAGGAAATGGCCAGCAGCCCTGGCTCTGAACACTTCTCCAGGCGCCCAGAGCGCCTGCAGCTCCATGGTCTTCCTCTAGCTTCGCCCGTCACCTTGGGGTCCCAGGACTTGCTGGCTTAAGCGTTTTCAGTTCTGTGCGTTCTATTGCATTGTCCAGAAAGGGGTATCTCAGAAAAAAACCCACTCCACGTTGAGACCACAGGCTCAGGAGCAGCATGTCCATTGGCCCTTTACATGGGGTCTTTCTGCCTGCTCCCCGTTCTTTGTAACAGAGAGGTATTCAGTTCTTTCTCACTGAGGGTCTGTACCCTAGTTCTCATATATATCGTTAGAACATATTTACCCTTCAATTTTCCCACTGGAACGGGGACATCATGTGTTAAACCTTTCACCAGAAAAAAAGGACTTTTCTGATTTTTAATTATTTAAAATTTTAACTTTTTATTCTGAAGTAATTATAGATGCATAGGAATCTGCAAGGTACCCTTCACCCAGTTCCCTGATGGTCACGGCTTACATAGTTTTAGTACAACATCAAAACCAGGAAATTGACGTGGAGAGTGTGTGCGTAGTTCTGTGCCCTTTAATCACTTGTGTAGATTTTTGTAACCATCACCTGGCTGTGCTCTGAGAACAGGTGGGATGGGGACATAGGCTCCCAGTTGGATTCTCCTGTTTCAGCTCGCAGACTGAAGGCTCCCTGGGGTTCTCCTTGTCAGCATCTATCCCTGCAAGCCTTCCTAAGGCAGTTCCTGCCCCTTCATCCAGGTGTTCTTTCCCAAAAGTACCATGAATGTCTCTTTCCCTGATGTCCCTGTTCCATTTCTCTTTGTCCCTTAGGCTTCCAAACCTCATACATTTATTGCCATTCTGGTGGGGTTTTAAGAAGGAGAGGAGGCAAGTGTTTGGTCAATGCAATATATTCAGCTGGAAAGCCCACAATGGGTTTTTAAACATTCTCATTCTAAACAATGATAGCAACAAAAACAGCAAAACAAGCCCCTTCCTTGATAACTGCCTCCTCCCCATGGCTACCGTCTTTCCTCTCCTTCTTAGAAAGTTGCTGTTTCCTCTCTTTCTGCCTCTCTCCTCAGTTCACTCCCATTTAGCTTGGATCTGTTGCTCCAACCATAACATCTCTTACTAAGGTCACCAAGGACCTACATGCTGCTAAGCCCAGAACCCTATATTTTTCACTGTGGCTCTTCAGCCGACTGTCACATTGACACACCTTTTGGGCTGTCCTTTCCTTCATCATCTATTTATCCTCCTCTCTGATGTTCCCTTGCTCTTCTCTATAGGTAACTCTGGCTTCACTAGATGCTAGCCTTTGACTTTCCTCAGGGCTGGATCTAGGGCCTTCTCATCTTTAATTTCCACAGTGGGCATACACAGACACAGCTGAGCTGCCCCTAATTCTCCTTTCACACTGCAGCCTAAAGGATCTTTACAAAATGCACAAGTGATTACTTCTCTCCTTACCCCTAGCCCCTCCCAGCTCCTAGGATAGTTCCCATTCTTTCATGACCTGGTGCCCTGCATGTCCTTTCTCCAGCCAACCTCCTACCTTGTCACAGCCCATCTCTCTTACCTCTCCCCTCCACCTGTGGAAACCTCTTCCTTGCCACACTGCTTCCCACCACAGGGTCTTTGCACATGCTGTTCTCCCACCATCCTCATCTCATTAGATCCTACCCACACTTTGGCTTCCGGATGAAGAGGCTCTTCCTGCAAGAAGTCCTCCTTGATGCATCTGATTCTCTCTGTGTTTCCTTCTGGCCACGAAAGAGATAAATGCTCCCCTAATTCCTCCTCCCCTCACCCCCATCTGGATTCTGCATCTGCCTCCAGACCCTAGGCTCCATTATCAGGAGGGCTTGGATCTCTGTGGTATTTGAGCAGCACATTCCTGAGGGTTTTGCCTCATTTCAACCAGTCCCAACGCAGAGTGTAGGGTGTTCTGTTCTCCCATGTAGTGGAAACACAATTTACATTCACTCTGCTGGCTTGCTTAGAAGTATGCAGTTCCTGGCCCCTTTTCTGAGGAGAGGGTGTGATTTCTATTTTTTCCAATTTTTTACATGAAGTGATATTTTTATTTTTTGAATTAATGTAATTAAAATGCACATGTAACATCAGTGACCTTTCAGGATGTGGGGAGTGTTTTTGTTCTCACACTGACATGCCACAGCCACCCCACGGTGGGACCTGGTTCACCGCAGCCCCAGGAAACACCTGGGAATCCTGATGCCCTGCGGCTGGGTGGCTGCTTACCTGGGGGATGAAGCCCCGGAGATGGCCAGGTGTGCAGATGAGGTTTCATTTAATTTACAGCCTTCCAGGGTCAAGAGGTTTTCATTCACTAAATTAAAATGTTTGACAGTTGATTGCTTAATATAAGTGGGCAGGAGGGAAATCTACACTTGGAACCAGGGCTCTGGGAAAACAGACGGCCCCTTTGGATGGATTCCAAACCCGGAGATGGGAGAAATGTAGGCTCAGCAACTCTGTGGTCTGGAGCTCAGTGTGACTCTGGGAAAAGTGTACAGTGTGCGTGTGTGTACGTGTGTGTATGCATGTGTGTCTCTGTGTGTACGTGTGTGTCTGCAAGTGTGTCTCTGTGTGTGCATGTGTGTACGTGTGTGTCTGGGCACGTGTGGAGCAGAGGTCTCAGGTCCAGACAACACTTCTCTGCAGGCTGCCTTTGGAGTGGCTGCCATGTCATCCCACTGAGCTCCTTGCTTAGCAGTTGTCTCTAATGGCTGGTGGCTCTGACAATGAGTTTTGAGTTTTATGCTAATTACTGCTTTGGTATGTAATATTTTTACCCTGTTTTCTGTTAACTGTGTTGAAAGACAATTTAAGATGAAATTATTCTTATTTCTCTATTATTTCCCTCTCCACTCTCAACCTTATTTGATCTGGATTACAATGAGGCAAAGTATTATCTGTGTTCACCTTGAATTTTTAAATATCCCTGCTGGCCTTTATAGCACTTTCACCTGAATTTGCAGGATAGTAACCATGCCATGAGTATCCACCAAGTTGAAGGGTAGATCTACTCATTCATTCAGCAACAAACGTTTACACTCTTGTCACTTTGCACTGACTGCTATAAAGGTGGTGCACCAGCTACGTTCAGCGGGCCCTCTTGCCTACGCACGGTGCCACATGGAGAGTAAGTCCCAAGGCCTTAAAAAGAAATAGGAAACAGGGTTTGGACAGCTAAATTCTTTCCTCTCTCCCACCTTCCCTCCCTCCCTCTTATCTGTTATTCGTTTTTTTTTTTAAACTCAATTTATCAACTAACAACTAACATTTGTGGGGCCACACCCAGAACTGACATTGGATCTTGTGAATAGGACCAAACGTCTGTCCTCAAAACCCTTCTAATCTAGTAGAGTGGGAAGGACCAGAAGGTGGAGGCGATGACAGGGCTGCTCTTAAGGAGGGTGCGGGGGGGGGGGGGCTCCCAGCCCAGACCGGGGGATGGGTAAGGTTTACCGAAGGCGGGGGGGGGGGGCTGACCTCCGTTTTACAGAATGGATACAAACACACAGGGCCCAGCAGCGGAGGGCCGGGTGGCCGGCGCCAAGCCTGGAGAGCGTGTGCCCTCTGGGCGCTGCGTGAGGTTAGACGCGGCTTGAGATCAGTGTGTGTATTGAGGTGGAGTGGGAAGTCAGGGTTGGCAAGGTGGTGGGAAGGATCCGACCTCTCAGTCGTCACACTGAGGATTTCCAAATGTCCTTTTGGACAAAGGGGCTTTGCAGGCTTCAAAGCAGGGGTTTCCTGACCCAATGGGCCGGTGAGGAGACACATCAGCCTCGCTGTCCGCCCTCAGGCCTTGGCGCGCACATGGTGAGGAAGCGCTCCCTGTGCAGCCTCGGAGGAGAGGTAAGTCTGAGGCCTGGGGAGGCCTGGCTGGGGGCTGCAAGAACCTTCACCCTCTTAGCCGCTGGAGACGCGAGCTCCGGGGTGGGCAGGCAGACTGGTGGGTGTGGATGGTAGTGTCATCGCTAACTGAGAATGTCTTAGAGATGGTGACGTGTGCTCCTGGTCGATTGCTCTATAAATGCAATATGTTATCCGTCAACCTCCAAGGCACTGCGAGGTGTGTTCCTGCTGGCTGGTGTAAGCAACTGGGCAGAAGAAAACCTTGTTAAAGAGCCCACTTTTTTGTGTGTGTGTGGTATGCGGGCCTCTCACTTTTGTGGCCTCTCCCGTTGAGGAGCACAGGCTCTGGATGCGCAGGCTCAGCGGCCATGGCTCACGGGCCCAGCCACTCCGCGGCATGTGGGATCCTCCTGGACCAGGGCACGAACCCGTGTCCCCTGCATCGGCAGGCGGACCCTCAACCACTGCACCACGAGGGAAGCCCCCCACTTTCTTTATGGAAGCAAGGGCAGAGGTTTGGCATCGCCTGGGAGCTCATGAGAAATACAGACTCTGAGGTCCCACCGGACCTCCTGCACCAGAATCTGTGTTTTAACAGACCCGCAGGTGTTTTCTGAGGCACTGGAGTGGGAGGAGCTCTGGGCTGCAGGAGCAATTCCCGGCCTCCCTGCATGTTAGCATCACCCGAGAGATCTCACATTCTCCAGATCCAGCCACAGGCCAGACCAATGGAGCCAGCTGGTCAGGCGGTGCCCTGCGCAGCCAGCACTGAGAGCGGCTCCACCTGCTGGATCCACTCCTCTCTCCACCTCTACTTGCAGGGCGATCTCCCCACCCCTGGCTTCAACCCCTGCATCTTGTTGAGGGGTACATGGAGACCCTAGACCTCAAACTCCAACTCCACATGCACAACATGTATGTTCATCTCAAATTCAACATACGGCAACATATATGTGTATAATCAACAAGCATGTATATAATACAGGTATACAGACATGTATGTAAATTCAACACCCTCCTCTCAAACCAGCTAACAAAGGTACCTAAGCTTTAATATGGGTACACACACACACACTCACATGATACACTCACTACACATACACTCACTACACATACACTCACACACACATCTGTTCCTGTCCTAAAGTTTCTACTAAGCAAGTAAATGCTGTAGGAATTATTTTCACTTGTTTTATTAAAATCCAACTGCATCTATAACTGTGTTTTTCCTGCCTGTGTTTCTTTGCAGGCCTGTGGCCTGAGGATGGTCACTTTCAAAGTGAGTCACGTAAGGTTTCACATGAGCTCATCTTCAGAGCTGAGACTCTTTGCATAGTTTGATATTCACTTGCCATTTCTAGGTTCCCGGTTCCCCGAGCCTGAGTCACAGCAAGATGGCAGGGAGAGCTGAAGGCAAACATCACAAACGTACGTTTGAAAATTGTCTTTTACTTTAAGAAAAAAATTAAGTGTAAGCAGTAAATGAAAAGACAAACTTTGAGAGTGACCTCAGGGCAAGAACTGGGGAGAGAAAAGCTGTGGCATTCAGCATACCAGGCATTTCAGTTGGGGGAGACAGGGTGCGCCATTCAGAGGGATGGGGTGCACAGTAGCCTGCCACTCCCTGATGTCCTGAGAGTCTTAGCTGAAAGTGGCCGAGGCCAGGGCCTAGTCAGTTCTCCTACGATATGGAGACAGTTTACTTTTACAGCTACCTCTTTAACTGAACATCCAAGCAAGATTTCACCCAACAGCGTCCTAATAATGGCTCCAAAATGATAGCTGGTGGCAAGAAGCCCATGGACCATGACAAAGCCCCCCATGCAGGTTTCTGAGAAGCCTGAGGGCCTTGGGATCCAGACAGGGCAAAGGGCAAGCACGCAGCACTGCAGGGTGTGACAGGAACTGGGACCTGGGGTGTGGTGCGGGCAGAGGTCAGCTTGCTGTACGATGTGGGCCGACTGTCCAGAGCAGGGCTGTGAGTGGATCCAGGGCACCCACAAGCCTAGCAGCAATGTGATGTGCCAGGGCTCAGATGGCCTAATCGGGGTAAAAACGTTGGCTCTGAGGTGGCATATAGGCAAGTACATCACAGGGAACCATAGGTCCCGCGTGAAGAGGAAGGGCTTTGGCCAGGTGACAGGTGGAAAAGCCCACCACAGGAAAGGCATGGCCGTGCAGAATCTGGTGACAGGACCCAGGTGGCTCCTGAGAAGGTGCAGGGCTCTTCTGGCCCTGATCAGTGCCCCACCTTGGGGCAGAGAAAAGGAGACAGCTTCCCTTCTTAGTTTCAACTGGCTGTCAGGAGCTGAGATCAAAGGTTCCCAGAATGGTCTGAGACAGGGCAGGATGTGGCCAGCTGTGGTGAGCAGGGTGGGTGGGAACTGAGGCCACCTGACTTCTGCAGTCACCAGCCTTGTGGTGGCTCACAGACCCCTCAGAAGTTTCCGAGACAGGTCAGCAAGAGGGAGGTGGGTGAACCCCTAGGTTGGTAGTCTGGGGACATCCACCCTTCATAACGATGACTTTTGTGTTTGTTTTTGTTTTATTCGTTTGGCTTCTTTTATTCAACATGATGTTTTTGAGATTCATCTATGTTGTTGCGTGCATCAATAGTTTGTCACTTTTTAAAAAAAACTGAAGCATAGTTGATTTACAATGTTGTGTTAGCTTCAGGTGTACAGCAAAATGATTCAGTTATATATATATAGTCTTTTCAGATTTTTTCCATTAAACATAACGATGATTTGAAAATGGATTACTTTACTGGCCATGACTTTCTTTTCTTTTTTCCCTATTATATCAGTTTCAGGTGTACAGAATTATTCAATACAATTTGCCATCTGTATACACTACAGAGTGATCCTTGCTACAAGTCTAATTGCTGTCCGTCACCATACCTTTGACCCCCTTTAATCATTTTGCCCTCCCCTCATCCCCCTTCAGATCTGGTAACTACTAATCTGTCCTCTGTATCTATGAGTTTGTTTTGTTTGATTTTGTTTTGTTTTTATAGCTTTTACATATGAGTGAAATCATGCAGCATTTGTCTTTCTCCATCTGACTTATTTTACTTAGCATAATACCCCCTAGGTCCAGCCATGTTGTTGTAAATGGCAAAATTTCATTTCATTTTTTTACAGCTGAGTAGTATTCTATATGTATAATATATGTATATTTTATTTTATATTATATATATATATATATATATATATGCCACATCTTCTTTATCAATTCATCCATTGATGGGTACTTAGGTTGCTTCCATGTTTCCATCTCTTGGCAATTGTAAATAATGCTGCAATGAACATAGAGATGTACAGATCTTTTCAAATTAGTGTTTTTGTGTTCTTTGGGTAAATACCCCAAGTGGAATAGCTGGATCATATGGTAGTTCTATTATTAATTTTTTGAGGAACCTCCATTCTTTTCTCCATAGTGGCTGCACCAAGTTACATTCCTACCAACAGTGTACAAGCGTTCCTTTTTCTCCACATCCTCTCCAACATTTGTTATTTCTTGTCATTTCCATAATAGTCATTCTAACAGGTGTGAGGTGATATCTCATTGTATTTTGATTTGCATTTCCCCAATAATTGGTGATGTTGAACATCTTTTCATGTGCCTGCTGGCCATCTGTATGCATTCTTTGGAAAAATGTCTATTCAAGCATGTCATTTTTAAGGGGTTTTTATTTTTTTGTTGTTGAGTAGTGTGAGGTTTATAAACATATTTCAGATATTAACTCCTTATCGGATATATGATTTGCAAGTATCTTCTCCCATTAGGGAGGTTGCCTTTTGATTTTGATAATGGTTTCCTTCACTGAACAGAAGCTTTGTAGTTTGATGTAGTCCAAATTGTTTATTTTTGCTTTTGTTTCCCTTGCCTTTGGAGTCAGATCACAAAAACATCACTAAGACCAATGACAGTGAAATTACTACCTATGTTTTCTTCTAGGAATTTTATGTTTTTGGGTCTTACATTCAAATCTTTAATCCATTTTGAGTTAATTTTTGTGTATGATGTAAGATAGTGATCTAGGTCTTTTTGCATGTGACTGTCCAGTTTTTTCAACACCATTTATTGAAGAGACTATCCTTTTTCCATTGTACGTTCTTTCCTTTGCCATAAATTAATTGTCCATATATGTGTAAGTTTATTTCTGGGTTCTCAGTCTGTTCTATTATTCTGTATGTTTTTATGCCAATATCATACTATTCAGATTACTATAGCTACTATACATACTATATAGTAGTATAGTTTGAAATCAGGGTGTGTGATACCTCCAACTTTGTTCTTCTTTCTTAAGGTTGTCTTGGCTACTTGGGACCTTTGTGATTCCATAAAATTTTTAGAATTATTTGTTCTAGTTCTGTGAAATATGCCATTGGAAATTTGATAGGGATTGCACTGAATCTGCTGATTGTTTTAGGTAGTATGGACATTTTAACGATATTAATACTTCTAATTCATGAACATGGAATGCCTTTCCATTTATTTGTGTCTTCTTCAATTTCTTTCATCAGTGTCTTAGTTTTCAGTTGTATAGGTATTTTTACCTCCTAGGTTAAATTTATTCCTAAGTATTTTATTCTCTTTGATGCTACTGTAAATGGGATTGTTTTCCTAATTTCTCTTTCTGATAGTTTGTTATTAGTGTGTAGAAATGCCACAGATTTCTGTTTATTGATTTTATATCCTGCAACTTTTCTAAATTGATTTATTAGTTCAACAGTTTTTTGATGGAGTCTTTAGGGTTTTCTATATATAATATCATATCATCTACATGATATGATATGACATCATATAAAGTGACATTTTATTTCTTCCTTTTCAGTTTGGATGCCTTTTATTTCTTTTTCTTGTCTAACTGCTGTGGCTAGGACTACCAATAGCATGTTGAATAAAAATGGCAAGAGTGGGCATCCTTGTCTCATTTCTGATATTACAGGAAAAGCTTTCAGCTTTTCACCATTGAGTATGATGTTAGCTGTGAGTTTGTCATGCATGGTCATTATTATGTTGAGGTATGTTCCCTCTATAGCCAGTTTGTTGAGAGTGTTTATCATGAATGGATGTTTAATTTTGTCAAATATTTTTCTGCATCTGTGAGATAATCATATTATTTTTATTGTTTCATTTTGTTAATATGATGTATCACATTGATTGATTTGTTGATGTTGAACAGCCTTGCGTCCATGGAATAAATCCCACTTGATTGTGGTGTATGATATTTTTAATGTACTGTTGGATTTGGTTTGCTACCATTTTGTTGAGGATTTTTGCATCTGTGTTCGTCAAGGATATTGGGCCGTAATTTTATTTTTTTGTGGTGTCCTTGGCTGGTTTTGGTATAGGGTAATGCTGGCTTTGTAAAATGTGTTTAGAAGGTTTCCCTTCCCTTCAATTTTCTGTAAGAACATGAGAAGGATAGGTAGTAAATCTTCCTTGAATGTCTTGTAGAATTCATCCGTGAAACCATCTAGTCCTGGCCTTTTGGTTGTTGGGAGATTTTGATTACTGTTTCAATATCCTTGCTGGTAATTGCTCTATTCAGATTTTTTATTTCCCCACGACTCAGTCTTGGAAGATTATATGTTTCTACGAATTTATCCTTTTTCTTTTAGATTGTCTAAATTGTTGACGTATCATTGATTGCAGCAGTCTTTTACGACACTTAGTACATCTATGTATCAGTTGTAACTTCTTTCATCTTTGATTTTATTTGAGTTCTCTTTTATTTTCTTGTTGAGTCTAGTTAAAGGTGTGTTGATTTTATTTATCCTTTCTAAGAATTGGCTCTTAGTTTGATTGATCTTTTCTATTTTTTTTTTTTAGTTTCTATTTCATTAATTTCTGCTTTGATCTTTGTTATTTCCTTTCTTCTACTAATTTTGGGCTTCTTTTTTTATTGGTTAGTATGTGATATGAGGTTAATATATAAAAGAGAAAAATGCAAGTCAGTTTTAATTAATTGGACAGAATTCTGTATAATATTTAATGCTCTTGAGAGAACATGAGATATCAAAGATCTCTTAAAACAAAGGTTTCTTCAAAATCCTGCTCAAGGTTTTAGCTTTAAAGCCAGGATTAGTTGTATGGAACAGGGACCATCTTTATATTCAGATAATCTAACTAGTCAGTTACTGGACAAGTGCTAACATCTGTACTCTATTATAGACAAAATATGAGCTCTAACGTAATCCATCATACTTAATATATATTTGTACAAGTCCCTGAATGCCTATTCACAGGATAAAGTGTAGTAGCCTTGAATGTATTGAAGCATTTAAGGAGCAGTGTTGTTAAAGTGGGAGTCAGTGTCCTATCTTCCTTTTTTTATCTTTTTTAGTTCCTTTAGGTGTAAAGTTAGATTGTTCATTTGGGATTTTTCTTGTTTCTTGAGGTAGGTCTGTACTGCTATGAACTTCCCTTTTAGTATTTCTGGGTTTTTTTGTCCTAGGTATTTTTACATTTCTCCTTTGGTTTCTTCAATGACCCGTTGGTTGTTCAGTAGCATGTTGTTTAATCTTCATGTTTTTGTGATCTTTTTGGTTTTTTTTCCTTGTGATTGATTTCTACTTTCATACCATTGTGGTTGGAGGAGATGCTTGATATAATTTCAATCTTCCTGAATTTATAGAGACTTTTCTTGTGACCTAACATGTCACATATCCTAGAGAATGTTCCATGTGTACTTGGGAAGAATGTGTATTCTGTTGCTTTTGGATGGAATGTTCTGTATATATCTATTAAGTTTATTGATCTAATATGTTGCCTAAGTCTGATATTTCCTTATTGACTTTCTGTCTGGATGATCTATCCATTGTAAGTGGGGTGTTAAAGTCCCCTACTATGATTTTATTGCTTTCAATTTCTCCCTTTAAGTGCATTAACATTTGCTTTATATATCTTGGTGCTCCTCTGTTGGGTGCATTTACATTTATGAATGTTGTATCTTCTTACTGGATTGACTCCTTTATCATTGTGTAATGTCCTTCTTTGTCTTTTTGTTAGTCTTTATTTTAAAGTTTATTTTGTCTGATATGAGCATAGCTGCTCCAACTTTCGTTTTATTTCCATTTGTATGGAATATCTTTCTCCATCCTTTCACTTTCAGTCTGTGTGCCCTTGTTTTCTGAAGGGTGTCTCTTGGAGGCAGCATATAGATGTGTCTTGTTTTGTTATCCATTCAGCTACTGTATGTCTTTTTTTTTTTTCCAGCTACTCTATGTCTTTTGATTGGTGAATTTAACTGTTTATGTTTAAAGTAATTATTGTAGGTATGTGCTTATTGACATTTTGTTAATTGTTTTGAGGCTGTTTATGTAGTTTATCTCTTTCCTTTCTTCTTCTCTTTCTCTCTTCCCTCATGTATTGGTAGTTTTCTATAGTGTTATGTTTAGATTCCTTTCTCATTTTCTTTTGTGTATTTGCTATAAGATTTTTCTTTGTGGTTACCATGAAGTTCACATATAACATATAACATCCTTTTTAATAGTAGCCTGTTTTAATTGGTAGTAACCTAAATTTGAACACATTCCAAAGCTTTATCTTTTTACTTCACTTATACTTTTGATGTCACATTTTACATCATTTTATTTTATGCATCCCTTATCTAATTATTGTAATTTTAGTAATATTTACTACTTTTGTCTTTTAACCTTCATGCTCACTTTATAAATGATTGGTCCACTATCTTTACTATATTATATATTATATATTACCTTTTTCACTGAGAATTTTACTTTAATATGTTTTCTTATTATTAATTAGTGCCATTTATTTCAGCTTAAAGAAATCACTTTAATATTTCTTGTAGGGCCAATTTAATGGTGATAAACTTTTTTTAGCTTTTGCTTATCTGAGAAACTCATGCTCTCTCCTTCAATTCTGAATGAAAAACTTGCTGGTTATCATTTTTTGTTTGTTTATAGATTTTTAAAAAAAATTTATTGTATTTTTGGCTGTGCTGGGTCTTCATTGCTGCTTGCAGGCTCTTCTCTATTTGTGGTGATCAGGGGCCACTCTTCATTGTGGTGCACGGGCTTCTCATTGTGGTGGCTTATCTTGTTGTGGAGCACAGGCTCTAGACGCGCAGGCCTCAGCAGCTGTGGCTCTCAGGTTCAGTAGTTGTGGCTCACAGGCTCTAGAGCCCAGGCTCAGTAGTTGTGGTGCATGGGCTTAGTTGCTCTGCTGCATGTAGGATCCTCCCGGACCAGGGAGTGAACCTGTGTCCCCTGCATTGGCAGGCGTATTCTTAACCACTGCACCACCAGAGAAGCCCCCCCCTTTTTTTACACTTTATTTAAAATTAATAAAGCGATAAACATAGTTATAGGTAAATGAGAATTCTTGGTTTGAAGTTTTTCTTCTTTTCAGTGCTGAATATGGCATGCCATTCCCTTCTGGCCTGTAAAAATTTCTGCTGAAAAAATCTGCTGGTTGCTTTATGGGGTTCCCCTTGTATTTAACAAATTGTTTTTCTCCTTCTGCTTTTAAGAGTTTCTCTTTATTTTTAACTTTTATCTTTTTAATTATAATGTATCTTGGTGTGTTTCTCTTTGGGTTCATCTTATTTGGTACTTTCTGAGCTTTCTAGACTTGGATGTCTGTTTCCTTCCCCAAATTAGGGAAGTTTTCAGCCACTATTTCTTCAAATAATTTTTCTAGCCCTTTCTCTCTCTCTCTCTCTTCTCCTTCTGGAACCTTATAATGCAACATCTACCTGATGTCGTCCTTATGGTTCCTTAAGGTATCTTCACTTTTTAAAGTTTTTTTTTTTCATTTTGCTGCTCTGGCTGGGTGAGTTCCATTGTATTGTCTTCCATCTCACTGATTCATTCTTCTACCTTATCCAGCCTGCTGTTGAACCCCTCTAGTGTATTTTTCAGTTTAGTTATAACTTCTGTTTGGTACTTTCTTATATTTTCTATCTGTTTGTTGAAGTTCATTCATTCTTCTTCCAAGTTCTGTGAGCAACCTTATGACCATTACTTTGAACTCTTTATCAGATAGATTGCTTATCTCTGTTTTATTTAGTTCTTTTCCTGAGGTTTTGTCTTGTTCTTTCAATTGGAACATATTCTTCTGCCTTCTCATTTTGCTTAATTCTCTGTGTTTATTTCTATGTATTAGGTGTATTAGCTATCTCTCACAGTCTTGAAGGAGTGGCCTTACTTAGGAAATGTTCTGTGCGGCTCAGAAGTTCAGTCCTGCCTTGCCACAAGAACCAGGCACTCAAAGGGTATCCCCTATGTGGGCTACATGCACCTTCCTGTTGTGGCAGGGCTGTGGCTGCTGTAGGGCACTGGTGGGCAGGGCTGGCCCTCAGATTGACTATGGGGCCCAGTTGTGGCTGCTACAGAACATTGATGGTTGGGGTTATTGTTCAGCCAGCTGTGAGGCCTGGCTGAGTTGCAAGGGTGGGCAGGGCTCTCAGAAGGTTATGCCCACTGGCACTAACACGTTAGAAGGAGAATTCTAAAATGGTGCCCACAAATGCAAGTATTAGTGAGATAGCCTGAGACTGCATAAATTGCTCCCGCCAGTAACTCAGTCCCTGCAAAGTATCCCAACTTGTTCCTGCCTCTCAGCAGATGCTTCAAGATTAGTAAGTGGGTCTCCTTAACCTATGAAGAAGGTGTTTTTGAGTTGGTTTTGGGGTTGAGTGAGTTTGCACATGATCCCTTTAAGAGTGGGTTCTCCATTCCCTACAGTTTTATAGTTTTCCTGGGCAAATTCCCTGTTAGTTTTCAAAGCCAGGTGTTTTGGGGACTCTCTCCTGTGCAGGACCTAGGGGTTGGAGAGTCAGATATGAAGCTCGAATCCTTCATTATTCAGGAAGAAGACCCATGCCTTTGTGATCTCTCTTGATTGTGGATCACTGCAGCTGGGATATGGGTTTTTCCCTGGCAAACTTGTATCTCTGCTTCTTTTACCCATTTAGATGCTGTCCTTTTACCCTTTGTTGTGGCAGCTCTGTTCATCTAGATTTTAGGTCCTTTTCTGAGGGAATTATCTCATATGTAGTTGTAGATTTGTTGTGTCCATGGTAGGAGATGAGTTCAGGGTCTTCCTATGCTGCCATCTTGAACGCTCTCTGGCTGTGACTGTCAATGCAGGAGGAATGTTTATGGACAGTGGTTGGGAGAAATGCCTTGATGATTTAAAAATTATAGCAAAGAACTGCCCAAGATTGTTTTCTGACACTATGAATACAGCTACTTTTCTTTTTTAAGTTTTCAGGTGCTTTTAAATGATGGTTAAGGACAATGCCATAAGGAAAGATGAACAGCATGAGCATAAGTTACATCAGGAGGTCAAGATAGTTCCCATTCTGGATACTTTTCAGGGATGATCCTCAAAGCAAGGACATTTGCAATGCTTGGGTTTGTTAAATAAAAAGCTGATGTTCAGCTCAAAAGGTGTGTTTGTTTATGTGGTTCTCCTTCCTCGAGGTAGCTTTCTCTGTCTCTGAGAAACACAAGTATGTCTTTTGCATCAGAAGAACTTCTGAGTAGTCCACTATTCATAATCCCTTTGCAGAAGCTGGACTACAAAGGGCACTCATCAAGGTAAGAACCTTAACAGTTAAAGGAAACTTCCTGAAGTTGCTCAACACCTCCTAGTGACTAGCAATATAGATCCAAGCTCAGAGAGCAAGAACAGAGACCTGGAAACATGATGAGAGGAAAGACTGTGATATTTCAGGAGGTCTTCGGGAGATATTTGACCTCTGAGTACAAGGGGGTCACCCGGATACAGCACTCCAAGTGAGAGTGGGTCCAGACGCCTTAGAGGGCCTGAGTCTGCACTCACAGGCAGCCCATCTGTGGGATTCAGACAGAAGAAAATAATGTCACAAGTCACCTTGCAGGATATATGTATATTCACTGAGAGGTGTGGAGTCAGCTGGCCCAAGACAGGCTGTCCACTGCAGTCAGTTCAGGAACACTTGGTATGCTGACTCCGAGAAGTTAACCCCATTGAATTTAACCCACCCCAGACCCTTCCCAAGAAGTCCCAGGACTCTCTGCGTCTTGCCCCACAGCTCTTATCTGAAGGGGAAAGCATTTTGGGCTAATTTAATCTGGCTAGCTGAGAGATCCCGGCCAGAGCTACAATTCACCTCTTGTTATTTATAAAGGTCCCTTCCAATTTATCTCTTGTATTTAAGAAACTCAACTTACATGTATAACCAAATTTGATTTTGTAAAACTTCTGTCATGGTTACTAGTGTCTTGGACTTCTTATCTTGGATTTTATTTTAGTTTATCCTTAGACTAGTTCTGTCTTTGACTGAAGACATTGGTGCCAAATGCTTTAGAAGGCCTAGTGGGGAAGGTCATCCTCTTGTTTGTCAGGTTGAAGCTGGGCACTGCCCCCTGGCTTGGATGTGCAGGGTGAGGGGAGAGCCTGCTGCTTCCCTGATCAGGTATGTGGGGCAGATGGCTCTCACATCCAGGATCCTTGGTGACTTCAAAGCATTTTTTTAAAAGTGTTAATTGCAAAGCCATGATTTCAAACATGGGTGTTATAAGAGTCACCATCTCTGGGGGGTAAAACAATTGTGTGATTGTGTGAGAGTTTAATGATCCCACTTGTGCAGCTGGGAAAATGAGAAGCCATGGGGACCACCAGGGACCTCCAGGA
Organism: Delphinapterus leucas; assembly: GCF_059928025.1. Classification (NCBI taxonomy): domain Eukaryota; kingdom Metazoa; phylum Chordata; class Mammalia; order Artiodactyla; family Monodontidae; genus Delphinapterus; species Delphinapterus leucas. The sequence continues at coordinate 30,308,320 of NC_143134.1, forward strand.
ATCATCATCCCAGGACATTACATTCCCAGCCCATTTTGTAGCCAGACTGGACACCCTGGATGTTATAACAGAGCCAAGAGCCATTTTTACCAGGTTCAGGTTTTAGGGAAGCTGTGAAACTTTGCTTTTGCCTCTCGTGGGTTGGAAAAATAGAAAAGGGAAAAAGTGGAAAGAAGAAAAACATAGTGTTTGCGGGAATAAGATAGAAATAAAAGTGACCAGGAGTGATGATGTCTAAGGTTGTACACTCACACGTCGTCTGTGTGACAGATGGAGATGGGTGTAGCAGGGGTGTGGCACCTTTTTCCCAAATCACTTCAAGTCAGAAAAGGAGTGCTGAGGTCCACAAGGAAGGCCTCTGAGGATGTGCTTACCTGTGATGTCACCAGTTGGCTGGGAGATCAAGCCTTGCAAAAATGGGGGGCGGCCAAGTGGTACAAGCAGGAAGAACAGCCAGTGCAAAGGTCCTGAGGTAGGAACCAGCTTGGCATATTGGGGAAGAGTGAGAAAGTTGGTTTTCGCAGAGAATATTAAGCCAGGATGAGAGGGGTATAATCTAAGGTCAAAGGAACAAAACTTTGTATTGGTTTTCTCTAGCTGCTGTTACAAGTGACCACCAACTCAGTGACTTAAAACCACACAAATGTATTACCTCACAGTTCTGCAGATGAGAAGGCTGGCATGGATCTCACTGGACCAAGATCAAGGTGTCTGAAGGGTGCATTCCTTTCTGGAGGCTGTAGTGTTGAATCTGTTACCTTGTGTTTTCTGCTTCTAGAAGCTGCCTGCATTCCTTGGCTTGTGGCCCCTTCCTCCACCTTCAAAGCCAGCAACATTAGGCAGAGTCCTTCGCATGCTGCCATCTCTCTGGTTCTCTCCTCCCCTTTCCAGGACCCTTGTGATTACATTGGGCCCACCTGGGTAATCCAGGATGGTCTCCTTTGTCAGAGTCACCTGATAAGTGCTCTTAATTCCACCTGCAATCTTTGCCATGGCAGGTAACATATCCATGGTTTCCAGGGATTAAGACATGATTAGGATGCCTGTGAGGGGCCAGCCATTATAAGTCAGGTAAGAAATTTGCGTTTTTATCCTGCATGTGGCAGGAGCCTCTGGAGGAATTCAGGTAGGGAAGTATTCTGATTAGGAGCCCCACAGGGTGTTCGCAGCACCTGTCACAGCCCCACCCTCAGAGAAGCAGCCTGCTGGGTGCTAGGCCCTCCCTGGGGGCCACCCAAAGCCTAGCTGCCCACTATGTGTGTCCAGTGTAGAGGGGAAAGGGAGCCGGAGGGGAATCCTCTCTACCATCCAGCTTCTTCTGGTCGAGGCCTCTTCCCTGATTCAGCCCTCACTGCCTTCCAGGGTTCTCCAACCTACGTGTTCTAGAAGAGACTGAAATGGTGAAATGTCCACTGGTCAGGGCTTTTTAAAACAGAAAAGAACCCCAAATACCTTAGAATGTATTATGGGTCTGACCCCCTTCATATTGCAAGGGGGACATATATTGTTTTGAGAGTCCCATTTTTATGTCTGGCAACTCTATCACATTTGCTTTTCTATTCAGTTTAAAAGTCATCTTCAGTACAATCCCCAAATTATTTAATCATTCATGTTAATATACTTATTGTGATCAATATTCTTGTATAATGAATGATGCTTGTCCTATTTATATATTGTCCTGTTTATATAAGTTTATATATATAAGTTTATATACAAAGTGCCAGGTAATTACTATTATCATAGTAAGTCATTTTGTAAATTAGCACAAGTTATTGAAACTCACTGGTAAAATAGAAAAATCTTTGCTTTAAGGAGACTCTTCACCAAAGCCTGGAAATTTGCTCTAACAGCTTATACCCGGGTTACATTTACTCTGTCTTGTTCTGTAGAAGCTGTTACAACATTTGACAACCACCCAGAAGAATGAGAGGAAGAGAGTCCCTCGAGAAGGCTATTTCCAAGGAGGCCAGGAGCAGGAGACAGAGATGTGTGACCTCAGTTAACAGCTACCAGTGCACCTGGAAACTATTAACTAGAGGGTAGCTCTTGAGCTTGTAATGTATTCATCTCGTGGGAGGCTGATTAGAACACGTTCATGCTGACCATGTGCAGAGCCGTGAGGCAAGTGTGGACTTAGCTTCTTGCAGACACCAGTAGTGGTGGGAGCCGGGGAGATGCTCACGACGCACAAGGATGCTGTGTGGTAGGAGAGGGAACTTTTCAGCCTACGATTCTGGATTCTCACCTCTCCCGGCCACAAGCCTCATTCTTAGCCGTCCTTCAGCCTTTCTCTTGTGTCATTGCAATCGAAACAAACACAAATTACTCTTTGTTAAACTCCTAGCCGACTATAATAATGAATAACAGAACATCTTTAACCTTGTGCCTGGTATCTTGCTATGCATGCAGTGCTTGGAGTTTAATATGCATTTTCTGTGTTCTGCTCTTTCATATTTTTGATAGTTTGTTACTTATGTACTGTTTTGTTTTTCTGTTTTTTTATCAGTCTCTCTCAATTTTTATTGATTTATTTATTTCTCTGTCTACATTTATCATTTTCAAATGGCATGTTAGTCTTGTGGTCTATTTGTCCTTCCTTATTTCTTTTTCTTTTTAATATTTTTTCTGTTGTGTCTCAGACATTTCCTTTCACTCTCAAACCTTTGATTAGGTAAACAACTGCTAACAATCCATAACCTTCATGAAGGAACTAAGTGCTTAGAAATGTCTGTAACTGTGACCTAATCTTATCCATCTCATTAAGTTCCATGATGCATGCTTAACAATACCTATAGAAATGAAAAGTTGAATTTCCAAAATATTAAGCAATAAATTTCCAGCAGCTAAAGTCCACCCTAGTAACTTTTCGTGTGGTTTTCCTGGGTACCACCATCTCCTGATGTGTCTGTCAGAATTGCAGACCGCAGGCTCTGCTGAGGGGTCCACTGCAACGAAGGGACCCTGTTTCCCCATCAACCTGCGCAGGCCCAGCCTTTTCTCTTAAGTCCTAAAACAGCGTTCCGCTATAATGAAGTTACCTACGGTGTGCTCACTGGTGTTACCAACTCCCAAGATTTTGAAGGTGGAAGTGAGAATTGTGGCTTGGCCACAGTTGTTAGCAAACTGTACCTTTAAACATCTTTACCATGTGGCCTACAGGGAAGGCTTCTCATAAAGGGTTTGCTTTCTTCAGTCTGAACTCTTTGCCTGTTTGTGTTGCCTGTGATGTCTATTCTCTGTCTTCCCTGAATAAATACAACATGAAGCTGGAGCTTGTTAACTTGGTCATTGAACTGAAAGGTAGGAGCTGGGGATGGATGGGTGGCTGGAGGGTGGACAGGTGGAGAGACGGATGGATGTGTGATAAAGCAGGTAGGGTAAAATGGAAATGGTAGGACCTAGGTGGTACATATGTGGGCATTCACTTCAAAATTCTTTTGGCTTTTTGGTTTATTTGAAACATTTCACAACAAAATGTTGGAGGAAAAAGGTGGAGGTGGTAGGATGATGGCTCAAAATCTTATAAATCCCTACAACTTTGATTTTCTCCCCTAGTTAGTTATGTGCAGCTTACCTCCAGCCAAGAATAGGCAGGTGCACCTAGAGAACACTGGTCACGTCCGCCAGAGCTGCTGCTTTTCAGTCCAGTAGTTATGAGGTTTGAGTCTTCTCAATTAGATACCCATCCTCTTCGGCAGGGATCAAGTTACATACCTTTTTCTCTTCCTGACTGTGGATCAATGCTGAGCATAAAATGCATTTTCAAATACAATTTTGCCAGGGTGGATTGGCCAATTGGCTCTCACAGTGTATTTCTTATTATGTTGGCAAACCAGGCAGGGTCAGTGGAAACAAAGTAACTGATCCCTTCAGCAGCCGCTTGGATGTTGCAGGTATTCAGTTCCTTCCTTCCTGTATCAATTATCTCTTGAGGGTACCAGGCCTCTGTCTCTGGGAACACAAAGCTGAAAGACATGGTCACTGTTGTACAGGAGTTTATGGGGAAATGGCGATGGTTGCAGTGTGATGTTCACATTTGCTGGGAAAGGTCAGTGAGAGCAGCTGCGGCGAAAGCCCTGCCCTCGCCCATCGCCCACTCCAGAGGCCACGTGCTCCTCCCACAGAACCCCCCACCCCGAGCAGGCCCAGACCCCAATGTCAGGAAGGGCTGGGGAGCCAATGCCCGGGGTCACCCCTCACCCAGGAGCGGCTGGGACTGCCGATCACTGTCTTCCTTGCTCCATGGTAGGGGGGTCCCCTCAGCCTGGAGGGTTCCCAGCAGGACTGAGCCCCAGGTGCTCCTAGCACCTCAGCAGCACACACTTCATCAGCCCTCCTCCCCTCTCCCCAAGTAAGTGTTTCCTGCAACTAACTCCAAATGAACTACTGCAACCAAACTTTGTCTCAGCAACTGCTCTGGGAAAGACTCAAACTAAGACACAAATGCAAACAGCCTGGAGCCAGGTGGGGTCAAGGGTCTAGGGCTCCATCCAGCAGGAAGGGTGGGGCGGTCTGGAGAGCTGGCTTGGCGGTGGGGGTGGGAACAGATGCAACACTTGGAGACGTGCGAAAGCACAGCATGCTTCGGACATCTTTTTAACTGAATCATTAAAATACACAAATTAACTTTTTTTAAAAAAGCATGTAAAGCAGGGTTTCATATCCTTGGTACCACTGGCATTTGGGGCCAGAAAATTCTTTCTTATGGGTCCTGTCCTGTGCGCTGTAGGATGTTGAGCCTCTATCCATTAGATGCCAATAGCATCCCTTCCTCCCAGTTGTGACAACTAAAAATATCTTCCAAGCACTGCCAAATATTCCCTGGGCGGGTGGTACAAAATCACATTCAGCTGAGAACCACTGTTATAGAGCTTTTGAAGGAGTTTCAAAGTGGCATCCTAATTCCAGAACATCCCTAAGAGTATACAGGTGCTCCTGTGATGGTATTGTCAGGGCTGTCATTGTGCTGGTCCAGAGGCCCACCCCACTGACGGGGCAGCTCTGGGCTCTGCAGGGATGCCACCTGCCCCCAGCTGCATGCTGACCCCATGGGCACAGAGCTGTGAATTTGTGGGAGTCCCTTGGAAGAGTCGAGTGGGGGAGAGCTGAGCTGAGCTGCCTGATGCCACCCTAAAGCAGCCCCATTCTCCCCGCTCCCGCCTCTGTGACTGACTCTGGGAGCCCCGGGCTTGGCCCTTCCTTGGCTGCAGGCCTTTGGGCAGCCTTGAGGCCACACTAGTGAGCTCTCCACCAAGGGTTGGGTCCGGCCCCTGGAGAGGGAGGTCCTGTGTGGGACCCAATGGGTCTAGGCTGCTTCCCAAGAGAGCTCCTGGACAGGCCCAGAGAAGCTCTGAATCAAAACATGCTGGCAGAGTCTCCTGCTCTTGCCCCCAAGCCGGCGCAGACCCCAGGGATCCAGCCCACCCTGGAACCCCCAGAAGCAGTTGGCTGTTTCTGCATAGAAGGTGACATTCTCTGTTTAGCAGGCCTCTCTCAGGTGGTCTGTCGGTGTTCATGGAGGGTTCGTGCATACACACAGGTGAGAAGTCTGCAGAGGACACCGTTCCGTCCCAGAGTTTTCAAATTCAGTGTGGAGGACAAGGCAGGCCTATCACAGCGGAGAAAATTATCAGTTCCCTGCAAGATGACTCGCTCTCTGGTGCATAGTGATCACTTCAGAGTCTGCAAGGCTGAGTCCGCAAGGCTGAGGCTGCAGCGTCATGTGGGGCAAGCACCCCTCTGCCCCAGCCGCCTGGAAGGCTGGCTCTTCTTAGTGGCCCTTCCAGTTGGTCTCTGGCTGACCTTTGCCTAGGAGATTTTCTGCCTCCCCTCTCCCACCCCTTCTCTGTGATGGTCTAGGAAGCCCCTTCTTGGAGTGACAGTGAATGTTTTGGCTGAATGGGTGGAGGCAGCCTGCTCCGGAGCAGTGGGTGAGGCACAGAGGACGCCTCCCTGCTCTGCAGCCTGTACGGTCCTTAAAGACAAGGCTTGCTCTCATTGACTCTCGAACCTCAGCTTGCCTGATGGGATCAGGGGTGCTCTGAGATACAGGTGATGGGGTTCTGGCTCCACAGCTTTGGATTTGATCGCTTCAGGAAGCAGCTTTTCATTTTAATTTTAAATAAATGTCCCCAGGTATTCAATGGACAATGCTCTGCTCTGAGAAGCATGAGCATCTTGCACTCTTCTGGAGGGACAGAGATATGGGCCTTTAATTGTGGGATTTCATCCACAAGTTGGAGGGAAGGCAAGCTGGTTGAGGGATAGCCCGCAATCACTCTGGTCTGTGAGAGCGTGAGGTCTTAGCAGAGGGCGGATGAAGGCAGCCAGAGGCAGAGGGTCCCTGATGTTGACACTGAGACAGAACACGGCAGGCCTCTGGACATGCCGTCTCCCCACTGTGGCAGCCCCCAGAAAAAGCCAGATCCAGTCAGGACATAACAGAAAGGTGGTCGTGAGATGAGACTCAACCAGCATTCCTCAGCACCCTGCTGATCGCACCTATGGAAACAGAGTTTTCCAGGGGCTGTTGGATTGAAAAGATTTAAAAATCATCCTGAGAGAAGGACATAAATTGTGTATGAGTCCACCTTCTAAGCCAGATTCTTGCCTGGGTGACCCAGGAAGCTGGATGCGTGGCTGTGAAGACAGTTGAGTGATGAGGAGGGTTTCTCCTTCAATGAGAAGCTGGCACTGAAAACCTCAACTTTTCTTGGGTGGCTTTCTTTTGGGTTCTGGGTAAAGTTGATGATTAAATGGTCCTATAGATTAGCATATGCGACAGTTCACCCAACCCTCAATCTAGAAGTACCACAGATCCTTAAAAATCTATCCCAGTAAGATGGATTCTCAAAGTGTGGCCCTAAGGCCAGCAGCATCACCTGAGAAATGTAAATTATTGGGCCCCACCCAGACCTACTAAGTCAGAAATTCTGGGGTAGGGCCCATTACTCTGCATTTCAAAGAGTTCTGCAGGGGCTCCTGATGCCAGGAACCATTGCAATGAAAAAATAATAAGTCTCATAACAATGCAAATCAGTTGAGGCAAAATTAAGCCCATGCTCCCAAACACCAAGACTAGTGGCCCTTTACGCCATTATTCTGGCACCCATTTTTCCAGAAGAACCAGAAGGCATTCCATCTCTCTAGCTATCTCTTTCCAAGCTAGCTTTTCTCCCGCCAGAAACATTCTCTGACATCCTCACTGAAGACTGGGTTATGTCTGCCTCCTCTCAGCTCCCCAGTGTCTCTGTTCGATACATCCTTCCCTGACTGGGACCCCTGGAGAGTGAAGACTGTGTCTCACTGCATGGGCCTGGAGCTGAGAAGGTGTACCATAATGATCACAGAACATCACTGATGGGGCTTTGCTTGGATTCCACTCAAGAGAAAGGTGCCATGAACTCATCATCTGGAGTTTTAATCAGGGTTCTCCAGAGAAACAGAACCAGATAAGAGACTTATTTTAAGGAATTGGCTAACACGATTTTGGAGGCTGGCAAGTCCAAATCTACAGGGCAAGTCAGCAGGCTGGAGACCCAGGGAAGTGTTGATGTTGCAGCTTGAGTCCAAAGGTCATCTGGAGTCAGAATCCCCTCTTTCTTGGGAATCTCAAGTCTTTTTTCTCCTAAGGTCTTCAAATGATTGATGAGACCCACCCACTTTATGGAGGGCTATCTGCTTTTCTCAAATTCTACTGATTTAGATGTTAATCACAGCTAAAACTACCTTCACAGCAGACATTGGGCCAAACACTGGGTGCCATGTCCTAGCCAAGTTGACAGTTAAAATTAAACACCACAGGGGGAATTCCCTGGCGGTCCAGTGGTTAGGACTCAGTGCTTTCACTGCCGTGGCCCAGGTTCAATCCCTGGTCAGGGAGCTGAGATCCTGCAAGCTGTGCGGTGAGACCCCCCAAAAATAATTAAACATCACACTAGTGACATCGTGGAAGCAATACACTTTGTGGAACTACATGGACAAGAGCCAGGGGGTAACCATTGTTAAGCTGGGTTAGATGCATGTGCATCTGCTTAGGGACACGCTCTATGCACACACACACATACATGGGTTACAGAATGTGGCAATAACCACCCAAGAGTGCCTCTGAGGTGAAATTGTCACACTGGGGTTTTCATTTGCACCACCTTCTAAATATACATTTCTATTTGTAACACAAAAGCGGGTCAAAAGCCACTCTGTGTTTACCAAAAGCCCAGAGAACACCACTGAGAACCCAGGCAGGTCAAAACAATTCAAAACCCACAGAATTTTGCTGGTTTCTGCTTTGACCTTCCTAATCAGCTGAGGGCTAAGAAAATAACCCTTAGTTTATGAGGAATTAATTTTTCAGTATCTACAGCTAAGTTGTGCCATGTTTGCCACCCCTAAACAGTATGACTCATTCCTTTTCCCCCATGGTGTTTACCTCACAAAAAATATTCTATGTGATCGATGGCTCTGTGAAGGGTTCAGATTCAGGGTTTTGACCTTTAGTCAACTATGACTTCGTTTTTGCTTTGGCCCTTTCTTTTTACAACCATCCATTTCTCTCTTTATTTTTAAAAACAATGGGGATAAAAATAAAAGTGATCAAAGAGCTACATCACTGAATTCTCTAAGTTTCAAACTGCACCTGTCTCACTGATGCCTGCATTCTTGTAATAGTAATAATAGAGGAGTAAATAAAAGAGGAGTGTGAATTTTCCCAAGCTTTACATTCATGAAACTTTTGATCCTTTTAAACTAATAATGACAGTGAGCACATTTCAGTGAAAAATTTTAGAAGTTTTTGTCTTGTGTGCCTCTGTCTGTGATGTGTTGGTATAACAATGTTTCATGAATGTGTTACTGTGAAAGACACAAATAATGCAATAGGATAAACAAGCTCCAAACAAGTCCCAGGTGATTACAATCATGCAGACAGCAGTGAGTGTGAGAGGGAGCCAGTCCAGCCCCCCGGGGATGTCAGGAGAATGCAGGAGCCTCTAGGAGGACTTGGTCATCTCTTTTTTTTTTTTTTTTTTTTTTGCGGTATGCGGGCCTGTCACTGTTGTGGCCTCTCCCGTTGCGGAGCACAGCCTCCGGACGCGCAGGCTCAGCGGCCATGGCTCATGGGCCCAGTAGCTCCGCGGCATGTGGGATCCTTCCAGACCGGGGCACGAACCCGTGTCCCCTGCATCGGCAGGCGGACTCTCAACCACTGCGCCACCAGGGAAGCCCACTTGGTCATCTCTTGAGCAAAGCCAGAAGTAACCGACAGGTGAGGGAGGAGGAGCAGCAGCTGCTGCGATTGGCTGGGAAGATGTCACTGGCAATTGAAGGACAGGCATGCAGAATGCTTGTATGAATAAGTGCCTTTGTTCTCCTTGGCTTTCATCAAAGTTTCAAAGGGATACCCGAACTGGGGTGGGGGTAGGGTAAACCGCATGCTGTAGGGAGAGTGGTGTTGGTCAGTCGTATAGAAAGTGAGATTGCAGGACCTCCAGGGTGGTGGGCAGAGCAAGGAAACTGTCCCACAGGGTGCCGATGACACTCAGTGGATGATGGATGACCCCGTGCAGGTTCTCAGCTTCCAGGTGGTGGCTGCAAGGGGCATCTTCATAATGGGCAAGCCAGCTAAAGAGAGGGTTTTCCAGAGTGTATTGGTATTGGCCTAATGAGCAGATACTAATTTGGACAAGTCATTTTCTATTCAAGTCTGCATGTCTGTGAAATCAAGCCTGGACCTTCTGTTCGAAATATTGTCAAAACGGATTAGATAAGTCCTAAAAGAAGCGTCAGCTCTTTAGGCGGGTGGTTTAAATTTTGAAGAGTGTTAAGAGGTGTAGTGACTTTTGTCAGGGAGGGGGCAAAATGAACCTTTCAACAGTAAGCATTAGAGCATGCACACACTTGTAAGTTCACGGTGCTGGAAGGTTGGTCAAGTCACCTTTAGAATATGAAAGTTTGAACTCCATTGCTCTTGGGGAATTTCTATATACATTTAAAAAAATCACAGTCATTTTTATGACTTTGTGCTACAAGTAGGCTGTCCTAGGACTCCTGTTCATCTGCTGTCCGTGCACGTTTTGGGGACCCTGGTCTCCAGGCAAAGGATGAAAACGCCGGTCTACCAAGCACGTGGTCACATGCAGGTGAGCCAGCAAGGGCACCCGCAGTGAGCCGGGCTGGGACCGCCTGAGTCAGTCACGCAGGAAGTGCTGCCGGAAGCAGCAGAGACGCTTCTATTCTGGGAACCGTCTACGCCACCTTTGAACTTTGCCTATCAGTAAGGAGTGTGTGGGCATTGTTGAGTGGCTGGGTCTTAAAATAAACTGTGTTGAGTCTCCAGGGTCAGATTCCAGATGCTGGACAATGAGGGGAAAAAAAAACACAAAACCCCCCTAAAAACAGGGCTTCGCTGGTGGCGCAGTGGTTGAGAGTCTGCCTGCTAGTGCGGGAAACACGGGTTCAAGCCCTGGTCTGGGAGGATCCCACATGCCGCAGAGCAACTGGGCCCGTGAGCCACAACTACTGAGCCTGCGCGTCTGGAGCCTGTGCTCTGCAACAAGAGAGGCCACGATAGTGAGAGGCCCGTGCACCGCGATGAAAAGTGGCCCCCACTTGCCACAACTAGAGAAAGCCCTCACACAGAAACGAAGACCCAACACAGCAAAAATAAATGAAATAAATTAATAAACTCCTACCCCCAACATCTTCTTTAAAAAAAAAAAAAACAACCCTAAAAACAAACAAACAAAGAAACCTCTCAGGGAAGTGATGCTCTGTCTTGATTGCTGAATGAGGCACATGTCCAGAAATGAAGTATCCTGGCTGTGCAGAAACTCAGTGATCTCTGGCTTGTTCCAGGATGTTTCCCTACAGAATGTGCACGTGCACAGAACATCGACGTGATGGCATCCACTGCATCTTTTCTTTTTTTAAACTTACTTTCCTTTCTGTAACCTCAAGGATGCTTCTCTGACAAGCTTCATTTATAGGGATGTTAATATTTCTTGTTTAATTCTCTTTTCCCTTTGAATACTTTTGGGTGCTTGTGCCTCAGAACTCTCCTGGAAGACATAACCACTCCCGGCCAGGACCCCCACCTAAGGGACGGTACCATAGATGGAGGGCAGGCTGGCTCTGAAGCAATTGCCTTGAGAGCATTAAAACCTTCCTGATGAGCACCCAGAATGAACTGAGACTTGCATGCATTAGAGAAAGCCAAAAATCAACCAACACACCTCTCCAGTCACAAAGGAAAATGGGTAACTTGAAAATGTTGGCAGGGGTACATAGGAAAATCCATTAGGCCAAATAGAAGGAAGAATTTTGATTGGAAGAAATGCAGCAGATGACACCTTAGCCGTCTCCCACTGTAGACACACACACACACACACACACACACACACACGCACACCTTATGGTAGCACCCCCACCATCCCTCTTGGCTGACCTTCGCCTTGAGCCGGGCCCTTGGCACAGGGCCAGAACTTTTTCATTTTTCCCAAACTGAAACTCTGTCCTTATTAAACACTAACTCCCGGCTTTTCCTCCCCAACCCAGTCCCTGGCAACCACCATTCTGCTTCCTGTCTCTATGAATTTGACTCCTCTAGGGGTGTCATACAGGTGGAATCATACAGTATTTGTCCTTCGTGACTAGTTTATTTCACTTAGCATAATGTCCTCAAGTTTATCCATGTTGTAGCATGTGCCAGAATTCCTTCCTTTTAAAGGCTGAATAATATTCCATTGTATTTCAACATCTTAAATGACTTCATAATATTTCTTTTGCAGATGTACCATGGTTTAACTAATTCTTTATTCTTAGATGCTTGATTTATTTCCACTTATTTATTATTATAAACAACACAACAGTGGATATTTTCATAGCTAAATATTTGCACACATACCTGATTTTTCCTTAGGACAAATTCCTAGGAAGAAATGGAATTGCTGAGTCAATGGGAGAGGACACATTCTTAGTAGCTACATGAGGTACTAGCCTTTTACTTTGGTGAAAGTGGCCCCCTCACTGGTCTCTGTTGCCTGAAATTCTGCCTCTAAAAATTTATCTTATTCAAACGGCTCTCCAGTGATAGTTACAACCCTTCTTAAGGAAAAAAATGCAGCTAATGGCTACCACTTTGGGCTTACTTAGGCGGCCTATTCTGTTTCTTCAGCAAGAGGAAGTACTTAGGATGGGAAGAGAAGGGGACCAACATTTTTTGAATATATCAGATGTATCAGGCCTTTTGTATGGGTATTTCCTCAATAGCTTCTCATCCTCCAGCATTTGATGGCCTACCTTCTTGTTTTAAAACAATTTAATTTTTTATTTTGAGATAATTTATATTTACAAAGGGTCAAAAATAGTACAGAGCACGCTCATCTTCACCATTTCACTGATGTTGAAATCTTATGTAACCATGGTACATTTGTAGAAACTAAGAATTTAGCATTGGTACTACACTATTTACTGAAATCCAGACCATTCAGATGTCACATGTTTTCCCACCAATGTCCTGTTTCTACCCCAGAATCCAATCCAGGATTCCATGTTGCGATTAGTTGTACGACTCCCCCTGGGGCCTGGGACAGTTTATGGTGTTTCTTTGTTTTTGTGACTCTGATGGTTTTGAAGAGCATGGGTCAGGTATTTTGTAGAATGTCCCTTAGTGTGAGTGTGTCTGATGCTTTCTCATGAGTATTCTGGAGAATTATAGGGGTAAGTATCTCCTCATACACTCATATCAGGAGGTACATCCCTGGTGCTAGTAACCTGGATCTCCTGGTTACGGTGGGGTGTCTGTTAGTTGGTAACGAGGCACTAAGTCCTCTTTCAGTAAGCTGGTAACAAGGCACTAAGTTCACACTCAAGGGCAGAGGAAGTAAGATCCTCCTCCTGGAGGTTGATCAAAGAATTTGTGGACTATGATAAACCACCACAGTAATTAATAAACATTTTGCAGTAGGTACTTTGAGGCTATGCCAATATCCACTGATTTTAACATCATCTGTGGACCTTGCCTGCAGCAATGATTATTGAGGTGTTCTCATGGGGATTTTCTCTTTCCCTCAGTCCTATGTTTATTGTTTGGAATTCGTGAAGAAAGTTTTTTCCCATTTCCCCAGTTATTTATTTTTCAATCATTTGTTTATGTCAGTGTGTACTCATAGATATTTATTTTCTTCTCTGGGTTACAATCTAATTTCTCCTTATTTATTTTGTTGCTCAACTTGTTCCAGCTTCGGCCACTGGGAGTTTTTCCAGGTTGGTTCCTATGCTCTTTCAAAATGCCCCAGCTGTTATCTTTTTATTCTTTTTTTTGAGCACTTTCTTAATTTCTGGCACAACAAGATGTTCTGAGCTCATCTGGTATTTTCTTTGCCCCTGTCCTAGAATCAGCCTTTTCTCCAGGGAGTTGTGGTTCCATTTGTTGGAAATTGGTGTTTAGACACTAAGATCTGGGACCTGGATCTGCTTGTTGCTCCTGGAATATCACTGCTTCGAGACCCTCATGGTGGACAGAGCTAGTTAGTGACCCTAACCTTTAATGCTTAGAGCTTAGTGCAGGCTAACCTTTAATGCACACTGATCGACATTTATTTCGTTATCTATCTGTCCTTTTCTATATGAAAACAAACATGAATTCTAACCAATGTCTTTAGCTTTATTCCATCATCAGTCTATTGATATTTTAGTTAGATTTAGAACAAGAAATGTCAAAAATACCATTTCTTTTTTATTTTACTTTTATTTTTTAAATTGAAGCATAGTTGCTATACAATATTATATAAGTTATGAGTGTGTAGTACAGTGATTCACAATTTCAAAAACTTACACTCCATTTATAGTTATTATACAATATTGGCCATATTCCCTGTGCTGTACAATATATCCTTGTAGCTTATTTTATACCTAATAGTTTGTACCTCTTAATCCACTACCCTTATATTGCCCCTCCCCCCCCACTGAACCATTAGTTTGTTCTCTATATCTGTGAGTCTGCTTCTTTTTTGTTTTATTCACTAGCTTGTTGTATTTTTTAGATTCCATATATAAGTGGTATCATACAGTATTTGTCTTTCTCTGTTTGACTTATTTCATTTAGCATAATACCCTATCTCTAAGTCTATCCATGTTGCTGCAAATGGCAAAATTTCATTCTTTATGGCTAAGTAATATTCCATTTTGTGTGTGTGTGTGTGTGTGTGTGTGTGTGTGTGTGTATACCACACCTTCTTTATCCATTCAGCTGTTGATGGGCACCTAGGTTGCTTCCATATCTTGGCAATTGTAAATAGTGCTGCTACAAACATTGGGATGCCTGTATATTTTTGAATTAGTGTTTTTGTTATTTTTTTGGATATATACCCAGGAGTAGAGTTGCTGGATCATATGGACTCAGGTCAGCAAAACACAGTCATGTCTTCATTTTCCTCAAAATCTGACTTTGAAACTTTATGCTTCTAGGCTGGTAGAGAATTGGACCTCAGGCAGTCTCGGAATCTCCTTTTCCCCCAGATGGCACCCTGGGAGGTTCACATGATGGGAGGGGCCTCTAAGCTGAAATCCATCTTGGTGGTTGCCTGTGTCCTCACTGTCTAGGCTGGGTGTGGCCTGGAGAACTGGGGAGCTCTCTGTCCCCACGTGCCAGGCAGGAAACCGGAACTGTAGCCAAGCTGAGAGTGCCTGGCGGCTGTCCCTCTCTGGCCTTCCTCCTCCTTTGGTTCCCTTATTTCTACTCCCAGCCTTCACACCCATTCTGTCTACCTGGTTGTCCACAGAGGCTCTTAGGATAGTCTTTTTCATAAACTCAGGCCTTAGAAAAACAAAGGCCAGCAAAGGAAGAGTCTTGCAAGCAACCTCTGCTTTGGGCCATACACGAACTGCCGCCAGGAAGCAGCCTGGCTGCTTTCACAGATTAGGACAGCGAGAAACACAGGTAGGGAAGAAAGTGACAAATGATGTTGATCCTCTGCACTTCCGTAAGCTCTCTGTCACAGATTTTGCTAGTGTACCCAGGTTTGTCTGGATTCACTCTTCGGCAGTTTCTCTTATGTTACCAAAGACTGAGAGTGACCATCCATGTGTTTGCATTTTGTCCCCTGCAAGGCCGATCTTCCAGTTGTTTCAACGACCTGTAGATTTGGTCTCGATAATAGAGAAAGTTTCATTTTCGGGATTGTTGTTTTAATATTCTTGTTCTGGACTCCTACGATCTGAATTTTGTGGAAATGTTTTTAAGTTTATGTTCTTATTTTGGTGTTTCACAATACTCTAGCACATCATTTTCGTAAGTAAACTTTTGTTGCTTCATTAGTTTAAAATGCAGCTGATTTGAATGCAAAAGTTTTTTGAGGAGAAATTCACTGTTACTTTCTGCTAGAAGACTTAATCTAGCTGAGTTAGTATAGGGGAGGGGAATAAGAATTGTAAACAAAGAAATAACTCTTACACAAATAGTTCCTGTATCTGTTTGGATGCTTTCAGCGGCAAATAACAGAGGACTCAAATCACATGCCTGAAACAATATGGGTGGGGTTCAGGTAGGGATGGATCCAGATGGCACCAAAAGACCTGAATACAGGATGTGGAGTTCCTTTTGAATCTTATTCTTGATAATATTTTCTGAAGCTATAGAATAAATTATTAGAAAAACAGATTGATGGTCTTCACCTTGAGTTTGTGTAGCGCTTTATGTAACCGAGCAGGACCCTATGGGGCCTTCCCAGAACAGATCCTCCCCCACTCCCCATATCCTCTGTCTACCTCTTGCCTGTAGAAAAATATTAGCCTCCTAGGCCTTCCCTGAGTTCCAAAGAGTAAATTTAATCAGAGAAGTGAGAAAATGAACAAAGAAAGGAAGACAGTCAAGCAAGACAAAATAATAATAGTTCAGCCATTAAACAAAGTCAAGGACTTTTAGTTCCTCCTCAAGAACTGTAGATAATATTCTGGGCCATATCCTCTGAGCTGTTGTGCAGATACTGAAACCCCCACCAGGTGGAAGACGTTAACTGTATGCTGCCCACAAGCAGTAGACCCCAGACTCACTGGAACCAGAAGATTGATGATGTTGACTCCCAATCACCTCACCACCAACCAATCAGAAGAATGTCCACGAGCTGATCACACATCCCCCTGACCCTCCTCCCTCACCCTATCTTTAAAAACCTTTCCCTGAAAGCCATCAGGGAGTTCAGGCCTTTTAAGTACTAGCTAGTTGGACTACTTGCTTGGCACCCTGCAATAAATGCTACACTTTCCTTCACCACACCCTGGTGTCAGTAGATTGGCTTTACTGTGTGCAGGCAAGCAGACCCAAGGGTGGTTTGGTAACGTTTAGACTTTGAACAAATTCCATGTTAAACACAATTCTCCCACCAGCCAGGGACACTCCTGCCAGCATCTTGGACAACTACAGTGTCTGTGAACAGCCAGTGTTCCAACAACCTTTACACACCTCACTTCGTACCCATGCCATGTGTCATCTTGTGATTGTCTGAAGACTTCCACGTCCAACATTCTGAGCATAACCCCAGCCCTCTCCTTCCTCCATCTGTGAGGAGTGCTCTGACTTCATGGAGTTGTCTAGTCCTTTGACCCCCTGCCCAAGGTTGTACTGTCTTCCCTCACAACCCAGCTCTCCTCATGCACTATTCTACCTCTTTTCTATACCCTCAAATTCCTGGTCCTCTTGTCCATCTGCCACAGCTGCCCTGTCAGTGTCGCATTTTGAATCCTTCCAGCCACCTGCCTTCTTGCCTCCTAAGGCTTCATCCTACAGATGGATAAAACCACAGCTTTAAAGCCTCTCACCTCAACCCAGCTCTCAGAGCTGATGGCTGTACATTCCGTCCCCCGTCATGGTCCCACCCACGCTGTTCCCAGCATCACCTCACCTCACACCAGATGTCCCACCCATGCCCCTCTCAGGAGGGGGAGATGCTGCACCGCCTCTGCACGACCTGCACTGGCACATCCCTTGCCTCCTTTCTCTGACTCCCTTCAAGGATGCTGCATCTACCTTTGACTTCCCATCCCCCCTTTCTTCCTCCAGGGTCAAACCCTCTTTCCATGCGATGTTTCCAATCAATCATCCTTCATCTTGTCCTCTCTCCTGGCTCCTTCTTACTCCTGGACATCTCATCTCATAAATATTAGACAGATTCATGACAAGCCCTCCCTGGCCCTCTGTCCACACCTCTGCCGAGATGCCCTGACTCCCACCTACCCCTCTACTTCCGTTTGGATTCTGCTTTTATATAAACAAGAAAAATGTGAAAAGGGCCTGTTACTGCCTGCACACTCCTACAAAGGGTGCACCTACGCATTAAAAGCAGAAGTTTCCACGACCCATTGTTTGCTGGACCAATTAAGAAGAGGTGTCAGGCACTTGTAACAGTGAAGGAGACAGGGTTATGGTGGGCTTCTGGTAATGTAACTCTGTGATTTAGGAAAGCGTTCTCCTTTAGCCAGCCATGCATTTAGGGCTGACATTCTTTCCCAAATTTCCTGTCATTTGGAGAACTTTCAGGATGGTGGTCAGCAGGTTGCCTGTCTTCCTGATGTCATTGTTTTCTAATGAAAACTCTACATAGTAAGTATTCTCAGATCACTGAATGCACTCATCTAAAATAACACACGTGTGAAAGTTGGTAATAACAGCACGTTCAGTTTTATTTGACTCACATTGGGATTATATTTACAACAAACTTCCTGTTTTCAACATTTATAATTAAATCTTTATTAATAACTATAAAAGCAGTAAATAAGTTTTTCCAGAATGTTTTAGTCGTTTCCTTACTTCATCTCCCTCCTCACTTCACCCCAACAGCCCCCCAAAAGAAGAATTTAGAACTTGTAGTTCTAGGCCATCATTTGATTTTAAAATATTGTATGTCTCTTTGTTTTAAATCATCCACAATGCCTGCCAACCCACACTCAGCCACATCACCACCTTCACTGCCCCTGTGACTCAGAGATCATCGCACTCTATACTTGCATGCCCTGTTGGCCCATTTACTTACCCCGCTGTGCTTCTCATGTCAGCATCCTTTGGTTGGAGGACTTCCCACAGGAGTTCCTTCAGGGAGGCCACAGGGACCAACACACAGGTCATATCAATCTTGGCTGGAAGGGTGAAGAAGCAGTGGTTTTTGTGTCTCTGGTGGGAGGAGCAGGAGACTGTTTTCTCCTGCTCTTGGAGACCAAGAGCCATCGGCCCAACAGGATGTCTGCTCTCAGGCCTCCGGAAGGTCTGCAGAGCATCAAGTCCGTGGAACACTACCCTGAGCCGTGTCAGCCTTTTTCATGAGTACTCGTGTGGACAAGCACACAGCTGCAGTTCACACCAGGCCCCCGGCAGGGCTGTCTGGATCGTCTGCAGGTCCTGGGCACCAGGGGGCAGCCCTGCTGTTGCCCCAGGATTTACTCCAGAGTAGGAGTTGGAAGGAAGAGGAAAACATACCAGATTCAAGCCCTCAGGCGGTGGCATTTCCAAAAGCCTCGACTGGGAAATAGAAACAATCAGCATTCTTGGTGGAAATAAATGTGCTTGTGGCCTGACTTCTTGAATAGGTTAACATGGGTGCTGCTGGGTCATAGGGCAGCGTAGAGTGAGGCAGAATTCCCTTAAGCAACACCCCCTCCCCCCCGACTTTCCCGCCCCATCGGGGAGTGCTCCTGGGGAACCAAGGCCTTGAAGGATGGGCTCTGCTTTCACCTGGAAATCCCACCCAATACTAATTTAGAATTGCCCTGGGAGTTGAAGCTGCTAGTGGTTTGGCTGCCCC
This sequence comes from Delphinapterus leucas, assembly GCF_059928025.1. Lineage (NCBI taxonomy): Eukaryota > Metazoa > Chordata > Mammalia > Artiodactyla > Monodontidae > Delphinapterus > Delphinapterus leucas. The sequence continues at coordinate 30,327,108 of NC_143134.1, forward strand.
ACTGGCTGTAGGCCTTTCTCCTAGGAAAGAAATCACTGCTGTTTCTTACTGCTGTTTTCTGCATTTAGCCTCAACCTGGCTCCCTGAGGAAGGGCCTAGAATGGAAAGGTGAGGAGGGCCCTTCACAGGTGACCACAGTCTCATCTGGTGTGGAGCCATAATTCTTTAATAACATTCTTTTCCTTGGATTTATAAACATTAACTACATTCACCATAAAAAACTGGAATCTACAAAAAAGTATAATAAAAAAATTAAAATCATCTATTGTTCAGCTACCCCAAATGAATGCTGAAATGTTTAAAATTTTCTTTCCTGTGAAATTTATCAAAAACTGGGAGTCAGTGTGGCTTGGGTTCTGGGTCTCTCAGGTACCACTTTACTAGCATTTGAATTCTGTCTCTGCAGCTACTAACTGTGTGGCCTTAAACCTACTGATTCTAATTGTCTTTATGTAGCCAATGGGAATAAATATATTGATACTTTGTAATAATGTCCTAGGGCCACCATAACAAAGTACCACAAAATACCATAAAAAGAGTGGCTTAAAACAAGAGAAATTTATCATCTCACAGTTCTGGATGCCAGAAGCCTCAAATCCAGGTGATGTCAGGGCCATGCTCCCTCTGAAGGTTCTAGGGAGGATGCTTCCTTGCTCTCCCAGCTTCTGGTGGTTGCTAGAAATCCTTGATGCTCCTTGGCTTAGACACATCACTTCAATCTCTGTCTTCACATAGGCTTTTCCCCTATATGTCTGTGTCCAAATTTTCTTCTTCTTATAAAGACACCAGTCATTAGATTGGGGGACCTCCCTAATCCAGTATGACCTCATCCTAACTGGGTCACATCTGCAAAGACCCTATATCCAAATAAGATTACAGTCAGTTTCCAGGTGGACATGAATTTTGGAGGACATTATTCAACTCAGTACATACATCCCTCACAGAGTTGTCGCAAGGAATAAATGAGATAATAGTTCTAAAGCACTTAGTACTGTGCACGGCAGGGCACACAGTATTATATATATATATATAGATAGATAGATAGATAGATAGATAGATAGATAGAGAGAGAGAGAGAGAGAGAGAAAGCTACCATATGGTGTGTGTATATGTGTGTGCAACGTATAGGAAGATACCGTGTACTGTCTGTGTATTTGTATGTACCTAGAACACATATGTATGAAATCTACCATGTATTGTATACTATAAATTAGTGTTGTGTGACATAAAGTCTGTATCCTACTTGTAAAAATAACTGGTATTTTTTTCTTTATACCATAAAATATCAAAAACATGATTTTCAATAGCTGTTTTCCATGACATGGATGCATGATTGTTTAAGTTACACTTGCCTACAGTCTGATGGCTAACATGTTCTAAATCTTCACAGGTATTGATACTCCTGTAATGAAACTCCTATGCAAAGCCTCACCAGCCTCACTTGATGGTGCATTTCTGCCCTTGGTCCTCCCAAGAAGGGCAGCAGCAACTAATGTGATTCTGTGCCTTGTCAGGCCTCCAATTCAGTTTGTTTCCTTCCTATGTAATGTCTGCTTCACCTGAAGGTCTCACATCACTTCTCCAGAGTAGGTTAACAATTTCCCCCTAGGATGGCTGGCTACAACACATGGACCTGCCAACTGGCATATGATGGTTCCTGAAAATGAGGTTGCAGGAATATTTCCCAATGGTTGGATTACTGAAAGAAGTCAATTTGACTAATATAAATGGAACCCTTTTTCTAAAATAAAACACAGGAATTTAGTAAATCTAATCATGGCTAGTTATAACTTACCAATAACCTCAAACAGGATGATTAAAAGAAAAACAAATCCTAGTTATTTGCTAAGAACTTATTAAATTTAACTGTTAAAGGCACATCTGCATTTAATCTCTCAAGTTAAATGCATACTTCATCCTGAATAGTTTTTCTTGGTCATAAGTTGGGGCTAATTTGCTCTGAGTAAAGGTGCTTCAGGCTCAGATGTTGGGCTGTGGTGTTATCAACACCCCTGGGTTGCTGGGCAGAGGCAAAGAGAGAGCCCTGCAGCCAACCTACTTGAATGGGAGAAGATATTTTCAAATGACATATCCAATAAGGGGTTAATATCCAAAATATATAAAGAACTCATACAACTCAATACCAAAAAACCAAACAATCCCATTTAAAAATGGGCAGAGAGGGCTTTCCTGGTGGCGCAGTGGTTGAGAGTCTGCCTGCCAATGCAGGGGACACGGGTCTGTCCCCCGGTCCGGGAAGATCCCACATGCCGCCGAGCGGCTAGGCCCGTGAGCCATGGCCGCTGAGCCTGCGCGTCCAGAGCCTGTGCTCCGCAACGGGAGAGGCCACAACAGTGAGAGGCCCGTGTACCGCAATAAAACAAAACAAAACAAAACAAAACAAAAAAAAACATGGGCAGAGAAACTGAACAGACTTTTTTCTAAGGAAGACATAAAGACAGCCAACAAAAAGATGAAAAGATACTCAACACTACTAATCATGAGGTAAATGCTAACCCAAAACACAAAGAGATATCACCTCACACCTGTCAGAATGGCTATTATCAAAAAGACAGCAATTAGCAAGTGTTGGTGATAATGTGCAGAAAAGGGGACCCTCCTTTGCCGTTGGTGGGAATGTAAATTGGTGCAGCCACTATGGAGAACAGTATGGAGATTCCTAAAAAAACCCCAGAATTATTATATGAGCCAACATTTCCAATTCTTGGTGTATATCTGAAGAACATGAAAACACTAATTCAAAAAGATATTTGCACCCTGATGTTCACTGCAGCATTATTTACAATAGCCATAATATGGAAGTAACCTAAGTGTCCATCAACAGATGAATGGATAAAGAAGATGTGGTATACATTACAACGAAACATAACTCAGCCATAAAAAAGAATGAAATTGTGCCATTTGTGACAATATGGATGGATCTAGAGGGATCTGGATGGATCTAGAGGGATCTAGATGGATCACTTATCCTAAGTGAAATACGTCAGACAGAGAACCATACCATCTGATCTAATTTATATGTGAAGTCTAAGAAACAAAACAAATGAACAAACAAAACAAAGCAGAAACAGACTTATAGATACAGAGAACAAACTGATGGTCACCAGAAAAGAGGGAAGTAGGGTGTTGGATGAAATAGGTAAAGGGAATTAAGATATATAAACCTCTAGTTATAAAATAAAGCAGTCACAGGGATGTAATACACAGCATAGAGAATATAGTCAATAATACTGTAATAACTTTCTGTGCTGACATATGGTTATTAGACTTATTGTGGTGATCAATTTGTAATGTATATAAATGTCGAATCACTAAGTTGTATACCTGGAACATAATATAATATAATATAATATAATATAATATAATATAATATTGTATGTCACCTATACTTCAATAAAAAAAGAAAGAGCCCTGAAACTCCTTGGGACTTGTACTGCACCTGGGCTCCATCCCAGTCCCCATGAGTTTGCCAGGAAGAGGCAGGGGCCTCCAGGAATAAATGCCTTCAGCCTTTGTGCTCTTGGGTGGTGGCCAGAAAGGATAAATCTTCCGAAGAGGCATTTTTCCTACACTTTGCTACAGTTGCTTTGCCATTCTCAATAGAATAGCTATCTGAATACAAGCCACACTTTTATTAGTTTTCTATTGCCACACAACAAATTACCATACATTTGACAGTTAAAAAAAAAAACAACTTACAGAACTTCTGGAATGACTGAGTAAAGAGCTACGTGGACCCTCTCTCCAACCAAACAACAATTTAACTGGTGAAATTATTAAACAAAACCCCAAACCCAATGATTTAAAGTCTCTGGAAATTGTCCTAAGGCCATACAACAAATGGTGAAACATTCATTTAAGAAAATCTACTAAATCTCATAAAGAACAGTGAGTCATGGAATTTGAACCACAACTTGCTCTATTAACCCTCCTCTCCCAACAGCTCCATGTGATTGAAGCTCTGCCCTGGGTATATGCAGCCAAGAATTCAGGGGTTCTCTCTCCCCCAGTCTGAAGTTACTATAGGCCCATCTTGGGATAAGCAGATTGTGGTGTTTCTCATCCCCCATCTCTGTGTTGCAGAAGCTCTACAGAGACAAGAAGGCTGGCAGGCACAGACAAGAAGACCAGATCTCTCTTTCTCCACACAGCCTGGCTCATAGAGTGAACATTATATCCCCTGTGTGTCAGGCTGGGTATACAGGGGCCCCAATCACCCCCTGCCATGCTGGAAGAAGCAAGCAGAGAAGATCAGGGGCTGCTACCCGCCCCCCCATCCAGAATCCATCTGTAAAGTAGAGGTGTCACTCCCAGAGAAGCAAAGTCTGGCCTCCCAGCTCTGGAGTAGGGGTCTTGTCCAGTGGATAGGAAGACCATGAGATAGTTCTGTGTCTCTAGTGGAAAGGACTGTCTATTTGGTACAGAAAGTGGAGGATCTATGCCTGAAGGTGTTGGGGGAAATGAGTCATATCTTGGTGAAAAGAAGTTAAGAGAAGGCTAATTCCAAGATATAACAAAATGAGCAGAAGAGCAGAGAAATGTGGGACACCATTAGACATATCAATATGCAAGTAAAGAGAATACCAGAAGACAGGAGAGAGAGAAAAAAAGGAACAGGAAGAATATTGAAGAATTATGGCTGAGGACTTCCCAAATTTGATTTAAAACATTTTTTTTCTATATATCCAAGGAGCTCAATAAAATCCAGGTAGGATAAACTCAAAGACATGAATACTTAGACACACAAATCAAGGTCAAAAATGTTGAAAGACAAGGAGAAAATCTTGAAAGCAGCAAGAGAAAAATGACACTTAATGTACAAGGGAACACCAATACAATGAATACCTGACTTCTCAACAGAAGCAATGGTGGCTAGAAAGGAGTGGGGTAACATGCTCAAAATGCCAAAAGAAAACCCCCCAAACTGTCAAACCAGAATATCATATATAGCAGAAACTATTCTCCAAAAATGAGGAAGAAATTAAGACATTACTAGATAAGCAGAAACAGAAAATTTGTTGTTTCAAGATCTACCTTATAAGAAATATTAAAGGAAGTTCTTCAGGCTGAAAGTAAACGATACTAGACAATAATTCAAATCCATATGAAAAAACAAAGTGTGCCAGTAGAGGTAAATATGCAGGTAGTTATAAAAGCGATAAAATTTTCTATTTGTCTTCTCTTTCCTCTTAACTGATTTGAAAAATAATTGTATAAATTGCTATATATATTATATATATATAATTTGTATTATATATTTATATATAATTTGTATTATTGGACCTATAGCATATAAAATGTAATATATTTGAAAATAAAAGCAAAAAGCTGTGGTTGAACCAACACTAAAAATATATACTAGCTCATTTTTTCCTCTAAGCTTTCAAAAAAGATACAAAATTACATAAAGTAATAATTATAGCAATGTATTATTGAGTTTGTAACATATATAGACATAATATGTAGAGTAATAATAACACAAAAAAGGTTATAGGGACTATATATATGTCACTGAAATTGTTAGTGTCAATCTGAAGTAGATTCTGATACATTAAGATGTATATTGTAAACCCTAGAGCAATCACTAAGGAAATAACTTTAAAAATGGTAAAAAAATCATTAAATCATTAAAAGAATTAAAACTTTACACTAGAAAATATTCAGTAAATACAAAACAAGTAAAGGAGGAAGAAAGGAACAGAAGCATGAAACAGAAAACAAAAAGTAAAATTGCAGATGAATTAAACAATTAATCAAAGGCAGAGGTTGTCCAGGTGGGTAAAATTTAAAAAGATCAAATTATACGCTGTTTGTAGGAGACACACTTTAGGTTCAGAAGTTCAAATAGGCTGAAAGTAAAAGAATGAAAACATACATACCTTAAAAACAGTAACCTGAAGAAAGTGGAATGGCTATGATGACATCCCACAAATAAACTTTAAAACAAAAAAAGTCACTAAGATAAAGTGGGGTCATTATATAACAATAAAAGGGTCAATCCATCAGGAAGATATAACAATTAAAAACATACATACATATAACAACAAAACACATCCAGAATACATGAAGCAAAAGCTGGCATAACTCAAGGGAGAAATAGAGAGTTTGACAATAAAAGATGGAGACTTAATTCCCCACTTTCAATAATGAATAGAAAAACTAGGTAGATGATCGACAAGAAAGTAAAAGACTTGAACAGCACTATAATCAAAGAGACCTAATAGACATGTAAAGAACACTCCACCCTTCTGCAAGAAAATACATATTCTCAAGCACACATGGAATATTATCCAGGATATACCATATGCTAGACTATAAAACAAGCCTTATAAATTTAAAAGGACTGAAGTCATACAAAGTATTCCATTCCAATACCTGCAATGGAATGGAAATTAAAAATCATTAACAAAAGGAAATTGGGGTAATTCATAAATATGTGGAAAGTAAACAACACATTCTTAAATAACCAATGACTTAAAGAAGAAAATCACAAGGGACATTAGGAAAGTCTTTGAAATGAATGAAAATTAAGACATAACATAGTAAAATTTATGAGATGCAGCTAAAGTAAGGCTTAGAGGAAAATTTATGGCTATAAATGACTGTATTTAAAAAAGAATAATAGTCTCTAATGAATAATGTAAGATTCTCCCTTAAGACACTGGAAAAAGAATAAAATAAACCTGAAGTGAAAAAATGGAAAGAAATAAAGATTAGAGCAGAAATTAATGAAATAGAGAAAAGTAAAACAATAGGGAAAATCAATGCAACCCAAGTTGGTTTTTAAAAAGATCAACAAAATTGACAAATCTTTACCTACATAGATGAAGAAAAAAAATAAAGAGAAGACATGACATTATAGAAATAAAGAGGATTATAAGGGCCAATTATGAATTTTATGCCAGTAAATTAGTTAACTTAGATGAAATGGATAAATTCATAGCAAGATACAAATTATTGAAACCGACTCAAAAGAGAGTATCTAAATGTACCTTAAACAAGAGATTCAATTAGCAATTTTAAAAGCTGCACAAACTATAAAGAAAAGCCCATGCCCAGATGATTTCACTGGTGAATTCTACCAAATATTTAATATTTAATAAAGAATTAATACTAATCCTTCACAAATTTATCCAAATAATGGAAGAAGAAACACTTCCAAACTTCATAATAAGGCTGATACCGAAACCAGACAAAGACACCAAAGAAAACTACAGACCACTACCCCATATGAATATAGATGTAGAAATCCTCAACAAAATACAAACAAACTGAATCCAGCAACATATAAATAGTATTATACACCATTAGCAAATAGGATTTGTCTGAGCGATTCAAGGTTGCATTTAAACCAATAAATTCATTAAAAATCATTAAAAATCAATTGGTGTAATGCAATACTTAATGGAATAAAAACAAAAAAATATAATCATATCAATAGATGCAGAAAAATCACATGAAAAAATTCCAAAACCCTTTCATAATAAAACCACTCAACAAACAAAAGTAGAAGGGAACTTAAACCAGATAAAGGATATTTATGAAAAACTCACAGCTAACATCATGTTAATGGTGAAAAACTGAATGATTTCCCTCTAAGATCAGGAACATGACAGGGATGTCTGCTCTTAACATTTCTATTCAAACTTGCACTGAAAGTTCTAGTCAGGACCATTACGCAAGAAAATAAAATAAAAGGCATCCAGATTAGAGAAGAGGTAAAACTATAATCACAGATGGCATGACATTGTATGTACAAAATACTAAGGAATCTACCATAAAAACCCACCTTTTGAACTAATAAATCAGTTCATTAAGGTCTCTGAAGATAATATCAATATCCAAAAGCAACTGTATTTCTATATACTGGCCATGAACATTTTGAAAAAACAATTTTAAAGGAAATAATTCAATTTTCAATAGTATCAAAAAGAAGAAGATATTGGGGAATAAATTTAACAAAAGAAGTGCAAAACTTTTACACTAAAAACTATAAAACATTGTTGAAATTAATTAAAGTAGAGCTAAATAAATGCAAAGACATTCCATTTTCATGGTTTATAGGAGTTAATATTATTAAGATTGCTATACTCTCCCAAATAATCTACATATTCAATGTGAATTAAAATCTCAGTTGGTGTTTTTGGCAGAAATTGACATGCTGATCCTATAATTCATATAGAAATGCAAGAGTCCCAGAATAGCCAAAACAATCTTGAAAACAAAGAATAAGGTTTAGGACTCAACATCTCAATTTTAAAACTTAATACAAAGCTGCAGTAATCAAGGTATAAGAATAGTCATATAGGTCAATGGAACAGAAGTGAGAGTTAAGAAATAAATCTTGACATTTATGGTCAATTGATTTTTGAAAAGGGTGCCAAGACAATTCCATTAGGGAAAGAATAGTCTTTTTAAAAAGTGGTGTTGGGACAACTGGATATCCACATGCTAAAAATGAAGATGGTCCCATACCACACACCATACACAAAAATGAACTCAAAATGAATTATCAACCTAAATGTAAGAGCTAAAGCTATAAAACTCTTAAAAGAAAATATAGGACTAAATCTTCATGATGTTGGCCTAGCCAAAGTGTTCTTACATAATGACACCAAAAGCACAAATAGCAAAAGAAAAAAATAGGTATATATTAGACTTCATCAAAATTAAAAATTTTGTGCTGCAAAAGATACATCAAAAAGGTGAAAAAGACAACCCACAGAATAGGAGAAAGTATTTGAAAATCATATATGTGACAAGGGGCTTGTTTCTAGAACATATAAAGAACACTTACAACTCAATATTAAAAAGACAATTCAATTAAAAATATACAAAAGATTTGAGGAGATATTTCTCTAAAGGAAACAAACAAATGGCCAACATGTACATGAAAAGACATCATTAGTAATTAGGGAAATGCAAATCAAAACATACCTCACATCCACTAGAATGGCTATAATTAGATATGACAAATGCTGACTAGAACATGGAGAAATTGGAACATTCATACCTACTGTTGGGAATGTAAAATGGTACAGTTGCCTTGGAAAACAGTCTGGCAGTTCCTCAAATGAAACAAAACATATATCCATACAAAAACATGTACATAAATATTTATAGCAGTGTTATTCATAATAGCCAAAAAGTGGAGACAACCCAAATGTCCACCAGCTTATGAATGAGTAAATAAAATATGGTATATCCATACAATATAATACTATCCAGCCATAAAAAAATGAATGCAGTAATAATACATGTTAATACATAGATGAACCTTGTATATAATATGGTAACTGAATGTACCCAGTCACTAAAGACCTCATATTATATGATTCTATTTATATGAAATGTCCAGAACAGACAAATTCATAGAGCTAGAAACTAGATTAGTGGTTACTTAGGGCTGGGTAGGAGTTGGGGGAAAAATATGGAGTGATAGCTAATGGGAATTGGAGTTCTTTCAGGAGGGATCAAAATGTTCTAGAATTGGTGTTGATGACTGCATAACGCTGTAAATATATTAAAATACAGTGAATTATACACCTTTATGGATGAATTGTATGTATGTGAAATGATTATAATAAAGCTGTTTTGAAAACAAAAAAACACCTGTTTATTATCTCACTGTACCCATGAGTCAGGAGTCAGGGCATGGCTTGGTTGAGTTTTCTGCTCAGGGTCTCATAGGGCTGCCATCAGGGAGTAGTCAGGCTGCATTTTCCTCTGAAGTTTGTGGTGCCCCCCAGAGCTCCCATGGTTGTTCGCATAATTTAGTTGCTCCTGGCTCAGTTTCTAAAGACCTTCTGAGTTTCCGACTTATCCTTAGGCAGTTCACAAGATGGCAGTTTTCTTCTTCAAGGACAGCAGGAGTCTGTTTCTTACATAGGAAGCACAACAAAGACAGAGTATTGTAACCTACTCACAGCAGCTACATCTCCATCCCCTCTGCTGTGTTCTCCTGATTGGAAGCAGGCTCTAGGTCCCACCCACAAGCAAGGGGAGGGGCTCACACTGGACACACGGGGGTGGGGAGTTTATGGCGCTCTCTCAGAATTCCCCCTATCTCACCCATCTCCCTTTTCTCCCCTCACAGGTTCTGTTCTCAAGAGATATTTCTTTCCCTGAACTGAGCAATTTATTTTTAAACTGGATTTTCTGCCAGAAACTTCTCTCCCTTTCCTCTTTACATTTTCTTTCTACACTTTAACCCCTTCAAATTAAGGGAGACTTGTTTTAAGAGCCACAGCACAACCATTCCCTAAGAGCTAATTGAGGATTTATAGAATCTTAAGTATTTGGGAGGAAGGTAAACTGCTGAGAGGCCAGTGCATTTAAAATTTTAATAGGTTGAGGAAAATAAGATGCCCTCAAAGCATTTCTCATTGTGCTCCAGTAAAAATCTCCCCATTGCCTTTTAAAGGCTCCTTGTAATTAATTTGGAAAAGTTTTGATGTGAGTTGTTTCATGTTTACAAAGACCTTAAACGATTGTGTTAGTTTCAGGAGAATCACCGAAAACATTTATTCTGTGCCCTTTCTCACACTAAACACAAACCGGAAACTTGCTTCATCTTAACCTTCAGTTCATAACACCCTCCACACACAACTTCCATATATACCCTCTACATTTACTCTCTACATACACACTCTGCATATCCCAAACCCACCCTCTACAATCATTTTTCCTCCCAGGAGATACACCTGATTCAGAGAATGAGTTTACGCAATTCACAGTTTTTTGTTTTTTTAAACATCTTTATTGGAGTATAATTGCTTTACACTGGTGTGTTAGTTTCTGCTTTATAACAAAGTGAATCAGTTATACATATACATATGTCCCCATATCTCTTCCCTCTTGCGTCTCCCTCCCTCCCACCCTCCCTATCCCACCCCTCTAGGTGGTCACAAAGCACCGAGCTGATTTCTGTGCTATGCGGCTGCTTCCCACTAGCTATCTATTTTATGTTTGGTAGTGTATATATGTCCATGCCACTGTCTCACTTCGTCCCAGCTTACCCTTCCCCCTCCACAGTTATAGGGGTCCGCAGCTGCTATGGGCTCAAGCTCTGCATGTTAGATCAGCATTTGTTGGCAATAAGAACAAAAGAAAATTCCCCTCTGAAACTCTTGTCCCAGCACCTCCTGCTTGACAGGAAGTAGACCCAGGGCCAGTGAAGGCTGCTCCCCTCTGGGGGATGCTGGCACAGGCAGTTCCTCTTGTTCCTGGAGATTGGCCTACGTTTGCACGGTCCCCAGCAGGGTCTTTCCTCCTCGGTGAGAGAAGTCTCTGGGAAAAGACTTGGGGTTGATTTCAGATGTCTCCAGGAATAATACTCTTGGTTGGAGGCCATAGCCCTTTGGCAGAATGGCCCTGCAGGGTGCGAGAGACACCTGGGCAGCAGGTGGGGTTCATACTGCTTGTGAGTTTCTGCTGAAGGAGTAACTCCTTCTGGTCACCAGCACTATTCACCTGCCTCTTCAAGAAAAAAAGCTGATCTGCTAGGTGCAGGAGAAATGGGGAGGAAGCCAGCATGGGGTAGTCCATGTGCCCGGACATCCGTGTTGGACAGATAAGGGGTTATGAAAGATGGAATTTGCTAAATAAACGATCTGTTTGTCATAGAAATGACACGAGATGGGGATTGAGCTAGTTAGTTCCCAGCAAAAGAATGAGGATATTAGGTTTGGGATACAGACGAAGAAAGGGCTAGAGGATATTTATAGCTGCTAAGAATGAATCCCTTACCTGAGTCACCGAAGTTACCTTTCTATGCCTGCCTCAAAGGATGCTCCAGGGACAGACTGCCCCTCCCACAGAACACATGGCTCAACTGTCCCAGTCAAATCCCATGGAAAATGTTTCTGAAACGTGTTTTGCCAAAGGCAACTTGAGGTTATTTAAGTGTTTTAAAGGATTCTATTAACGAAGATGCTGTTGACCTTGACAAGGATTGGCTTAAACCTGAAATAAAAATAAAAACTGAGTTGACGGAGTTCTGAACATGGGTTTCTCAGCTGTTTGAAGGAGGCTGTTGGTTCTTTGGGTCAGGAAAGGGTGGGGAGGATGCTACTGGTGCCATTTACCCAGGAACCAGTGGAGGAGACTCATGAGACCACTGGACTTGGGGTCCAGGGGCCTGACCCAGGGCTCATGTGGCATTTATTGGCTCTGTGTCCTTGGGAAAGAAACGCACCTGCTAGGGTTTGAGTTCTTCAATGAATGAGACAATCTGTGTGAATGTTCTTTGTAAACTTAAATACGTGTGTGTCCTCACGCTCAAAAACCTGCAGAGCAACCCCAAAACAACCCATTAGCTCTGGAAGGGATCTGCAAGGGCACCTGGCTGTGGTGTGTTAACGGGGCAGGAAAATGCATCACCTGGAGAGGGTTTTCTGAAATGCCAGCCTGCTGCTCCACAGGTCATGATGCAGCTGTGATGCCCCAGGATGCACCCCAAGTGGGCCTGACCTCATCTGACCACGGACAGGGTGAATGACCAGAGAGGTTGCCCAACTTTCCAAGCTGGTTAATGACAGCTGGTTGGTGGCACAGCTGGATGGAGCCTGGCTGGAGCCTGGCTGGAGCTGCTCATCCTTCCACAGTACTTCATGGTCACCCTTCTACTTCTTGCTTCCTGAACCAAACGGAAGCCAGCACAGCCACCGAGTAACCAATGTCAGCCTTTTAAATGGTTTTACTAGGCTCTCAGTGTTTGTGACACACCTCTGAGGGATCTGTGCAAAACCATTGTTGATGGCAGTGAAAGCCAGCCCAAAGCACAGGCTCTGGGTCACCTGTTGGCTCTGCAGCTCCTACAGCCTGTCCTGGGTAATTCACTTAACTGCTGTGACCCTCTCCAGAGAAAACATGTGCTGTGCTGATTCCTGGGCTTTTTGATAGTCTTTTTTTTCATGGTGAATTGGTCAAGTGGCTTCTGGTTATGACTTGCTTTCCATGCAGCCTATTTGCAGAGCAGTGTGAGTGGCCCACGTGGACAGTAATCGGGGGAGATCCCAGTGGGCACTTTAGTCTCGGGAGCATTTTGGAAGTGGACGTTGGCCTTTCAGAGACTGACTGAGTCTGGATCCTGCAAGGGGCACCTACTCTTCAAAGGCACTGGAGCAGCAGTACCTCCAGGTCTGAATGGTCTGATTGGTCTGATTGTCACATGGACCCATGACACCGTGTGCTCCAAGGGTGGCTTTCTAGACCACCCACCAGCTTCTCCCAGCACTGTGAGCACAGGGAGGCCACAGCGCTGGAGCCAGCATCCCACCAGGTGACAAATCAGGATCCACATGATTAACTCCTCAGGCTCAGTAGACAGAGCAGCAAGAAGAACACATGTGAAGAGGCACAGCCTGGCCTTTGTCCATGATTAATGGAAATGTCCAGCTTCAGAGGTCCGGGATTATGCTGACATTCCTGAGGATGAAGAAATCTGTTCTCTGCAAACAACTGAGGAGAGAAAATTGGGAAGGAGTGAAATGTATGAGGGAGAGTGAAAAAGCACATGTCCGCCTTGAAACTCTGTGTTAGTAGGGGAGAACCAGTAGTGCATTTTAAAAACACCTGGAAACAGGCAAAGGAAAGCTAGCTGAATGGACGAGAATCCTGTTGGTGGAGTGGCCTTTCTCATCCTTTGTGCTCTGAAGCTGGGGTGACTCCACTGAGGGTGAAGGTAACTGTGCAGACAGGCCAAAGGAGTGAAATTCAAAACTGCCCCAGTCCCCACGTTTGGCAGCTCTGGTCACCAGTGAGTGATGCTATGTGGATGGCCAGGGATCCCACACTTCCTAACATTCTGAGATCTTGTCACCACACCGCAATATATCTATGTTTATAATCCAATGAGGAAGAACACACAAAATGACAAAAAAGAAAAAGGAAGAAACTCTTTCTGCACTGAATTTTAATAACTAGTGTTTTGTCAGGACAAATAAAAGTTGAACTTAAGAATCAAGGAAAAGAAAAAGGTGGGAAACTACAAGGATGAAAAAGGGTTGGAAGATTAGAGAAAGTTAGCGACGTGAAACAAAAGCACACAGAAGAAAGAATGAAAGACGGGAACAGCAAAAGAAAATGGAAAGGTACTGAGAGACCAGAGATCCTTTTAGCATGACTAAAAATTGAAAAAAAAATAGCTCTTTTTATACACCTTTATTTGGGAGATTATCTGGACCTTCAGATTTGAAGAATTTATGACCTTGAAGTATCACGTGTACATACAAAAAATTCAAATGAGCCATATCTAACCATGTTCACTTGAAATCAAATGTTAGTTTTCAGTTCTTCTATTGGGACAAATAAAGCTGGAGATTCTCAGAGTGTTCAACTTTATGATCTTAGGTATAAGAATGAAAAAAACCTATATTATTATGCTTAATAGATTGGATTCAAGTGAAACAACTGATCTGAAGACTGAGGTTCTCATTCGTTTTTCAGTTTTCCCAGGTGGTAAAACATATGTGAGACTGATAAAAAGGAGAAACAAAGGTGGTCCAGTCAATGAGCCCCAAAGTCTCTGAAGATGAAAACAAGCTTTTTGCTTTTTCATGTGTGATAAACCTGCAGAGCTTGTGCCTGTGAACTTTCTAACCCATGAAACTGCAAGCAAACCTCAAAGATCAAGGCTCAAGGCCTTGTTTTTGCCACAAAAATGGCATTACAGCCTCACAGCTGAGGTTCATTTGTTCCACTGCAACTCTGGAGAAAGGAGAGTTCTGGTCGTGCACAAGGGGCCGATCTGTACCAGAGGTTTCAAGCGCTTGCATTACACAATATCTCTGGGCTGCCCCTGACCCCACCTTTCTGGGTGCTATGGGCTGAATTGTGTCTCCCCCACCACCTCAAAGATTCATAAGCTGAAGTTCTAATCTCCAGCACTTCAGAATGTGACATTATTTGGAGATAGGGTCTTTGCAGGAGTAATCAAGTTAAAACGAGGTCATTAGGGTGAGCCCTAATCCAGTATGACTGGTGTCCTTATAGAAAAGGGAAATTTGGACACAGAGACATGCACACAGGGGACCCACGTGAAGTAAGGACAGCCACCTTCAAGCCAAGAAGAGAGGCCTGGAACAGATTTTCTCCCACAGCCTCAGAAAGAACCAGCCCTACTGATACCTTCATCTCAGGCTTTCCAGCCTTCAGAGCTGTGAGATGATGATTTTCTGTTGTCTAAGCCGCTTGTGTGGTGCTTTGTTACAGCAGCCCTAGCAAACGCGTACACTGGGCCTACATATTTGGAGGCAGAGAGGATCTGTGGTCATATAAAAGTCATGTAATTTTAGAGCCCAGTGCTCTATTTTCCTGCATCCCACATCCCTCTTCCTTCTGCTGGTGTGTGAATCACTTTTGGAGATTTGTAAATGTATAGACTCCCAGGCCCTCCCCATGCCCAATATTTTGGGATCTCTTGGGTGGTCCCCCAAATCTCATGGGGTTGCTGTTGCAATGCCAGTTTTATTCAGTACTTCTGGGTGGGCCTGGAGGATCTGAGGCCACCTTTCATGGTCACTTTGGGGAATTAAATGCCTTTAACTTTGCTACTCAAAGTATGGTCTACAGACTGCCTGCACAGACACTGCCTGAGAGCTTTGCTGATGTGCAGAACCTCAGGGCCCACGCTGACCAGCTGAATGAGGCTCTGCCTGGGTGTTTCACTGCATTGTTCTTAGACCACACAGGGACTAAGTTTCTAAAAGCAACCATCAACTATTAAGCCAATGTAAAAAAGAAAACTTTTTGTTCTAATGAAGCAACTGGATTTCAGGGAATCTCTAGATTTTGCTTCTTATAGATCATCATCATCATCATCATCTTCGGATCCATACAAAGAAACACTGCAGTAGAGTAAATCTTACAGCTGGCATGAGGGGTGTATCTGGTAAGAATTTGCTGGGAATTTATGCATTCCCATTGGGATTCCCCTTTTGTTAATGGTAGAAGTTCTAAATCTTCCATGTGTGTGTGCGTGTGTGTGTGTGTGTGTGTGTGTGTGTGTGTGTTTAAGATTAAAGTAAAAACACTGTTCAAAAACATGGTCAGTTTGAAACTTAGAAAAGATATTTCTCTTACTGCCTAAGTAGTCAGTCACCTTTGCCATCCCAAGGCCTGGCTACCCTGTGACACTTGCAGAAGTAATCCACTGAGTCTCCTCCTCCACCAGACATCATCAGCCAGTTTCCTGTCTTGAGTCTTTGTTCTTTTTGGAGGCAAAGAGATTTGGAAATTTCTTCAATACAATCTGTCATCATTAGAAGGTAGACTTAAAATCAGCATGGAGCTCGTTACAGACCCCACCCAGGTGAAGATGACTGAGATTCCCAACAGCAGGGCAGGGTCAGCTAGAAGGAGAACCTCCAGCAGGAGCTGAGGGTGTCAAGTTCAGCCCCACCCACTGCTTAACCTGGAGTCCTGGAGGGGCTATTCCAAAATGTGATTATTCTCCTCCAATTCAGGGGGGAGTGGCCCTCCTCTCAGCAGTGCCTTCTAGTCAGAGCAATCTGTTCATCAGTTTACACCCTGAGCTCTTGTTTACAAGGTATTCTGGGTTTATCCTGGGTATCCAGTTTACACCCAGGATATTCACTGGGCCCTTATATTCCTTTTCTTCACTCAGGACTCTGGCAGATCCTTAGCCCTTCCCAGACCTTGGCTTCCTGGTCAATGACACATCAATGACCACACCTATGACGGGGTTTACAGTCTGTGGAACAATTCAGATGAAAATGTCTGTATTTTACAAAACACATCAAACCTTTATTCTAGAAGGGCCTTAGACTTTCCCACGAATCCAAACAGACTCCAGGAAGTCTGCTAGCTTTGGATGGCCAGAACTATACAGGCTTCTTAGTAGCTTGAGAACAAGGAGACTGAGGTTGGTAGGGGGAGATATGTGAGAAATAAGGTTTGGAATAAAAAATAATTTAAGCAACCATTTCTGAAAGGCTAATGGCCTCCGGAGATGGCCTTCTCTGCATACACACATTTGTTTTACTTGCCGATCTTGGCTTTGGGTGTCTTCTGTGAAACTCTTGAGTGTCAATCTTCTCAGTCATATAGTGGAGAGATGAGTACCATTTGGATTTTACCAATAGGTGACACCATCATCACCACCACCCCACCACCACCATCATATCAATGTCTGAGGAGAGGCTTGGGTAAGGGCACCCCAAAGGCAGCTTGGAGTCCTGGTCATGCAAAGCAGCTCCTCAGTCAATATCTGTGCAGCCAGTGTGGCTCCAACACTTCACTCATATGGCAAATGACATCCATACAAGGTTGAAGACAGCAAAACCCACAGTCAGCTCTTTTAGCATCTTTAAAAGATGTTAACTGCGGTAAAATACAAATAATGTAAAATTTGTGATCTTAACCATTTTAGAATACACAGTTCAATAGTACATTCACATAGTTTGCGCAACCATCACCACCATCCAAGAACTTTTTCGTCTTCCCAAACTAAAACTCCATCCCCATTAAACAACAACTCCCAATTACCCCTTCTCCCTAACACCTGGCACCCACTGTTCTATTTTCTGTCTCTATGAATTTTAATATTCTAGGGACATCATATAAGTGGAACCATGCAGGATTTGTCCTTTTGTGACTGGCTTATTTCACTTAGCGTAATGCCCTCAAGCTTCATCCGTGTTGTAGCATGTGTCAGAATTTCCTTCCTTTTCTAAGGCTGAATGATATTCCATTGTATGCATCCCTCAAGCTTCATCCATGTTGTAGCATGTGTCAGAATTTCCTTCCTTTTTAAGGCTGAATGATATTCCATTGTATGCATCTCATCTGGTCAATGGACACCTTTTGGCTATTGTGAATAATGCTGCTATGAACATGGGTATAAGAATATCTCTTCAAGACCTTGAATTCAATTTTGGGGGGTATATACTAACCATGTTTTATTAACAACACATTTCATTCTGAACTTCTATCAGAATGAGCAGAGACTGAGGGCTCTCAAAATGCTTCCAGCCACCAGGACTCTCAGTGGCTGTGGTACCAGGTGACTAGTTGATTATCCTCCAAGTGAGTCAGGGGTCTCAGGCCCAACCTCAGCTCTGGCTTTTTTCTGGATGAGACATTTTATTTCATGGGAGGCTTCAGTTTTCTCTTGTGAAGTGAGGTGATTGGTTTGGTGGTCGCAGGTGTCATTGCCCTGAGATCATGAGAAAGGAATTAATGCTACTCATCAGTTGAACTTCCCAGAAGGCAGGACCTGAGGCCCAGGAGGCTGGCAGCAGCCAGAAGGAACAGCATTGGTTCTTCCTCCCTTCTCTCCTGACCACCTGGCTGTTTTCCAGGAACAGGAGCAGCTCATACCTGGTTTGTGAATTGCTTAAGCTATAGGGTCATTCCCAAGGCTCAGATGAAAGCATGGCGTCCACATGGTTCCTGGTAGCCCTGCATTCTTTCTCCTAAGGGGTCCTCGAGTGGCCTTCATCAGCTCACCTGCTCACGTCTGCTGCTCTTTTCAGTGGCCGTGACCGGATAGGAATGAGAATCCTTTACATTTACCTGTTTTTAGGTTCAATGTTCGGTCCCTGCAAGTCAACACCATTTCTTTGCTTTTGAAAGAAGGGAAATGAGGTATTTATTCTAAGATACGAGTGTTAGCACAGTTGGGCAGTGATCTCCAAAATTCCCTTCTTTGTGGTGATGTGGTGAGAAGCAGGATGGAAGTTTAAAGTTCAGGTTCATTGGACACTTCATTGGATGTGCCTCCAAACACACACACATGTGTGTCCAAAATAATATAAACCCCATAATATAAACCACCTGCAGTTGCATAACTCAGCCAGAAAACACATGAGAATGGGCTTTTCTGTGGGTTCTGGGACCTTATCCATCCCAATCTCACAGCAGCACTGCTGAGAAGAGCCTTTTCACAGGACTTGGCCATTTGTGATTCTGCTCCCACCTGGGACTGCAGGAAGACCTGAAAAGGAAAAATACAACAGGCATAAATAAAAAACTTTCCAAAACCAGCAGAATTAAACTTTAAGATTTGGGTTGGTTTGGATTTGAGAGGAGGAACAAACTAGTAGTTGCCTCTCACTAGCAAAACAAAAGGCTCTAATTAAATTTTACCACCCAAAGTTGTAGGCATTGCATGATACTCTCAATGTTGATAGAATACGATCTAAAAGAGCCAGACTCCTCTTTCCATGTCAGTTCAAGTGACAAGTGCATTTGAGATTCTTTGGGAGAGTTTACGCACTATAAGCTCCAGTTTTCGATTTCCAGTGGAGAAACAACACTATGCCTGAACAACCTCAGGAGCTACCTGAGCAGGACCTGGTAGCCATGTGGTTTGCTGCAGCTTCTTCTACTTCTCTTCCTCTTTCTTCTTTTAATAAACTATTTATTTTATAACAGTGTTAGATTTACAGGAAAACTGCAAAGATAGTACAAAGAGTTGCTGTAACCCTCTCCACCAGTTTCCCCCATTGTTAAGATCTTACCTTACCTTAGTACATTTGTCACAACTAAAGCCCACAGTTTATTCCATTCCACCAGCTTTTCCGGTAACATTCTCTTTGTGTCCCAGGATCCAGTCCAGGGCATCACATTGCTTTTACTAGTCATGCCTCTCCAGCCTCCTTTGGTCAGTGATAAGTTTCTCAGTGTTTCCTCATTTTTGATGACTTTGACCATCTTGAGGAGGACTGGCCAGGTATCCTGTAAAATATTCCCCAATCTGGGCTTGTCTGGTTTCTTTTTCTTAGTTAGACTCAGGTTATGGGTTTTTAGAAATAGTACTACTGAGGTGAAGCACCTACTCAAGACATCTTATCAGGAGTACAGGACATTTGCTCAACATCACAGGTACGAGTTAACCTTCATCACTAGTTAAGATGGTGTCTGCCTGGTTTCTCCATTGTCAAGTTACTATTTTCCTTTATCCTATTTTATTCTTTGCAAGTCACTAAGTCTAGCCCATTGTCAAAGGGGGAGAGAGAATGGAATTAAGCTTTACCTCCTGGAGGAAGTATTCCAGTATTCTTTGGACTTCTTCTCTGCAGCTACTTTTTAGACTTGCATTTCTGTCATAGTTCTTGAACATTTTCTACTCCTACAAGGACACATAACTGTGACTGGATAAGTTGTGACTCTGGGGTGGTGGGACCTCGGTCAGAGTCACAGACCTCAAGCATATTAAAAGCATACATATTACATTGTATGTTCCCCAGCCACATTGGAAGTAAGTTACAAATTAATAATAGAAGGGCAACCAGAAAATCCATAAGTGTTCAGAAATGAACATTTTAAATACATTTTAAAATAACCCACTGATCAAAAAAATTCAATGACTATTAGAAACTATTTTAGATGGAATGTTAATAAAAATGTCATATCAAGACTTGTAGGATATGAATACAGCAGTGCTTAGAAGGAAAATTATAGCCTTAAAAGTATTTATCAAGAAAGAATAAAGACTGAAGTTCATTACTCATGTGAGCCTCTCAAAAAGTTAGAAAAAAATGCAAGTTTAACCTGATAGAAGGGAATAATGGTAAGAGCAGAACCAATGAAATGGAAACAAACATGCAACACAGAAACTCAAAAAAGGCAACAGCTGGTTCTTTGAAAAAACTAATAAAATTGATAGACCTCCAGAAAGACTGTAAGAGCATAAGAAGGGGAAGAAAGAGGAGAGTGAGGAGGAAGAAGAGATAAGAGGAGAAATAACCTATAATATGTTTAAAAAAGGACCGTACAGAATTTGTCCATCAAAAGACAATAGTTAAGAGCATAAGAAGGCAAGCTAGAAAGTGGCAGAAGATATTTTCTATTTATACAAATACTCAGTAAAGGGGTCATATCATATGTAAGGAATTTCCACAAATCAATAAGGAGGAACAATAATGAATAATAAACCTATGGAACCCTCGTACACGGCTGGTGGGAAGATACATTGACACAAGACTTTGGAAAATTGCTTGGCAACATCTGCTTAAGCTGAACATATGCCTACCAGATGACCTAGCAGTTCCACCCCTAGGAATATACCCAACAGAAGTGTGTTCAGATGTTCCCCAGGAGACATGCCTGAAAGCGTGTGTGGAAACTATTCACAAAAGCCCCAAATTGGAACCCGCCCAATGCCAGCCTCGGGTGGGACGGTCGCACCAGTGGTGGTCTTCTGCTGGAAAAGAGCACCACTCAGCTGGAGAATGAAGAGCCACATCTACACGCAGCCACACAGGTGAATCTCACCAATATAACGTGGAGCAGAAGAAGCCTGCATGAAGACTCAAACAAGTCCACGTAGCATGGTTACAATTCCAAAATCTAAAAACCAGGCAAACATGTATGGGACTGGAAATCAGCATAGTGGTATTTGGGAGGATAGTGATAGTGAAGGGGTCACTAGGGGCCATTTGGAGGTGGTCATGCTTCATGTCATGACCAAGGTGCTGGTGACCCAAGGGCGGAGCTGGAGGCGTGTCTGTGCGCAACTATCATGTGCTTCTGGGAGCAGCCTGCCTCCTCCCAGGTAAGTGGTCCCCTGAGGCTCCCAACGTAGCACGTGAGAAGTTTTCGTCTTTACAGTCTCACGGCTCTCTTCTTGCTTCTATTTCAAAACACAGCAGAAGTGAAAAGCGTTTAATAACAGGGTTGTCCCCCGGCCCCGCACTGGCTCCCATCACTGCGATGAATGAGCTGTGTGACCCCATGTAGCTGCCGTCTCCCCTGTGAGCTGGGTGCAAAGCAAGATCAACCTCTGAGTTTATCAGGAGGATTAAATGCTTCCTACCTAGCACAGAGGCTGGCAATGAGTAATAACCACAACTCAGTACAAATGAGCTTTATCATTAGAGCAAATTTTAAACCATACTTGATTTTAAATACCAATGGATATTACTTTCTTTCTGGCTGTTGAAACCTTTAGCTCTCAACACTGGTTTTTTTTTCCCCAATATTAAGAAACAATTTTAACAACAGTTAATATTGAATTATTTAAAAAACAAATACTTGTATCTCTACAGAACAAGACTCTTTTTTTCTAACTTAACAAGTTACAGAAATAGAGTAAATGATAATGACAGTAAGGTTTTTTCATACTTCTTACAGATGAAAATGACATCTTCTACGATTGCTGTAATTAGGGGCTCATTCTGCATTGGTAAGAAAAACAGTAGTAACAGCATAGAACTACAAAACCAATTGTTTGATATATGGTATCTTAATAAGCCATCAAGGTCGAGTGTTCCCAAACACACTCATCAGAACCTCAGATCTGTGGGGACCTGTGCGTTTAAAAGCTCTTAAGTGCTCTTGAAATATCTTTCAAAGTGATTAGAGCAATCAGCCAGGATTGGGAATCACTGTTATGGTTTACCTCCACCTTTAAAAGAAAACTCAGCCACCAAAAACATGAACATCTACCCTCCTATTAAAGGTGTTTAAGTGATGGCTGTTGGACAGACCTGTTCATGATTTATTTCAGTGATTACCCTTTTTCCTTGAGTGAGCAGAGGTTCTTTGTGCTCCAGTGTAAGCCATCTGTTTTGGGAATGTCTTGACTGAATATAGAATATCTGAACCCTGTTTTGTCCTAGGAAAGCAGGGGCGGGGGCCAGGGTGGGGTGTTGTTCCTGCCAAGGACCAGAACAGCAAATGCACAGCTGACTCATGAGGCAGGTCAGGACTGAGGAAGTAAATGCAGAAATCCAGATGGGTGAGGAAGCCAGGGGGGCATGGGGCTTCAGGGTCTGATGTGCTGCAATTCCAGGGGCTAGAGGTTGGGACAGAACAGGCCAGAGCACCAACTCAGCCGGTGAGAAGATGGGGGCTGGGGAAATCTCTTGTCATGCCGTCCCACGGCTCACCATGGGGCTGTCCAGCAGGGAACCATACTTCTTATGGGGTGGCCCAGGGGCCCAGGAACACATGACAGGGCTCAGGCTGCGAGGCCTTCTTGGGGTTCAGTCTGGGTATCAGCATTTTGTCACTTCTGCCACTCTCCACTGGTTAAAGCAGGTCCTGGACCCAGCACAGATTCAGGGGACAAGGTTAGCCAAGGACATGGATCCTGGGAGGGCTAGTCACTGTGGCTACCAGTCCACCGGGCCACCCTTACTCACATATCTCTCCATCTTCGCACTCCACAGAGTGGACACAGGGCAGGGGGTGGGCACTCTTTGGTGAGGGAGGGAAGGTATGTACCAATAACCAATCCAACCTGCTTTTGTGTTTCAGTCCTAGCCTTTGCCTCCAAACTCATAAGGTTTCAAAGCTTGTTTCCCAGTTTGTTGTTTGGAACTCAGGCCCCACCTTATTCAAGACATAGCTGTACCTGTGGCTAGTTTCCTAGGCTGGCCCGAAGAAACGGTCATTTTGCTAATAACCCCTGTGATTGTGATATCATTTCCGCTGCATGGCATGATTTAAAAAATCTAGAGCTGGTCTGGAAGCTGGCTGCCCCTTACAACACTTCATAGGAGGAAGAGGGTTCTGTGGTTCCCTGCGTGGGAGGTGGCAGCTCAGTCTTCCCACAGTGGTCCCCCCAACCCGTCCCTGTCTCCCTCCCTCCCTCTCCATCCCCTCCCCCTGCTCACAGCCTCTACTGGGGCCTGGGGCGCAGGCAGGCTTGGGCTTGAAGTCTGCCTTTGCCACTCATTCCCTGGGCAGCCTTTGAACCTCACTCTCCACGTCTACCCAGAGGGGAAAGAAACAGAAAACACAGGCAAAGCACCCAGATCTCTCCAAGACATTCTCTAGGGAAGGCTGTCAGGAGGAGGGTGGGGTGGAAACAGAGACCCTGGCTTCCCTGGAGAGTGTCATGATGAGTGTCAGCCCCGGGCCAACTGTCCTTCAGACTCTTGGGGTTTTATTGACCCTCCAGAGCCAATGGCGTTTGCATGATGGAATGGAGTTTGCATTATGCTGAGCTTTCCTTTCTTCTAATACCTAGAGATTGTGTTTAAAACTTGGCATCACTATGAAATTGCCAACATAACCCATTTGGATGGAAGCAAGTTGTAAACTTGTGCTTACTTTTCCTGCAGGCTGACCAAGAGGCCTGTCTTTGCCTCCAGGATCAAGGAATTTTGCCACTGAGCAGAACAGGTGATAGGTTTCTCATTTGTTTTTTGTTCAGGAGACAAGAATTCAAATCCCACTCAGTTAGTGGGTGATGTGGCACTTCTTGTCCCATTGTTTTCTGTGTAGGTCAGTGGGCAACCTGGCAAGACACTTGATTGCAAGCCTGAGTCCTGGGGCTTGGGTGGATCCTGAGTGTAAAGAGCAGAAATTTGGCCCTTTCATTATGCTTTCTGCTGGCCCTACCCCCAGGCAGAGAGCTTGGGCTCTCCTGAACATCTGTCCCCTCCCTGACTGCGTGCAGGCCCTTGTCTGCCACCCTGGCAGGTGGACTGGACCCTGATGGAGATGTTGGTTGGAGGCTCATAGACTCAGGAGGCTTCCGGATTCATCCTGTTTCATCCACCTTTTCTGCCACATTGGGCCAAGAGACAGTGGAGTGACCCCTGACCAGCTCGTGAGGCCCAAGAGGAAAGAGAAACATTTCTCTCATTTAAACCACTGTTTTTTTGTTTTTTTTCCCAGTGAGGGGGGGGTAGAGAGAGTGAGTGGCAGGTGGGTTTCTGTCATTTACAGCCAAGCGGTACTAAATATTTCAACAGCCAACTTATCTGAACATGCGTTATAAAATTATATCATCTAAACACAGATTTTTCCCATTGTGGAGAATTGCTGGGACCATTCCACCTGTTCTCTTTTCTTCACAAGGCTTGTTTATGGCCAGAATCTCTGCAAGTGGGAAAAGGGAGAGGCAAATGGCACCC
Source organism: Delphinapterus leucas (assembly GCF_059928025.1). Classification (NCBI taxonomy): domain Eukaryota; kingdom Metazoa; phylum Chordata; class Mammalia; order Artiodactyla; family Monodontidae; genus Delphinapterus; species Delphinapterus leucas. Next base: position 30,351,962 of record NC_143134.1, read on the forward strand.
AGTGGTTGGGTTGGTTGAATCTTTACTGGAGTTGCTACTTGATTTCTCAATGAATGTTTAGGTAGAGGAAGATGTTGGCAACAATTTGATTTCTGACTTGTCAACATGTCTCTCAACTCTAAACAGGTGTAAAAGATGTTTAAAAACCTTCCATTTCAAGCACACAAGTGTAGAGAGAATGGTATAAGGAAACCCCATGGACCGCAAACACAGCTTCAACAATTATCAGCACTTTTCAATTTTATTTCATTTATACAGTAGTTCTTTAACTTGTTAGAAATGCAAATTATAGGCCCTATCCCAGGCCTAAGGAATCAGAAGCTCTGGCGGCTCAGCAATCTGTGTTGAGCAATCCCTCCAGGGGATCATGGTGCATGCCAAAGTTTGAGAAACCCTGCCTTTATTCCTCCAGGTTTGTTCTTTTTTTTTGTTTTTGTTGAGTTTATTAGAGCAAATAATGGACTGCATATTTTTTATTACTAGATCCTTCTGTGTCCATCTCTAAACCAAAAGGACATTTATTCTTTGATATAACAGATGCGATATTATCACCTCTAACAAACCCAATTGTTGTTCATTAATATCATCTAATGCCCAGTGCATATTCAAACTTCTGATTATCTTTAAAATGCCTTGTTACATTTGGCTTTTAAAATCTGGATCCAAACAAGGGCTACACATTGCATTAGCCTGTTAGGTCCCTTGATTCTCTTGTAGTCTAAAAGCATCTGCCATCTCTATTTACTTATCTACTTATTTATTTCTGTTTAGAGGAAACATGTCATTTTTCCTATAGAATGTCCCACATGTTCAGAATTTTGAGTCTCCATGTTTCTGTGTCCACAGCTACATGACAAGCAGTTCTGTGAAAACACAGCTGAGCATTACAGCCTCTGTGAGGTGTAGCTAATGATGCCGCCCTGCTCTTGGCCCCCCCAGGTGACTCTTCTAGTTTCTAATGGTGCCATGGCCAGTATCATTTCTCCATCAACGAAATACTAAGTTTGGATGGAGGTGGGGAATGGGCTGGAGACTGATACACCAGCAGGGGTGCCTGGCACATAGTAGGTGCTCAATATTATTTGAACAAATAAGTGAAACAAAAGGACCTATTATCTGTTCCCTCAGCATCCCCAGGGAGGCCACTATGCCCACTGCTGACTTAGGACATCAGACACTTTCTCCTGGACCCCCCTGCAAACATGACCAAGTCCGACACCTAGAGCCCCATCTAGGTAGAGACTCAACTGGTGAAGCTCAGAGGAGAGGTTAATCTTCTGGATTATTCTAGCTCTATTGTGTTCCTGCCAAGGCCTGCTTGATAAAAAATGAGTGAAACAACAGGAACTCTCATTCAAAGCTCCTGCTGGTGGGAATGCAAAATGGAAGATGGGCTGGCCGTTTCTTTCAAAACTAAACTACTCTTACCATGCTATCCAGCAATCGTGCTCCTTAGTATTTACCCAAAGTAGTTGAAAATGTATGCCCACACAACAATTTACACATGGATATTTATAGCAGCTTTGTTCATAAATTCTAAAACTTGGAAGCAACCAAGATGGCCTTCAGTAGGTGAATGGATAAATAAACTGTGATATATCCTGACAATGGGATATTAGTCAGTGCTAAAAAGAAAGGAGCTATCAAGCCACAAAGAGACATGGAAGAACCTTAAATGTATGTTATTAAGTGAAAGAAGCCAATTTGAAAAGGCTACATACTGTATGATTCCAACTCTATGACATTCTGGAAAAGGCAAAACCATGGAGATGATAAAAGGTGAAGGGGGGGGTGCTTCTCTGGTGGCGCAGTGGTTGAGAGTCCGCCTGCCGATGCAGGGGACACAGGTTCGTGCCCCGGTCCGGGAAGATCCCACATGCCGTGGAGCGGCTGGGCCCGTGAGCCATGGCCGCTGAGCCTGCGCGTCCGAAAAAGGTGAGGGAATGCCAGGGGTCAGGGGTGGGGAACAATGAATAGGTGGAGCACAGAGGATTTTTATGGCAGTGAAAAATACTCTGTATGATACTATCATGATGAACACATATTATGCATTTGGCAAATCCCATACCATGTACAACTCTAAGAGTGAACCATAATGTAAACTATGGACTCTGCATGATTATGTTGCATCAGTGTAGGTTCATAGGTGGTAACAAATGTATCTCTCTGGTGAGGGATGTTGATATAGGGAGTCTGTGCATGTGGGAGCAGGGGATATGTGAGAAATCTCTGTACCTTCCCTTCAGTTTTGCTGTGAACCTGAAAGTGATCTAAAATAAAATCTATTATTTTTTAAAGGATTGAAAAAGATGCCTGGGAATGGGAAGTCCTTCTTCACCTGCCCCACTTTCCTCTGACAGAAACAAGGGAGCAGTTAGGGGTGGTGAGCGTCTGCAGCAATTCAGGAGCGGGGCTAGTCAGTGGCATTTACCTGTACAACCCCTGAGGGGTCGCTCCTTTCTCTGGACACGTGGGTCTGTGAGAGTTCTCAGGGCTATTTCTTTTTTCTTTATGCAGCATTTCGGAATTTGATGTTTATTTCACAACAGTGTCTTGTTTCTCAGGTTGCTATGAACAGAAACAAAATAATAGGTATGAAAATGTCTTCAGATCTTCAGAAGAAAGCCATCCTGTAAACCCAGGTTATTATTCCTAATAAAATGATTCAGGACATCCATCTTCTATTTGTCCACTTCATCAAATAACAGATAATCTCCATTATTTCTCTCTCCAACTCCTACCCACACCTTTCTCCTCCCACCTCCTCTACAGAAAATAAATATCTGGTTTCGTTTAATTATGGGGTATAAAGTTTATATTTGTCTCAGAGATTTCCCTCTTTTAAAACAACTTTGTAGCTTTCCAGGTAGAAATAAAGGAGGACTGGGACTTGCTACCTCACTTTTCCCTTTCCTTAAGATTGTAGCACCAGGCACTCTCAATTCTGTAATTGCACAACTTTCCAATATTGGGTTTTTCAATGTAATTGGAAGGTTTCCCAAGGAAACTGAACTAGGTCTTTTATCTAATCATTGCCATTTAACAACTTTTAACTTATGGGGTTATTTCCCATACTTGGCTGGCTATGAGGTAATTTCTAGTATTTCAGGTTATATTATGGGAGATGAATCACTTCAACCTTGGAAAGTGTGGCCATGGATCTGGAGTCTGGTGTGGGGTCTTAGAGACACCGCCAGTGACTCACTCAGTTGTTAAGTCCTGGGCTCTGTGTTCATGCTCACCTCCCTTGGCTCAATGCCTATGGGCTCTCTTTTCCAAAGCCGTGCTCTGTTTTCCTTGCAGAGGAGTAGCTAAGGGAGCTTTTAGCAAAGGGGGGAATCTTTTGAGTGTTACAGTTTGCTGTAGAGTTTACTTCCAGACTGAGAGGCAGACAGAGCCAGGGAGTGTGAGATGTGCTTTCTGGGCAGTCCAGTTTCCCTAGTAAAATGGGGATAAGAGCAGCTTGCTTTTGAACTTTGTTGGTGAACTTGGCAAACGTTAGGGGTGGGTGGACTCTGAGGCCATCCCTGCAATATGGTTTCTCTGCCAGGAACTGGACACTGAGAATGTGTGAGAGCCTCCCACAGTCTAGACTGTTATTCCAGCAGAGAGCAGGGTCACACTCTACAGCTGGGCTCTGTGCACCACTCCAGGGTAAGTGAGCTGTAACTTCTGGGTCAGGCTGACATGCTCACAATGTACCCTCAGTTTTATCAACAACCCCCAACAGGAGTACTTCCACTTCTGGAAGTGTTTTGAATCTTGGTAAGCCACACACCTCCCATTTCCCCTGCAAACTTATGACATCTGATAGGACCTTCTGAAAAATGGTTCTTTTGAAACTGTAGACTTTTTTTTTTACAGTGTCTTTGTCATCAGTGTTCTGGTTCTCCTTTATTTATGTCAACCTAATAGCTCTTGCAAATATCTCTCAAGGATTCAAGGCCCCATGTTGGTTTGGTGACCTAAGGACTCCTCATAACTTCACATTCCCATCACCTCATTACTTTGTAAAGTAAAACAATGCTTTTACTTTGAAATGGAAATGTCCCTCCACTTGTAACACTGTAGCCTAAGAAAACCAAGCCCAAGTCATCTTCTTAAGTATGGATATTCAACTGTCACAGTGCTTTTTATTGAAAAGGCTGTTATTTGTCCATCAAGTTACCTCTGGAACTTGGTCAGAATCAGTTGTTCATACAGTATGCCTGTGTTTCTGGACTCGCTATTCCATTAAATTGATTTTTTTTAATCTATGTTTTCAACAAATTTACACTGTCTTGATTACTGTAAGCTCATTATAATCTGGAAATCAGGTAGTGTTAGCTCTCCAAATTTGTTTTTATCTTTAAATGTTGTTTTAGCTATTGTAAGTATTTTGAATTTCTGTATGAATTTTAGATTCGATTATCAAATTTAAGAAAAGACTGCTGGCATTTCAACTGAGATTGCATTGATTGTACAGATCAATTTGTGGAATTCACATCTTAATAATACTGAGTCTTTCTACCCATGAATAACCTATATGTCTTCATTTGTTTAGGTCTTCTTTAATTTTTCTCTATAATATTTTATAGTTTTCAGTGTACAGTTCCTTCACTTTTGTCAGATTAATTCCTAAGTATCTCATGTTTTTATGCTAATATAAATAGTATTATTTAATTTTCAATTTCCAATTATTTGTTGTAATAGAAATACAATTGATTTCTATCTATTGATCTCATATTCTGGAAAATTCCTAAACTCATTTGCTTGTTCTATTAGCTTTTTTGTAGATTCCAATATAGATGATCATGTCATATGCAAATAATAAAGGAAAGCCTTTTTCCTTTTGTAATATGAATGCCTTCAATTTCTTTTTCTTGCCTGATTGTTCTGGCTGGAACCTCCAGTACAATGTTGAATAGAAATGTGTTGTTTCTGATCTCAGGAGGAAAGCATTATATCTTTTACCATTAAGTATGATATCATCTGTGGATTTTTGGTAGATGCCTTTCTAGTCTTTGTTTGATGATGACTTTTATCTTGACTAGATGTTGGATTTTATCAAGTGAATTTTATGTGTCTATTGAGGCAATTTGATTTTTCTTTTTCAGTTTGTTACTATGATGAATTAATTGATTAATTTCTGAATGTTAAACCAACCTTGCATCCTTGAGATAAACCCACTTGGTCATGATGTCTTTTGCTTTTAATATATTGTCAGATAGACTAGCTAAAATATTGTTGAGAATTTTTGCACCTGTATCTGTGCAAAATAGTGATATGTACTGTCATTTCTTTAATATCTTTTTCTGGTTTTTGGATCAGGGTAATGCTGGCCTCAAAATGAGTTGAGAAGAATTCCTTCCTTCTTAATTCCTTAGAAGAATTTTTGTAGAATTGTAATTCTTTCTTCATTCAATGTTTTTTAAAATTCACCAGTGAAGCTACATGGGAGTAGAGTTTTTGTATGTGTTTGTGAGAAGAGTTTTAATTACAAGTTAAATTTCTTTAATTTAGGGTTATTCGAAGAGGCACAGACATAGAGAACAAATATATGGATACCAAGGGGGGAAGGTGGTGGGATGGATTGGGAGATTGGGATTGACATATATACACTACTATGTATAAAATAGATAACTAATGAGAACTCACTGTATGGCACAGGGAACTCTACTCAGTGCTCTGTGATGACCTAAATGGAAAGGAAACACGAAAAAGAGGGGATATATGTATACGTATAGCTGATTCACTTTGCTATACGGCAGAAACTAACACAACATTGTAAAGCAACTCTACTCCAATTAAAAAAAAAGTAAAAACAAAAAATTTATGGTTATTTGGGCTATCTATTTCTTCTTGAGTGAACATTGGTAGTTTGTGTTTTTCAAAAACTTTGTCCATTTCATCTAAATTGTCAAATTAATTGACATAAAATTGTTCATGATATCTCCTTATTGTCCTATTATTATTTTGATTCTGATGTGATGTCGCTTTTTTCTCCTGATTTTGGTAATTTGCGACTTCTCTCTTTTTTTTTTTTTTTTGTGGTACGCGGGCCTCTCACAGTTGTGGCCCCTCCCGTTGTGGAACACAGGCTCCGGACACGCAGGCTCAGCGGCCATGGCTTACGGGCCCAGCCGCTCCGCGGCATGTGGGATCAACCCGTGTCCCCTGCATCGGCAGGCGGACTCTCAACCACTGTGCCACAAGGGAAGCCCCTTCTCTCTTTTTTTTCTGATCAATCTTGCCTCATATCTGTCAATTTTACTGATCTCCTTAAAGAAACCATCTTTTATTTTGATTTTTCTTTCTACTTTGTTTTATTAATTTCCACTCTCATATTTATTTATCCTTTCTTCTATTTGCTTCGGGTTTAACTTGTTCTTCTTTGTCTACTCTTAATGTAGGAGCTGAGATTTTAAATTTGAGACTTTTGTTTTCTAATATTAATGTTTAATGTTATATTTCTCCCTAAATGCTCTAGTGACATGTCATAAATTTTGATTTATTGTGTTTTTATTTTCATTCAGTTCAAAATATTGTGTAATTTGATTTCCTTTTTGGCTCATGGCTTATTTAGAAATGTGATGTTTAGTTTCCATGTGTTTGGAGGATTTTCCAGAGATCTTTCTGCTGTTCATTTTAAATTTGATTCCTCTGTGAGTAGAGCACAACATTTGTATGGCTTGGAACATTGTACATTTCTTGAGACTTGTTTTATAGCCCCGAATTTGACCTATCTTTGTAAATATTATGTGTACATTTGAAAATAATGTGTATTATGTTATTGTTGGGGTGGGGGGAGAGTTCCATAAATGGCAGTTACGTCAAGTTAGGTGACAGTGTTGTTCAAATATTCTATATTCTTACTGACTCTGTTTATTTGTTCTATCAATTATTGAGAGAGGGTTCCTGAATTCTCTGACCATAGCTATGAGTTTATATATTTCTCTGTGTAGTTATATCAGTTTTTGCTTCAATTAGCTTTATTTTTAGTTATTGGGTGATATTTATATCATCTTGATGGACTGACCCCTTTGTCATTATGAAACCTCTCTCTTTATCCCTGGTTATTTTCTTTGTATAAAATCTACTTTGTCTGGTAGCAGCTCAAGCTTTCTTTTATTAATATTAGCATTGTATATCTTTCTTCATCACTTTACATATAACTAATTGTGTCTTTATATTTAATATATGTTTCCTATGGGTAACATATAGTTCTGTCTTGCTCCTGCATCCAATCTGACAATCTCTGTCTTTTAATTGAGATATTTAGACCATTTACCTTTCATGTGATTGATATGGATATGATCATTTGGTGTTTGTTTTCTCTTTGTCTCCTCTGTTCTTATTTCATTTTTCTGTATTTTTTAAAGTTTCATTCTGATTGATTTATTAATTTGGACTGTTATAATTCAAAGCTCATAATTAATTATTAGGATTAATGTTTTAATTTTATCTTCTTTGTCAGTTTTATTAACTATAACTTTATGTTTTGTTATTCTAGAGGTTGCTTTAATTTTTTTATATACAGTTTTTAATGATCACAGACTAGTTTTTAGTGCTATTACATCACTTCCCATTTTGTATAAGACCCTAACCTTCTATTTTTCTCATCCATAATTTTATTCTATTATTGCCATACATTTTTATATAATTAATTACACAACAAATAAACCCCATAGGACACTGTTATTCTTTGCTTAAATGGTTGATTATCTTTTAAAGATTTTAAATAATAAGAACAAAGCATTATACCTTTATCCATATAGTTACCAATTCTGATACTTTTTATTCCTTTGTATAGATCCATATTTCCCTGTGGTATCATGTTCCATATGCCTGTAGAACATCCTTTACCATTTCTTGTAGTGCAGGTCTGTTGTGGGTGAGTTCTTTAAGCTTTTATAGGTCTTAAAATGTCATTATTGTGCCTTAATTTTTTTTTTTTTTTTGTGGTATGCGGGCCTCTCACTATTGTGGCCTCTCCCGTTGCGGAGCACAGGCTCTGGATGTGCAGGCTCAGCGGCCATGGCTCACGGGCCCAGCCGCTCCACGGCATGTGGGATCTTCCCGGACTGGGGCACAAACCCATGTCCCCTGCATAGGCAGGTGGACTCTCAACCACTGCACCACCAGGGAAGCCCCTTGCCTTAATTTTTGAAACACGTTTTCATGGAACATAGAATTCTGAGTTGACAGAATCTTTTCTTTCAGTACTTTAAAGCTGTTACTGAACTAATTTCTCACTTGCATTATTTCTGACAAGAATTCTGCTGTCATTCTTATGTTAGTTCCTCTGTATATAATGTCTCTTTTCCCCTGTCTGATTTTAATATTTTCCCTTTATCCCTGGTTTTGAGCTATTTCATAATAATGTGTCTTGATGTTTCATAATAATGTGGCTTCATGTTTCTTGTGATTGGGGTTCAATGAGCTTCTTGGATCTGTGGATCTATAGTTTTCCTCAAGTTTGGTAAATTTTTTGTCATTATGTCATCAAATATTTTTCCCATCTCTAGCCTCTCTTTCAGGACCCCAATTACCTATATATTAGGCTCCTTGAACTTGTCTTACAGCTCACTGATGATATGTTCATTTTTAGAAGTTCTTTTTTCTCTGTGTGTTTCATTCCTCATAAAAAGTAAGATTTTTCTAGTCTGGTTGATAGGAACAGGCACTATTCCTGGATGTGTGTGTGCTTCAGGCACTGTTCCTTCCAATCTTCTCTACGGGTTCTTCCCCAGCCTTGGGTAGTTTCTTCACACATATATGCTGATCAGTACTTGGCTGAACATTCAAGGAAAACCCAGGGTTCTCTCCCCATGCATTTCTCCTTTCCAGGGCTCTGTTATGTGACCTCTAGCCACCTTGGTCTCCCAGACATTCAGCTCCATCTCCTCAACTCAGGAGTTTGTCAGGATCCTCCTGGAATGCTCCTATCCATGCCCCAACCTGAAAACACTATTAAAGTAGTAGGCTAGGACAATTGTTGGACTCACTTCATTTGTTTCCTGTTTTTCAGGGATTACTGTCCTTTGTTGCCCAATGTGCAGTGTCTGGAAAACAACTGCTTCATCTAATTTGTTACCTATATGTTTGTGGAAAACAATTGTTTTACATAATTTGTTACTTATATGTGTGTAGGGGTAAATCTGTTGTCTGTTATTTTATCTTGGCTAGAAGCTTATGTCTTTTCAATACATTTACTTGAAACCCTGGATAAGCTTGATGATTTCCTAGGAATGTATAATTTACTTAAAATGACTTGAAAAATATAAAGACACTGTTTCCCAGAGAGGAAATAGAAAAAGTTGCCCTTTAAATCTTGAGAAATCATTAGATTCAGTTGTTTCACAAAAAATTCTACCAAACTTTTCTATAGTAAAAACACCAGTGTTATTAAATGGTTCTGTTCTAGAACTTAGAAAAAGAAAGGAAGTTTCTAAGTCATTTTTATGAAATGAGAGTGGTAATCAAATTCAACAAAGATGGCACAAAATAAAATTACAGATGAGTGTAATGTATGAATATTGATTTAAAATTCATAAGTAAAATATTACTATAGCAATTCATCATAGCCAAGCAAGTTTTATTCCAGGAATATAAGAGATACTCAATGGCAGGAAATGGTTACTGTGTTAATAGACCTAGATTGAAAAAGCATATGCTTATTTCTGTGGATGCTGAAAGGTATTCAATAAAATTCAATATCCATTCATGATAAAGACTGCTTAATAAATTAGGTATATATGTATGCTATATGAGTAAGATAAAATATACCTATTTCAGCCTCAAAGCAACACTATCTTTTTTATTGGAAGGTACTTCTATTGAATTAAATAATAAGACAAGAATGCCCACTTCTATCATTGTTATTTTGTTTTGGAAGTAGTCAATACAATCAGAAGTACTAGTAAGGAATAAAAGGTATATTATTAGAGGTATAAAAATTGGAAGTAGAAATAAAATCATGATTAGTTTTACATAACATATAAATTATATTTTATCTATTAATTCATTATATACATGGAAAATCAGAGTATCCTCAGGAAAAAAAGTATTACAAACAATAGGAGAATTCAATAACATGGCTTGATACAAAATTAATATATAGAATTCTACAACCTTTATGTATAAAGCAAGAACCAAATAGAAGAAAAGATCCCATCTAAAATATAAGGAAAAATAATAAATGTATGAAAAATGTGGAGAATCTATGAGAAAAACTGTAGGATTATTGTGAAGATCATTTAAAAAACCCACCTGTACAAGTGGAAATACAGCTTAAGTACTTGACCAGAAGACTCAACATTACAAACATTTAAATGCTACCAGTAAAAATATCACTAGGAGTTTTTTTTTTTTTTAAACTAGGCAAAGTTCTTGTGGAAGAAGTAAATTAACGGAAAAACTACGTGAAAAACAAAAGTAATGAGCAGGTACTAACACTATTAGAAGTTCAAACATATTACAAAGCTTCAATAATTAAAATGGTGTGGCATTGGTACTTGGATTTATAGCTCAATGCCACAGATTAGAATGTCCAGAGATAGATCTATGGACTTATGAAAATTCACTATATTATAGAACTGGTATTTCACAGGTGAAAGAAAAAGATGAATTATTCAATAAATGCTTTTGGACAAATAGGGAGGCATCTGAAAAATATCAAACTCTACCTATATCTCACAGTTTACTTTAATTATAGGTAGATCAAAGATTTCAATATTTTTTAATTGTTAAAAATACTAGAGAAGTTGGTCTGACATATAAGGAGCTTGGAAGTCACCACTCCCATCCTCACACTAAGAAAAAAGCTGAAAGTGAAAATCAACAAGTCTTTTTAGATCCGTCAGAGAATTGAGGTCACAGCACAAACCACCACCCTAAAAACTGGAGACACAGGAAGCTACAGAGAGCCACAGCTTACCTGGAGCAGATATCACTCAGAAACCATCACTGCAGCCAGCATCAGGTAGGAATTTTTAAAGTGTAATTGACTAATTGCAAGAGCAATTGCATGGACTAGCTTGAGAGCTAAAAATTGCTGGAGGCCGAACCTTGTGAGAAGGGGCTTATGATTTCCTGAAGTTTATCTCTAAGAGTCTTATCAGGTTCTCAGGGTAAAGAACAGAGAAAAGTCTCCTAATGCTTCCAGTTGGGAGGGCAAGGGAGGGGGTGTTGGTAAAAAGTAACCATTTTGAAATATCTCTAGGGCATTCTTTTCTTAACAAAGTCTGCCCTTAAAGGAAAATATTTCAGCAGAGACTAACCAACTTGGGTTTTTCCAGAGCCTAATAACATAGGGAAGTACCCAACTTCAGTCCCCTCTAGCCTTTCATGTGAGAGAAGGGAAATACCAATCCAAGCCTCCTCTAGCTGTCCTGACTCACCTAAAGGGGAAGGGGGCAAGAAATTGAGAGGCACTTGTGGAGGTCCCAGCCCAGGGGCACAGTCTCACTCAAAGACTAAAACTAATCACAGGACTATTGAACACTTCCCATCTCCCCCAACACCTCAACATCACATTACTAAAGACCTAATTACCACAGATAATTTTACCCAGTACATCATGTCCTGCTTCCAACAAAAAATTACAAAGCATAATAAAGGGAAAAAACAGAGTTTAGAGACAGAGAAAGCATCAGAATCAGACTCAGATATGGCAGGAAGGTTGGAACTATCAGATTAGGAATTTAAAAGAAGTATAATTAATACACTGAGGACTGTAATGGAAAAAGTAGACAACGTGCAAAACAGATTGATAATGTAAACAGAGAGATGGAAATTCTAAGACAAAATAAAACAGGAAAGCTAGAAATCAAAAACACTGTAAAAGAAATGGAGAATGCTTTTGATGGGGACATTAGTAGACTGGACATGACTGACGAAAGAGTCTCTGAACTTGAGAATATGTCAATAAAAACTTCCCAAACTGAAAAGCAAAGAGGAGAGACTGAAAAGAAGTGGAGAAAAATATCAAGCACTGTGGGACAATTACTAGAAGGAAAAGAAAGAGAGAAAGGAACAGAAGAAATATCTGAATCAATAATGACTGAGAATTTTTCAAAATTAATTTCAGAAACCAAAGCACAGATCCAGGAAGCTCAGAGAACACCAAGAAGGATAAATGCCAGACACCACACTTAGGCATAGCATATTCCAACTACAGCAAATAATAAGAAAAAAATCTTGAAATGAGTCAGAGTGAGAAAAAAAGGAAACCTCACTTATAGAGGAGAAAGGATAAGAATTACAGTGGACTTCTTTGCAAAAACCATGCAAGCATGAAGAGAGTAGAACGAAATATTTATATTATTGAAGAACAACAACAACAAAAAAGCTTCTACCAACCTAAATTTTTGCAGCCAGTGAAATTATCCTTCAAAAGTGAAGGAGTGATAAAGACCTTCTCTGACAAACAATAACTGAGGAAAGTTGTTACCAGTAGATCTGCCTTGCAAGAAATATTAAAAGAAGTTCCTCAGAAAGAAAAAAAATGTTATAGGTCAGGAACTTGGATGCATGTAAAGAAAACAAGAGTGTTAGAGAAAGAATAACTGAATGTAAATAAATCTTTTGTTTTTCTTATTCTTAATTGAGCTAACGGATAACCATTTAGTCAAAATGATAACAACCATGTATATGGTGATTATAGCATATTGATAAATGAAATTAATGATAACAATGATATAATGGAAGGGAGGAAGGGATTGGGAATACTCTATCTTAAGGTACTTACCTACCTGTGAAGCAGTATAGTGCTATTTGAAAGTCGACCTATATTAATTGCAAATGTATGTTGCAAACGTTACTAAAAAAGAAAGAGAAAAAAAGTATAATTGAGATGCAAGAAAAGGAGAGAGAATGGAATCATATAAAATGCTTCATCAAAACCACAAAAGGAAGAAAAAGAGTGGAAGACAGAAATAGAAACAGAGAATAAGGGCAACAAATAGGAAAAAATAACAAATATGGTAGCTGTTAATCTAACCATATCAATCATCACTTAAAATTTCAATGGTCTAAATGCACCAATTAAAAGACAAATACTGTCAGAGTGGATCAATAAACAAGACCCAACCTATAAGAAACTAACTAAATATAATGACACATACAATAATAAAGAGATTGGGAAATATATATCATGCTAATAGTAGTCAAAAGAAAGCTGGAGTGGCTATATTAAATTCAGACAAAGCCAATTTAAGAAGAAGGAAGATTACCAGGTATAAAGAGGGGTATTACATAATGATAAAGGGGTCAATTCTCCCAAGAAGACATATTCTCCTTAAGGTATATGTGCCTAACAACAGAGTTTCAAAATATATGAGACAAAAACTAATAGAATTTCAAGAAGAAATAAATACCCCTGTACTTGACAGTTCCAGCAATCAGAAAAATAGGAAGGACATCAATTAACTGAACATCACAATCAATTAACAGTATCTACTTGACATTTATAGACTACTTCACCCAACAACTACAGAATACACATTCTTCTAAAGCTCACATAGAACACTGACCAAAATGGATTATATTTTGGGTAATAAACTTAAAAGAAGAGAAATCATACAATGTGTGCTCTCAGACCACAGTGGAATTAAACTAGTAATCAATAACAGAAAGGCAGCTGGAAAATCCCAAACTTCTAAATAACACACAGGGCAAAGAATAAGTCTCAAGAGGAATTTAAAAATATTTTGAGCTAAATGAAAATAAAAGTACAACTTCCCATAATTTGTGGGATGCAACAAAAGTAGTATTTAGAGAGTATTATTTTGAATGCCTCTATTAGAAAATAAGACAAATCTTTAAAAAAAATCTAAGCTTTCATATTAAGAAACTAGAAAAGGAGGAGCAAATTATATCTGAAGTAAGCAGAATAAAAAATAATAAAATTACAGCAAAAATCAGTGAAATAAAAAACAGGAAATTAAGAGAAAAATCAACAAAATTAAAAGCTGGTTCTTTGAAATGATCATTAAAATAAATTGATAAACATCCTGCCAAACTAAAAAAATAGAAGAGAGACACAAGAAACTGATATCGTAAATGAAAGAGGGGTCATCACTACTGATGTAATGGATGTTAAAAAGATAATAAAATAATATTATAAACATTCTATATTCACAAATTTGATAACTTAGATGAAATGGACCAACTCCTTGAAAAGAGTTGATAAATTAGATAATCTGAATAGGTCTATGTCTATTAACAAAATTGAATCAATAATTAATAACCTCCAAAGAGATTATTATCTGGGCATCATTCCCAGATGGGTTCACTGGTGATTTCTACCAACATGTAAGGAAGAATTTATACCTATTCTTTAAAATCCATGTCATAAATTAGAAGCAGAAAGAATACTTGATAACTCATTCTATGGGGCCAACATTACCCTAATATCAAAACCAGACAAAGACATTATAACAAAAGAAAACTATATTTCTCATGAGCATAGATGCAAAAATCCTAGACAAAATATTAGCAAATTGAATTCAACAATGTGTGAAAAGAATTATACACCACAACAAAATGGAATTTATTCTAGGTATGCAAGTCTGGTTTGATATTTGAAAAACAATCACATCAACAAGCTAAGGAAAAAAAATCATGATAATATTAATAGGTGCAGAGAAACATTTGACAAACTTCAACACCCATTTATGATAAAAATTGTCTGCAAACTAGGAAGAGAGAACTTCTTCAACTGGATAAAAAAAAACAAAAACAGCTGTTAAAAGACCCCTACAGCTAACTTCATACATAAGGGTGGGAAACTAGACACTTTCTCTCTAAAATCAGGAACAAGACAAAGATGTTCCCTCTCATCATTCCTATTCAACATCGTACAGGAGATCCTAGATAATGCCATAAGACAAGGAAAGGAGATAAAAGACATACAGTTTGGGAGAAGGAAGAAATAAAACTGTCTTTGTTTATAGATGACATGATTGTCTATGTAGGAAATTCCAAAGAATCAAAAACAAAGAAACAAACAAACAACAAGAACAAAAACTCCTGAACTAATAAGATATTGTAGCAAGGTTGCAGGATACAAGGTTAATATACAAAAGTCAACTGTTTTTCTATATACTAGCAATGAACAATCAGAATCTGAAATAAAAATATAATGCAATTTACATTAGCAATGAAAGAATGGAACACAGGTATAAATCTAACAAAATATATACAAGATCTACATGATAAGAACTACCAAACTCTGATGAAGGAAATCAAAGAAGAACTAAATAAATGTGGAGACATTCCATATTCATGGGTAGGAAAACTAAATATTGTTAAGATATTAGCTCTTCCCAGCTTGATCTATAGATTCAATTCAGTCCCAATCAAAATCCTAGTGAGTTACTTTGCGGATATCAATAAACTTACTGTAAAGTTTTTTTGGAAAGGCAAGAGACTTAGACTAGGCAACACAATATTGAAGGAGAAGAACAAAATAAGAAGACTGACAGAATACCTGACTTTAAGTCTTGCTATAAAGATATAATAGTCAAGACAGTGTGGTACTGGTGAGAGAACAGACAAATAGATCAGTGGAACAGAATAGAGAGCCCAGAAATAGACCCACACAAATATAGTTAACTGATCTTTGATGGAGGAGCAAAGGCAAATTAATGGTGAAATGATAGGCTTTTAAACAAAGAATCTTGGAATGATTGGACATACACATACAAAAAACTGTTCTAGACACAGACCCTATACCTTTCACAAAAATTAACTCAAAATAGGCCACAGATTTAAATGTGAAATGCACAACCATAAAACTCCTAGAATATAACATAGGAGAAAATCTAAGTAAAGTTGATTTTGTGATGATGGTTTAGACACAATACCAGAGGCACAATCCATGAAAGAAAAAATTGATAAGTTGGACTTCATTAAAATTAAAAGCTCCTGCTTTGCAAAAGACACTGCTAAGACAATGAGAAGACCAGAGACTGCGAGAAAAAGTTTGTGAAACGTTAACCTGATAAAGAACTGTTACCTAAAATATACAAAAAGCTCTAAAATTCAACAATAGGAAAATAAAAAATCCAGTTAAAAATTGGCAAAAGATGTGAATAGATACCTCACTAATGAAGAAATACAGATGGCAAATAATCTCAATGTCATATATCACTAGGGAATTACAAATTAAAGCAAAACTAGGATACCACTGCACACCTATTGGGCTGGCTAAAATCCAGAACACTGACAATACTAAATGTGCAGCACAGGAACCTTCATTCATTGCAGATGGGAATGTAAAATAGTACAGCCACTTTGGAAAACAGTTTGGTACTTTTTACAAAACTAAACATACTCTTAATATATGACCCAGCAATCATGTTCCTTGATATGTAGTGAAATGAGTAGAAAATTTATGTCCACAAAATAAAATCCTGCACACGAATGTTTATAGCAGGTTTATTCATGATTGCCAAAACTTGTAAGCAACCAAGATGTCCTTCACCAGATGAGTGAATAAATAAACTGTGGTACCCAGCACTAAAAAAAATGGGCTAGCAAGCCATGAAAAGACATGGAGGAACCTGAAATGCACATTACTTAGTGAAAGAAGCTATTCTGAAAAGGGTATGTACTGTATGATTTTAAGTACATGACCTTCTGGAAAAGGTAAAACTATGAAGACAGTTAAAAAGATCAGTGGTTGCCAGAGGTTGGTGTTTAGGAGGAATGAAGGAATAGTCAGAACAAAGAGAATCTTTAGGGCAGTGAAACTATTCTGTATGATACCACAATGGTAGATAACATGTAGATAAAGGTAGATAACATTTGTCCAAACCCATAGAATGTACAACACTGAGCATGAATCCTAATGTAAACTATGAACTTGGGGGATGATTATTTATCAATGTAGGTTTACTGATGGTAACAAGTGTACAACCTGGTGGGAGATGTTGAAAGTGCAGGAGGCCCTGGGTGGGGGGCAGGGGGATGCAGGAAATGTATGGGAAATCTTTGTACTTTCCACCCAGCACCTCCCCCTTTTTGATGCACATTCTCCAGTCTCACATATGGTGCAAGACCACCACCTTCCTGTTCTTGTTACCTGGTTTTGAAGGACATGTCAGGCAGTTTTTAATTTGCCTGGCTGATCACTATTTTACATGATGTTGAACCTAGTCTCTCATTAATGCCCTGTGTAGATCTGACCATACTTTTGCTTTTTCACACAACCACATATGCATTTTTTAAATTGAATTACTTTAAAAAAAATTTAGTCACTTGTTTTTAGTCAATTGGTCACTTGTTTTGACCAATAGAACATCATCCTTTTTAAGTTAAAATAATTAATTTTTAATGTTCTGATACGAGTGGTGGTTTAATGCAATTATTGCTTATAATTTTCTCAAACAAGAGCTATAAGATACCAAACTAGAGATGTCAAGGTTTAAGATCATTTGCAAAGGAAAATAAAATAATATTAATTGGCACCTATTAGTGAATCAGAATCATGTTCAGGAATAAATATTCTTGTAAACTTCCAAATTTGCTGGCACATTTCTTACTTCTAAGTTTCTGAGCAAAAGCCTTTTCCTTTCTAATGATGACCACGATGCTGTGTTCCCTTCATTTGATTTATGAAGGCTGTCTTCTTTTGACTCAGGGTCAGTATGCTGAGTTTCTTCAAAGAGAACACACTCACTTTACCCCCTATAAAGATTACTGTTCCTTGGCACACATGGGATATGGAAATTTTCGCTTCCCCGTATGTCTTGTTGCCTGAGGATGAGGGAGGCGTGCCATAAAGTGGCAGTAATTCCTTAATGGAGATCGACCTAGGGGCCTGTGAAATATTCATGCAGTGAAAACAGAAATCTTATTTATATAGGTTTTTAGTATTATCTCAGAACCACTGCTCCATGAACTCTAAAGTTACCCTTAACTTAATTTCAGTAAATCCATAACTGGAATGTGTTTGGGCATGTTGTCTGCTCTTGACAGGCCCACTGAAAATACGTCCAGAGTAACATTTTTAATTCATGGCAAAAAGTGGTTCCCAAACTTTTCAGAAATAATACCATTTGCTACTAGAGAATAACTCAATGAACAAGACAAAATACCAGATTGCCATCTTTTAAGAAAGAGATGTTGTTTCACTGAGAAAGAAAAATATCTCCTGATGAATCTGACATTAGCACCACAGTGGGCTTCTGAGGGACTTCTTCCTTCTACATTTGGCCCCCTCTCCTTGTCCTAAAAGTGGGATCCCCCATGGTGTGTGTGTGTGGTGTGTGTAAGTGTGCAGTATGTGTGTGTGATGAATACATTATGTGTATGTATTCTAATCAAGACATAGTTACAAACAGTGGAATGCATGGGTCTTAAGCTCGCAGTTCAACGACTTACCAAATGCACATAGGCCTATGCAAGCAATACCACAGCCAACACATAGAACACCTGCATTAACCTCCAATGTTCTTTTCCAGTGACCATTCTGATTTCAATTCCCGTCTATTAGTAAGTACAATAGGAACAATTTTTGTCCAGCTTTTTTTTAACTTAGCATAATGTTTTTAATATTCATCTATATTGTTGTATGCATTGGCAGTTTGTTCTTTTTTAATTACTTAGTGACACTCCATTGTATGAATATAACATAATACGTTTATCCATTCTACAGTTGATGGATTTTGGTTGTTTCCAGTTTTGGCCATTACTGATAAAATGGTTATTTTAGTGCAAGTCTTTTAGTGGATATATGCTTCTGTTTTCTTTGTGTGTGGGGGGGGTATAGGGAGAGTACATACATATCTACAAGTGGAATTCTTAGATCGGAAGAAGAGTGTATGTTTAATTTTATAAGATATTGTAAGCTTTCTAAATAGTTGTATAATCTCACACCACTTCCAGCAATATATGAGAAATGCAGCAGCTTCATACCCTCACCAACACTTGGTATTGTCAGTCTTTTTAATTTTAGCCATTGTAGGGTTTGCAGTGGTTGTACTGGTTGTAATAACTTTTGATGTGTTCATTAACCATTCATACACATGCCTTCTTACTTGAAAGACAACACAAATACACATACCTTTGCTTCTGAGAAACTAGAGTTAAGATTATTTATTGATTCTTTTCCTATAGCCTTAAAAAATATAAGTGATAGGAGAGAATGAGAGTTCTTAATAGAGAATTCACTCTATTAAGCAGAGTGAATGCCAACAAATTGGCAAAATAGTTTTAAAATATTGTGGGGTTTTTACTTTTCTATTTTGGTTCTTTGTCCATCAGTTTGGGTGTTATAGTCCTTGTGATGATATCTATCCTTATTTACCTACCTAATGAGACAAACTCTGTTTTCTTCATGACCTTCAAGACTTAGCTGCCTGTTGTACATTTCTCTTATGGCCTTGCCAAAATAATCAGATATCAAAAGTAGTCACAAATTTCAGCCAAGATAATGACAAATTATGAGGGCCACCATGTTACCTGCATACATTTTACTGTAGTATACATACATACCCACATACACAATTCATGAATGTTCAGCCAAATTAATTTGTATAAAATGAAGACACTCAGATCAAAATGTAAACCATTTTTAACACTATAGCATATTCCCTAGCACCCCCCTCAATGATTACAACCACAAAGATAACCACTATTCTGATTTTCATTAAAATATATTGGTGTCACTTGTTTTTCAAAGTTTTATAAATGCAGTTATCCTATATGGACTCTTGTGACTGACTTCTTTCCCTCAGCATTATGTCTATGAGTATTACCCATGTTGATGTGCAGAACAGTGGCAGCTTATTTTTCATCACTGAATAGTATTCCATTGTAAAAATGCACCACAATTCATTTACCCATGCTAGCCATGGGCACTGGGGCTATTTCCAATTTTTGGTCTTTGCAAATAATGCTATTAGCATTTATTTATTTATTTATTTATTTCAGGTGCACATATGTATGAATTTCAGTTTGATATGTATTGGCTGTGTGTATGTTCTACCTTAATAAAAACTAGTTTTCCCACATAGTTGTACTAATTGACACTTCCCAGAAGTGCATAAGATTTCTTGTTGCTCTATATTCATACCAACCTCTGATATTATCAGGGTTTTTTTTTTGTATTTTACTCATTCTGGTGGGTGTGCTATCATTGTGTGTGCTCACTGTGGTTTTAATTTACATATTCTTGATAATAGAGTAGAGAATTTGTTTTTTGGAATAGGCTTTATTTTTCAGAGAAATTTTAGGTTTAAATAAACTGAAAGTAGAATTCCCATATATTCTCTCTTCCCTGCCCCACTAGAATTTCCTGTATTATTAACGTCTTGCATTGATGTAGTACATTTGTTACAATTGATGAAGCAATATTGATACATTATTATTAACTAAGGTCCATAGTTTGCATTAGGGTTCACTTTGGGTGTTGTATGTTCTGTGGGTTTTGACAAATGTGTAATGACATGTGTCCACGGTTACAGTCTTATACAGAATAGTTTCACAGCCTTAAAAATCCTCTGTGCTCTGCCTATTTATCCTCTCCCTCTTTCCCAATCCCTGAAAACTACACATCTTTTTACTGTTTTTGTAGGTTTGCCTTTTCCACAGTGTGATATAGTTGGAATCATATAAAATGTAACATTTTAAGACTTGCTTCTTTTACATGGCAATATACATTTAATGTTCCTCCATGTATTTTCATGGCTTGATAGCTCATTTCTTTTTATCACTGAATAATATTCCATCATTTGGATGTACCATAGTTTATCCATTCACCTACTAAAGGACATCTTGGTTGCTTCCAAGTTTTGACAATTATGAATACAGCTGATATAAACATCCATGTATAGGCTTTTGTATGAATGTTAAATTTTCAATTCCTTTTGGTAAATACCAAGATACATGATTGCTGGATCATGTAGTAAAAGTGTGTTTAGTTTTATAAGAAACTGTCTTCCAAAGTGGCTGTACTACCACCAATATGGATTTCTACCACCAATGAATAGATTTGAAGAACTTTGATATATTTATTAACCATTTGAATATTTTTTGGTGAAGTGCCTGTTCAAGTAAACTGCACATTTTTTAATTTGGTTGTCTTTTTTCTGTTTGTTTTTAGAAGCATTTATATAGTTTGGAAACCAATTGTTTGCTGATATATATATATATATATATATATATATTTGTTGGATACAACTTTTGATGAAATGAGATTCCTACTGGTTGTTTTTGATGAAGAGAGGCTCTTAATTTTAATATAGTCCAAGATATCAATCTTTTATTTTATATTAGTAATTTGTGCCCTGTTTAAGAAACCTTTGCCTACCTGAAGGTCATAAAAATATTTGCTTGATACATTGTAAAATCTTTATCATTTTCCTTTTTATACTTAGGTCTTCAACCTGTTCAAAATGGATTTGTGTGTGTGCAGAGACATGGACCACTACTCACATTTTTCATATGGATATTTAATTGATACAGCACCACTTATTGAAAAGACTCTTCTTTCTCCATGCCCTGCAGTGGTACCCTTCTCATACACCAAAGTGACCATATAGGTGTGGTCATGTCTTGCCTCTCTTGTTTCATCCTGATTGTCTATTTGACATTCTTTCTGCCAATGCCACACTCTTCATTGCTATAGTTTTAAGTCTTGAGGTCTGTAGTGTAAGGTCTCCAACTGTGTTCTTCAAGATTGTGTTTGCATTTATTAACTCTATACATCTTATATTAATTTTGAATCAACTTGTCAATTTCCCAAAAACACTTGCTGGAATTTTTATTGAGATCGCACTGAATCTATAGATCTGTCCAGCAATATCTTGACTTCCACTTCCAAACACAATCTTTGCTTTCATGTATTTTGATCTTCTTTAATTGGTAGTGTTTTATAGTAAATTGTGTAATGGGCCTGTATATCCTTGGTGAATTTATTCCTAGGTATTTGGTACTTTTCTGATACTTCTATGTGTGGCATTATTATTAAAAATTTATTTCTAATACATAAAAATACCATTGATTATTGTACATTGACCTTTTATCTAGTGACTTTGCTTATTTCACTTATTATCCTAATATTATCTGTAGATAGCTTTGGACTTTGTGCAAGTATGATCTTCTGAATAATCACAATTCAATTTTGTGAGTAGGTTTTAATGAATGTTTTACATATTAAGTTCAATGATGAGATGACTGCTAATTTAGTAACTATCTGCTTCTCAATGCAATGAAATTGGGAAGGAGAC
Source organism: Delphinapterus leucas (assembly GCF_059928025.1). Classification (NCBI taxonomy): domain Eukaryota; kingdom Metazoa; phylum Chordata; class Mammalia; order Artiodactyla; family Monodontidae; genus Delphinapterus; species Delphinapterus leucas. The sequence goes on from NC_143134.1 coordinate 30,374,179, forward strand.
CAATGACTTCATGGATTGCTTGGTCAATAAAGTGAGGGTTTTGAAGCCTGTAATAGTATGACAATGTATGGGATATATTCCTAAGTGACATCAGGAGGGTACAAAAGTGTTTGTATAGCTTAATTACAATAACTACTAAAACAGGTACATGTGTGTAAGCATGTTTGCGCTTGAAAATCTGCACATAGCTTTTGACTCAGCATTACACTTCTAGGACTTTAACTTAAGAGTAATTTTAAATATGTTTAAAATTTCATCTAAAAGGATATTCATTATACCATTTTTCATCAAAGTAGAAACTTAGAGAAATAGCTTAAATGTCCAACCATATAGCCTGGGTTCATTTCATTATGATAGTATGATGGAATTATCGATATGTAGAGACATTCAGAATGATATCATAGAATTAATTAAGGGAGAAAAATGTTCATGATCAAATAAGTGAAAAAACAGGTTGCAAAACCAAACAATCCCATTTTATCTGTCAATAATTATGGGTGCATATACTCAAACCATATTGGGGGAACTTCCGGATTTGTCAACAGTAGTCATGTCTGTGTTGGAATTGGGGTAGATTTTATTTTCTCATTTTTGTTTTTACTGCTTTAAAATAATCGCCTATGGGCTTCCCTGGTGGTGCAGTGGTTGAGAGTCCGCCTGCCGATGCAGAAGACACGGGTTTGTGCCCCGGTCCGTGAATATCCCACATACCACGGGGCAGCTGGGCCCGTGAGCCATGGCCGCTGAGCCTCCGTGTCCGGAGCCTGTGCTCCGCAACGGGAGAGGCCACAACAGTGAGAGGCCCGCGTACCGCAAAAAAAAAAAAAAAAAAAAAATTGCCTACGATGAAAATGCACAAAATTGTATTTTAAGTAATTCATACATGTGTATTTGGAAACATAAATGATATATGCAATAAAATATAAACAATACTTTTATTAGGGGGTTAAGATTGTTTGAAGATTTTTATCTTTTTTATTTTTTTCAGTTTTCAGTAATATTGCTTCTAAAATGGAGGTATATAATAATTTGGAAGACCTCCCACAGGGAACAGGTTATGATGAATGTACTAAGAGTCAGAGTGACATTACCGGAGGAGGCTGGTTCCTGGTGGAGGGTGAGAACAAGTCACAGCTGTCATATGTCAAGGCCGTTTGGGCTTTAAATTGCTCCTTCAGGCTGGCATAGGGCTCAGTTTCTTGGACAGAATTTACATCACTAACATCTCACCAGAACAGGTGTTAAAAATAAAAAAAGAATGCACTAGAACAGTAGAGAATCTTGTGCTGTTATCTCATTTTTTTAAACTTAGTTTTAAAAATAAAATCAAAACTACTTTTTCCCCACTTCTCTTTTAGGCATAGAATGGCTGATGGACCTGTAATAGTTTGCTAGGGCTGCTGTAACAGACTGCATGACTTAAACAACAGGAACTTATTGTCTCACAGTTCTGGAGAGGCTAGGAGTCTGAGATCAAGGTGTTGGCAGGGTTGGTTCCTTCTGACAGCTGTGAGGGAAGGATCTGTTCCAGGCTTCTCTCTTTGGTGGTAGATGGTCATTTTCCCCCTGTATCTTCATATTGTCTCCCTTCTATGTGTGTTTCTGTGTCCAAATTCCCCCTTTTCATAAGGACACCAGTCATGCTGAAGTCACACCTAATAAACTCATTTTAATTTAATTACCTCTTTAAGCACCCTCTTTCCAAATATGGTCACATTCTAAGGTACTGGAGTTTAGGAGTTCCAACACATGATTTTTTTTTTTTTTTTTTGTGGTACGCGGGCCTCTCACTGCTGTGGCCTCTCCAGTTGCGGAGCACAGGCTCCAGACGCGCAGGCTTAGCGGCCATGGCTCACGGGCCCAGCCGCTCTGCGGCATGTGGGATCTTCCCAGACTGGGGCACGAACCCTTGTCCCCTGCATCGGCAGGTGGACTCTCAGCCACTGTGCCACCAGGGAAGCTCCCAACACATGATTTTTTTTTTCGCTTGTTGAGTTTAATAACCACATTCTTGCAAATGGTATAACAGAAAGAGAACTGAGTCATAAAAAGCAAAAGATGTTTGTATTACTTTCCTAGGGCTGCTAACTCGGTGACTTACAACAAAAATTTATTCTTTCACAGTTCCAGAGGCCAGAGTCCAAAATGGAGCTGTCAGCAGGGCCATGCTCCATCTGAAGGCTCTAAGAGACAACCTTTTCTTGTGCCTTCCAGCTTTTGGTGGCTCCTGGCATTCCGTGGCTTGTGGCAGCATCACCTCAATCCAATACATGAATTTTTGGTGACACAATTCGACCCACAAAAGTGACATTCTTATTTGTGGTACTTATATGTTTGTCAGCTTAGTTTATGAGAGTTATAGCAATCATTTACGGTCAATTTTTTCCCCTCACCCACCTAACCTGGCATCTGGTTCATGGTAATGGTCCTGTGGTAACCAACAATATAACCAAGGCTTCTGATTGGGCTGTGTTGTGGTATCTTGCTTTTTATCTGCTGGGCATAGATGAACTTCTCATAGACATTGACTTTCAGTGATTTTCGCTTCCCAGAGGTGGGGAAGTCCTTCAATCTGACAGGACTTTTGTGATGGCAGATCCTAGAGCTATTGGAAGGAATTCTTGTCTCCAGATCATATCCTACCTTGTCAAAAGCACTGGGCACAAAACATAATTGCTGGTAGCCACTGTAACCTTTACATATAATAACTATCTGCTTTCACCCTATGGAATGCTCAGTGAGGCTGAAGGTGGACACACCAGAGATGAATTGGAGAGTTACAGGGTGAACAACAAGGCATAAGAAGATCAGTGGTCTCCAAAATATGGATGAGTTTTTAGAACTGGGATAGGTGTTAGATATGAACTGGCTGGCCCACTCCCTCATTTATGATAGGACCCTAAATGTCCGGTAGTGGGAGAATGGTTAAATTCAATAGAATGATTACATAACTACGGCAAACACTTACACGCAAAGCAGGATGGAAACACATTAGTAGGTCTATGCCTAAGAGAATAGAAACATATGTCCACACAAAAACTTTCATACACATTTTCACAGAAGTACTATTCATAATATCCAAAAAAAAATGGAAACAAACCAAATGTCTTTCAGTGGATGAATGGGTAAATAAAATGCAGTACATCCATGCAATGGAATATTATTTGCCATGAAAAGGAACTAAGTTCTGATACATGTTACAACATAGATGAAGTTTGAAAAAATTATGCTAAGCAAAATAAGCCAGACACAAAAGGCCACATATTGTATGAAAAATCCAGAATTCACATGAAATATCCAGAATAGGAAAATCCACAGAAACAGAAACCATACTAGGGAGGAACAAGGAGTGACTCCTCCTGGGTATGGGATTTCTTTTCATAAAATTCCCCGATGGTGACAGTGGCCTAACTGAGTATGGTAAAAAACACTAAACTGTACATTTATAGGGATGAATTTTATAGTATATGAATTATATTTCAATAAACCTGTTATAGAATAAGGAGCTGTATGAGAAGGCAGGAGAAAGCTGTATACAGAGGCTCTCGTTGTGAAGTGAGGTGTTCACGTTATGACTTAGGTGTTCCTCTGAGTGTTGGAGGGGTGTAGCCTGTGGCCCATAGGACTGTGTGGCAGGAGGGGGCAGGGTCACTGGAGGAACTGAGATTGGATTGTTGGAGGTTGGATGGGTCAGCCAGGGGATGCTGTTCAAGTCACCAGAAAGATGGCAGGAGTAGTAGACAGTCGGACTGTGAACCCAGGTCCAGGGTCTTCCATGAGTGAGTAGGAGAGATGAGAAAGTCAAATTAGGTTTAATCAGCCCCTGTAGCCCCTGGGAGCCATGATGACCATACTAAAGACTGTTTTACTTTAGACTACAGATTCTCTTTTTTAAAAAAAAATTTTATTGAAGTATCATGTAGGTTTCATGTGTATAGCACAGCAATTCAATTATACATATGTATGTTCTTTTTCAGATTATTTTCCCTTACAGGTTATTACATAATATTGAGTAGAGCAATCACAGATATTTTCATTTTGTACTACGGTAGTTGTAGATATCTCCAAATATCATTTACTCTCTCACTTCTTTAGTTATTTACACTAGTTATGAGACTTGTGGCTAGATCTTGTTTTCCTTTTAATTTAATTTTTTTATACAACAGGTTCTTATTAACTAATAATAAGTTATCTATTTTATACATATTAGTGTATATATGTTAATCTCCATCTCCCAATTCATCCCCCCACAAACTTTCCCCCTTTGGTATCCATACATTTGTTCTCTACATCTGTGTCTCTATTTCTGCCTAGCAAACCGGTTCATCTGTACCATTTTTTTTAGATTTCACACATATGCGTTAATATACGATATTTGTTTTTCTCTTTCTGACTTACTTCACTCTGTATGACAGTCTCTAGGTCCGTCCACATCTCTACAGATGACCCAATTTCTTTCCTTTCTATGGCTGAGTAATATTACATTGTATATATGTACCACATCTTCTTTATCCATTCGTCTGTTAATGGGCATTTAGGTTGCTTCCATGACCTGGTTATTGTAAATAGTGCTGTAATAGAACAGGATAGAAAGTCCAGAGATAAACCCAATAAACCCAAGCACCTATGGTCAACTAATTTATGACAAAGGAGGCAAGGATATACAATGGAGAAAACACAGTCTCTCCAATAAGTGGTGCTGGGAAAACCGGACAGCTACATGTAAAGAATGAAATTAGATCACTCCCTAACACCATACACAAAAATAAACTCAAAATGGATTAAAGACCTAAATGTAAGACCAGACACTATAAAAACTCTTAGAGGAAAACATAGGAAGAACACACTTTGACATAAATCACAGTAAGATCATTTTTGACCCACCTCCTACAGTAATGGAAATAAAAACAAAAATAAACAAATGTGACCTAATGAACCTTAAAAGCTCTTGCACAGCAAAGGAAACTAGAAACAAGAAAAAAAGACAACCCTCAGAACAGGAGAAAATATTTGCAAACGAATCAACAGAAAAAAGACTAATCTCCAAAATATATAAACAGCTCATGCAGCTCAATATTAAAAAACCAAACAACCCAATCAAAAAATGGGCAGATGACCTAAATAGATATTTCTCCAAAGAAAACATACAGATGGTCAATATGCACATGAAAAGCTCCTCAATATCACTAATTATTAGAGAAATGTAAATCAAAATTGCAATGAGAAGAATCTTCCAACAAACAAAAGCCCAGGACCAGATGGCTTCACAGACGGATTCTATAAAACATTTAGAGAAGAGCTAACACCTATCCTTCTCAAACTCTTCCAAAATATAGCAGAGGGAGGAACACTCCCAAACTCATTCTATGAGGCCACCATCACCCTAATACCAAAACCAGACAAAGATGTCACAGAAAAACTGCAGTCCAATATCACTGATCAATATAGATGCAAAAATCCTCAACAAAATACTAGCAAAAGAATCCAACAACACATTAAAAGGATCATACACCATGATCAAGTGGGGTTTATCCCAGGAATGCAAGGATTCTTCAATATATGCAAATCAATCAATGTGATACACCATATTAAAAAATTGAAGGATAAAATCCCTATGATCATCTCAATAGATGCAGAAAAAGCTTTTGACAAAATTCAACACCCATTTATGATAAAAACCCTCCAGAAAGTAGGCATAGAGGGAACTTACCTCAAAATAAGAAAGGCCATATATGACAAACCCACAGCCAACATCCTTCTCAATGGTGAAAAACTGAAGGCATTTCCATTAAGATCAGGAACAGACAACGTTGCCCACTCTTACCATTATTATTCAACATAGTTTTGGAAGTTTTAACCACAGCAATCCGAGAAGAAAAAGAAATAAAAGGAATCCAAATCTGAAAAGAAGAAGTAAAACCATCACTGTCTGCAGATGACATGATACTATACATAGAGAATCGTAAAGATGCTGTCAGAAAATTACTGGAGCAAATCAATGAATTTAGTAAAGTAGCAGGATACAAATTTAATGCACAGAAATCTCTTGCATTCCTATACACTAATGATGAAGAATCTGAAAGAGAAATTAAGGAAACCCTCCCATTTACCATTGCAACAAAAATAATAAAATACCTCGGAATAAACCTACCTAAGGAGACAAAAGACCTGTATGCAGAAAACAATAAAACACTGATGAAAGAAATTAAAGATGATATAAATAAATGGAGAGATACACCTTATTCTTGGATTGGGAGAATCAATACTGTGAAAATGACTATACTACCCAAAGCAATCTACAGATTCAATGCAATCCCTATCAAATTACCAATGACATTTTTCACAGAACTAGAACAAAAAATTTCACAATTTGTATGGAAACACAAAAGACCCTGAATAGCCATAGCAATCTTGAGAATGAAAAATGGAGCTGGAGGAATCAGGCTCCCTGACTTCACAGTATACTACAAAGCTACAGTAATCAAGACAGCATGGTACTGGCACAAAAACTGAAGTATAGATCAATGGAACAGGGTAGAAAGCCCAGAGATAAAACCATGCACATATAGTCACCTTATCTTTGATAAAGGAGGCAAGAATATACAATGGAGAAAAGACAGCCTCTTCAATAAGTGGTGCTGGGAAAACTGGACAGCTACATGTAAAAGAGTGAAATTAGAACACTCCCTAACACCATACACAAAAATAAGCTCAAAATGGATTAAAGACCTAAATGTAAGGCCAGACAAGATAGAAGTCTTAGCGGAAAACATAGGCAGAACACTCTATGACATAAATCACAACAAGATCCTTTTTGACCCACCTCCTAGAGTAATGGAAATAAAAACATATATAAACAAATGGGACCTAATGAAACTTAAAAGCTTTTGCACAGCAGAGGAAACCATAAACAAGATGAAAAGGCAACCCTCAGAATGGGAGAAAATATTTGCAAACAAAGCAGCAAAGGATTAATCTCTAAAATATACAAGCAGGTCATGCAGCTCAATATCAAAAAAACTAAAAACCTAATCCAAAAATGGGCAGAAGACATAAATAGACATTTCTCCAAAGAAGATATACAGATTGCCAACAAACACATGAAAGAATGCTCAACATCACTAATCATTAGAGAAATGCAAATCAAAACTACAATGAGGTATCACCTCACACCAGTCAGAATGCCCATCATCAAAAAATCTACAAGCAATAAATGCTGGAGATGGTGTGGAGGAAAGAACCCTCTTGCACTGTTGGTGGGAATGTAAATTGATACAGCCACTATAGAGAACAGTATGGAGGTTCCTTAAAAAACTAAAAATAGAACTTCCATACACCCAGCAATCCCACTACTGGGCATATACCCTGAGGAAACCATAATTCAAAAAGAGTCATGTACCACAATGTTCATTACAGCACTATTTACAACAGCCAGGACATGGAAGCAACCTAAGTGTCCATCGACAGATGAATGGATAAAGAAGATGTGGCACATATATACAAAGAAATATTACTCAGCCATATAAGAAATGAAATTGAGTTATTTGTAGTGAGGTGGATGGACCTAGAGTCTGTCATACAGAGTGAAGTAAGTCAGAAAGAGAAAAACAAATACTGTATGCTAACACATATATATGGAATCTAAAAAATAAAAAGGCTCTGAGGAACCTAGTGGCAGGGCAGGAATAAAGACGCAGACATAGAGAATGGACTTGAGGACGCAGGGAGGGGGAAGGGTAAGCTGGGGCAAAGTGAGAGAGTGGCGTTGACATATGTACACTACCAAATGTAAAATAAATAGCTAGTGGGAAGCAGCTTCATAGCACAGGGAGATCAGCTCGTGCTTTGTGACCACCTAGAGGGGTGGGATAGGGAGGGTGGGAGGGAGAAGCAAGAGGGAGGAGATATGGGGATATATGTATATGTATAGCTGATTCACTTTGTTATAAAGCAGAAACTAACACAACATTGTAAAGCAATTTTACTCCAATAAAGATGTTAAAAAAGAAAAACTGCAATGAGATATCACCTCACACCGGTTAGAATGTGCATCATCAGAAAATCTACAAACAACAAATGCTGGAGAGGGTTTTGGAAAACAGGAACCCTCTTGCACTGTTGGTCGGAATGTAAATTGGTACAGCCACTATGGAGAACAGTATGGAAGTTCTTTAAAAAACTAAAAATAGAATTACCATATGAGCCAGCAATCCTACTACTACACATATACCCAGAGAAAACCATAATTCAAAAAGACACATGCACCCTAATGTTCATTGTAGACTACAGATTCTTTTTTTTTTTTACTTTTTTAAATTTAATTTTTATTTTATATTACAGTTGATTTACAATGTTGTGTTAGTTTTGGGTGTACAGCAAAGTGGTTCAGTTATACATGTACATATACCCATTCTTTTTCAGTTTCTTTTCCCATATAGATTATTACAGAATACTGAGTAGAGTTCCCTGTGCTATACAGTAGGTCCTTGCTAATTATCTATTTCATATATAGTACTGTGTATATGTGAATCCCAAACTTCTAATTTATCCCTCCTCCCCACCTTTCCCCTTTGGTAACCATAAGTTTGTTTTTGAAGGCTGTGAGTCTCTTTCTGCTTAGGAAATAACTTCATTTGTATCATCTTTTTAGATTTCACTTGTGATATCATATAACACTTGTCTTTCTCTATCTGACTTATTTCACTGAGCATAATATTCTCTGGGTCCATCATGTTGCTGCAGATGGCATTGTTTTGTTCGGTTTTATGGCCAAGTAATATTCCATTGTATGTATGTACCACATCTTCTTTATCCATTCTTCTGTTGATGGACATTTAGGTTGCCTCCATGTCTTAGCCATTGTAAATAGTGCTTCAATAAACACTGGATTAGGGTGCATGTATGTTTTTGAATTATGGTTTTCTCCAGATATATGCCCAGGATTGCTGGATCATATGTAGTTCTATTTTTAGTTTTTTAAGGAACCTCCATATTATCCATAGTGGCTGTACCAATTTACATTCCCACCAACTGTGTAGGAGGGTTCCCCTTTCTCCACACCCTCCCCAGCATTTATTGTTTGTAGACATTTTGATGATGGTCATTATGACCAGCGTGATATGATTCCTCATTGTAGTTTTGACCTGCATTTCTCTAATAAATAGCAATGTTGAGAGTCTTTTCATGTGCCTGTTGGCCATCTGTATATCTTCATCGGAGAAATGTTTATTTAGATCTTCTGCCCATTTTTTGATTGGGTTGTATTTTTTGTTTTGATGTTGAGTTCCATGAGCTATTTGTATATTTTGGCGACTAATCCCTTGTAGGTTACTTTGTTTGCAAATATTTTCTCCCATTCTGTGGGTTGTCTTTTCATTTTGTTTATGGTTTCCTGTGCTGTACAAGACTACAGATTTTTGATGTGGAGTTTTTAAATGGACATCCTCTGAAATTGTATGCAAAATTCTACAACTAATGTGTACAACTAATGTGTATTTTTTTTCCTTTGGGGAGAGGATTTCATGACTCATCAGATTTTCAAAGCAGTGAGTGATAAAATAAAAAGCCCTAAGAATCGTTGCTGTCAAGGATTTGTGTCAGGAATAACTCAATTTTCCCCTCCCCTATGGTGGGCCCTGAGGGGATTCAGTGTGGAGAAAAACAGGATAGTGGTCCTAGTTAGTTAAGGTGCATCTTTCTATACACAGAAAAGCACTAAAATCATTAACTTGACTGTTTGTTTTATGATTAGCAGCAATCTTTTGATGTTTTTTTTCCAACAAAAAGTCCTATATATCCTGGCTCCTCCCTTACCTCTTTGGAACAGTCCCTCAGAGCTATCTAAGAAGCTGTATCCCAGGCTATAGTCTTCAGTAAGTCTGCTGAATAAAACATACTTCTCAACTTTCAGGTTGTGCATTTTTTTTAGCTGACAGCACCGAGATTGCAGTTAATTACAGCATTCCTTTTTTATATCTCTCAGCATTTTCTAAGTTCACTACAATTAACATTTTAAATCACAACAACAAACAAATAAAGAACCAAAGTCATAGCATACTGCATTTTATTTTTGGTGGGATGGTTGGTGAAAAGTTTGCATTTCAGAAATCTCCTGTTATTTATGCAGTTCTGTTAAATTTCCACCAAGACATTGGGAAAGGAGGTTTATAAAAATTTATTCAGCTGGCTTTGGACTGTAGGGAAGCAAAACTTGCCACCTCAAAATATTTCTTTGACGTGCGGATTACTTCAAACTAATAACAACCAAGGCCCAAAAGACTCAGGAAGAAACTTCAGCCTTCCCCCTAATTTCCTGAAAGAATTTAGATAGAGGGCCTGTTCCTGGACTAGAGCTATCACCAGAGATAGCTGCAAGGAATATGGGTTAGGTGTGGTGGGGAAAACTCAGCAGGGCCTAGAGATCAGAGTCCACTGTGTGTCTCATTGTCTCTACAGGGCCCAACAAATATTTGTTTAACAAACATTTGCTTTTACCATCTCCTCCGCTTTGAAGTCCCAAACCACTACCCCCAACATCTTATTGCATCTTTAGCTGAAGATGGTATTAAGGTGAGGGTTTTGGCCATTTTTGCAAGTTAGTCAGTTTTCCTGGGTCTCTCCCATGTATACATATTATTAAACTTTTGTTTAATATGCTCCAGTTAACCTGTCTCATGTCAGTTTAATTCTTAGAACAGCCATAAGATCCTAGAGAGGTACAAGAAATTTTCTTCCTCCCTGAAGATCAATCTTGAAAATTCAGGAGATGGTCTCCTGGAAGCTTCAATACCTGGCACAGTCTGAGTGGTGTTGGTGCTGGACCCTGCTTGCTGTCCTGCAGCAGACCCTGGGAATCCACAAAAAGGGATTCTCTTCTCCATCCCTACCTTCTTTCACCTGAAATTACCTAAAATGAACCAAGAATGTCTTGTGATGGCAAAGCAAGCTCTCGTGTGCAAGAGAGTGCAGGCTTCTTTTCTGTGTTTGGAACTTAGAGATGACTTTTAGGGTGAAGGGGGCACACACTTTTTCTTCGGTGGTCACTGGGGTAGTGTGGGCATGGTAAGCATAAATGCACTACCACACTGTACCTGTCCCTTAGACACAGAGGGTTTCTGCATCTCTCCACACCACCCCCCCTTCCATGACTTCCAGTGGGTTCATGTAGTAGTTGCTTCTGATGCAGGAAGGCTTTACATATGCTGTCTCATTTATTCTTCACAGTGGCCCATGCCATTTGGGTTTTCCTATTTCCATTTCACAGATAAGAAAACTGGAAGCTTAGACAGGTTGAATGATTTGACCAGAATCCCACAAGGTGGAGCCAAGGTTCCTGCAGGACCTCTGAGTTTTCCTGGGCAATTATATAAGCTTGGGGAGTGACCGCAGGTTACATGGTGGTCCCTCATGGGTATGGACAGTGTGCTTGCTTGCAGAGAATGACTCACTGGGAGTTTTACTGTTTCTGAGCTGGGAAGTATCTCAGGGCTCTGAAAGACACTCCTGTGTGAGGACGCCCCTGCTGCCCTGTGGGCCTTTGGAGGAATGAGACGAATCAGAAGCTCCCACACATTCTTTTCAGGCATCACAGACCATTCCTCCAGAATAATAAGGGTTCTGCTCTGTGGCTCCTTCCTAGTGGTAGAGGTGGTTCCCCATCATCTGTGGAGACAGTTGAGGGTCACACCTGTATGAAAAGACTGCAGGCCATGCTCTAACACCAAATGAAGGACCAGATGAACTGTGACTCTTGGGTTCATGACCCGCACGTGTACTATGGCAGCAACACAGCAGCCAGCAGACCTCCTCCTGAGTGTCTTCTGAGGGTGTTTCCAGCAAAATCCTGAGATGTCCTGCCAATGCAGAGGAAGTACAGACTCCCAACTAGTCTGGGTACCCGAACACCATGTGAACTAGGAGATGTTTCAGAGCAACCAAACTAGCTTGCCAGGAAGCTTTTACACTTGACCCCTCATACACTCATTTATGGGTGACTTTCTTATTAATGGATGATATAGACACTCCTCCCAGAAAACTCACTTACATGTGCACACAGTATTTGTTGGCAAGCTGGGAAGCTAGCACGACACTGCACATTTGCACATTACACTGGAAGACTTCATTAAAAGACCTCATCTTTCTGCCCCCTTGGGTGCTTTAATTCACCATGTGAGTCTCTGGGGGAGACATCCACCCTCTCCCCTAATGGGCCATCACATCTACAGGGCACAGCTTCATTAGACCTCTTCAGAGCAACTCGGGCAACAGGCTCGGCTCACCGTCTACAGATTTGGGCCAACCCTGGAAAGACTGGCTCGCCAAGGTCTCAAAAGAAGGACAATCACGTGAAGAGTAACTTTTACTCTATCAGATATTTAACATCTATTTTATGATATGGAGCATATCTCCAGCCATTTTACCAGTGATCTATTTTTGATGATTGCTCTATAGTTTTTTCTCTCTATTCACAGTCCAATGCTGTACTATGACTATAACAGCACAAACACTACAATTTGCCCCTCCAGGTTGATCCAGATTATACACCTAGGTGAAGATGCAGAAAACAGTTTCACATTGAGAGGCGCCAGGGCTTAAACAGAAGACAGACCTCTATTTCCCAAGAGCATTTTCAAATGCTCCCTAAACATTCCCACAGAATGTTCCCTGATGCAGCTTTGCATAGTGAAGTTCTGAGATGCCAGATTTAGTACAAGTTCCTCTCACTCTGCAAATGCCAAGATATGTGAACACATCTTTTGCAATGGGAACAAACACTGAGGTATTCAAATCTTTGATGGCTTTGGTCATATTTCTTGGAAACATTTAACAACATTTCTAAACTGAATATTTAAGTGATGGCTTCTCAAAACTCCTTAAATGTCTTCAGCAAGACTGGTTTGAAGTGGTTCTCTCCTAATATGGGTCAGGTGGGCCTCTGTGGGGACTGGAAAGTTCACTGTCACACAGGAGTACTTTCCCAGATAGGAACTGCCCAACTCCTTGGGAGAGGGGAGGGACCTGGCTGGGAAATGGAGAGAGAAAGGGCTCGTGCTTGGCTGGGACCAGGCCACACACAACTGTACTGCTTGGAAGATGTTAGGAAAGGAGGGTTGGCAGATGGGCCTCGCAGCCCAAGGGGCCTGGATCCTCCCTGGTTTGCAACCTATTAACTCTGTGATTTTGGGCAGGTCACTTAACTTCTCTAGCGATCAGTGCCCTTGTCTGTAAACTGCAACAATAAAAATATAACAACAACTTAAAATTCAGTAGGTTGCTGGGAAGATTAAATAAAATGATGTATTTTAAATCACTTGATATGGTGCCTGGTCAATCGTGAGTGAATATAAAATGGAACACCATTTAACTATCACTGACAGGTTGGTTGTTTAAACTTTCTGAGGTGTGGTTTTCTCAACAATTGGAACTATTGCATGTGGGGTGTCTGGGCACACAGGCCATCATTTTATACCACCACACCCTCTTCTATGGCAAAGACTTACTGGTGTCCACCATTGTGTCCCTGTTATATGGGATTAGAAGGGCCCTGGAGAGAGGGCTTTCCATGTCCTGTCAGAGGAACTTCTGATTCTAACAATATCTGCCCCAACTCCTGGGGCTCTTCCCATCACAATTCCTGTCTCTGTAAATCAGTGATCTTGTTTCTAAAAATCAGAACATCCTTAGCTTCAGATTGCTCACTGCTGAGCTGGTTCAAAGAAGGCGACTTGGGTTCTGTTAAGAAATTTCAAAGGAAGTTTGGAGCAGTGGTAGCACTCTTGAGATGGCCAGTTCGGTAAGGGACACAGAGCACAAAGGGCTGAGAGGAAGAGGAATGGCTGGGGTAGAAGGCTGGTGCTGAGGTCACCTGGGAGCAGAGCTTGGGGCAAGGACTGAAACCAAGCAGGACCCTATACGGATCCTGGGTACAAAAGCCTTTATGTGTCCCATTCTCTGAGTTCCAAAGGGCAGGTTCAAACAGTTGCTAATCAGGGAAGGGAGGGGCTGCAGAGGCAAGGCAGGAAGAGTGAAGAAACAATAGTGTAGTCTTGGGGCAGGGTCCTGGTTTCCCTTCAAGGGATATACATAACATGATCTCTGAGCTCTTCTGCAGAACTAAAACCCCCACCAAATGGAAGACTTGATGAAGCACTCTTCATTCCAGAGAAGGTCACAGTTTGCCTATCATCACCTGACTCCAGATGATCTCTGGATTGAAGGAATGTGGGCCCTGCACCCACCCTCATCCTTACCAGCAACCTCACTGCCCCTTGACTTTAAAGCTCACACACCCCCCGCCCCTCCATTTGGACACACAGTTTTGAGGGCATTAGCCTGCTGTGGCCCCCTTTGCCTGGCAAAGCAATAAAGCTATTCTTTTCTATTTCACCCAAAACTCTTGTCTCTGAGATTTAATTGGGTGTCAGGGTACAGAGGCCAGATTCGGCTTCAGGACCAGTGGCTGAACACCTGTGCAGGAAGTTGTAACAGTCAGCTCTGGCTGCCTAACAAAGTACCAAGGATGGGGTGGCTTAAACAGTAGACACTTATTGTCTCACAGTCCTGGAGGCTGGAAGTTCAAGATCAAGGTGTCATCAGGGCTAGTTTCTCCTGAGGCCTCTCTTCTTGGCTTGTAGATGACCATCTTCTCTCTGTGCCCTCACATGGTTTCCCTTCTGTGCATTTCCGTGTCTTAATCTACTCTTCTTAGAAGGATGTAAGCCAGATTGGATTAGGGTCCACCTTAATGACTTCATTTTAACTTAATCACTACTTTAAAGATTCTCTCCAAATACAGTTCCATTCAGAGGTACTGGGGGCTGGAACTCCAACATATGGCTTTTGAGGGACACAATTCAGTCCATCATGAGGTTAAGCTTGATTTGTGGGCCTGCAGCTTTCCCAGAAAGGAAATTGAAAGGAGGAGGACTGGAGACCAAAGGACAGAACTTTGCTGCAGTTCTGCTCATTCCCACACCACAGTACCCCAATTCCTGCTGCCCACTTTTACCAACTCTGGGTCTCACATCCAGCACAGAAGCCCTGAGTCCTGCTCTGTGGCTGGACTCTTCAGTAACAATGTATGTCCAGTGTTGATGGACCACACATCGTCCACCAGTCCCCAGGGTGTTCCATTTCACAGGCTGCTTGTTTGCTTATTTGCCAGGAGCCAAGGGGGAGAGGAGGGGGGGTCCACTGTTTTTTTTGCGTGATCTGTGTGGGTGGCCATGGTTGCACCCACTTAGTTGAGAACTCAGCGGGAAGGTGATAGCTACTGCTTGAGCCCACCCCCTGGCTTGTACTGGCTACTTTACATCCACATCAAGAAGGTAGATGGGGATTTTAACTTAAACCCATTGTTTTAGATTTTTTTAGAAGATACATAAATAGTTTGATAGTACCAGTGTTCTATATCATTAGCTAAAATTTTAAAAGTAACATATCTATGGAGCTCCTTTCCATGTGGCCTCCCTCTTTGTCTCTGTGTTGGGAGAAAAATGACTAGGTTTGGGAAACCACATGCAGGGTTGAATGGTGCATACAACCCAAATGTCTCAGAAGCACACATTTCCTTGAGTGTGCACGCCTGGTCTTACCCAGTTTGGTGGCCTCCATATTTGGTGTTGGAGGGGGCGCAAATGCTCCCATGACAGCAGCTGCTGGGGGATGTTGAGCCTGGGAATGGTGGACATGTTTCCTTCACATCCAGCTTCTCTGCTCCCAGGCTCAGCATTCCCCCTCTTGGAGCCTCAGCTGATTGTCTGGGACTTGGGGGTGCCCAGTAGCACAGGCCACATGGAATCGTTATGAGGACGCTCAGAACAGGGAGTAGCTCAAATATACTCTCAGTGATGGTTATCATTTAAAGGGAAGCTTTCCTCTTTTTATTTGAAACACACTCTTCCAGTGTAAACGCCCCTTTTGGGTAACAGGATTTCAAAGTTCAAGCTCCCAAGGCCATCCCTCCCCTCTCTCATATCAGCATGGGTAAAGGGGGAGTTTGGTCTGTGTCTGGCCACTGGGACTGAAAGGCCTCCACTAAGGGTTTTTGGTCTTGTCCATGAGGTCCTGATGATGGTTTTCTGCAGGCACCTGATGCTGAAGTTCAAGGCCTCTGTCATGCTGCCCTCCACTCACTGGTGTCCTCACAACGGCAACAACCCTGAGCCTCTGAGGTCCATTGGTCGATTTATTACCTCCCACCGCTCATCCAGGGGATTCAGGAACTCTGAGTCACCTGTACTCCGCAGGTTGTCTTCAAGAGACGAGGTAATTATTTCAGGTCCATCTTTCTGGACCCCTTTTCTGCTCCACCATCCCCAGACATCCTGAGAGGGGCAAGGAAGCTGTCCTGGGCTTCCGGGCTTCTACGGGCGTGTCTCTCACAACCTACTTTTGCCCAAGTGTGGAGGACAAGGGTGCTGGGCCACCTTTCAAAGACTCAGGGAATGTCTCCAACTTTCTTTCTCTTCCTTCCCTGTTCTAAAAGGACATCTGTTCCTATCTGGTTGGGAATGTCTCCTCCATCATATCTTCTCACTTCCTTGCCCCATGACATCTCTGTCTCCTGTCCCATCCCTTCTCCTGGGAGATAAACCTTATTCTCTTGATCCTAATGACAGAGGGGTTCAGGCTTAGGGGAAAACTGATTGACTGGCAGAGAAATATTAGGAAATATTGTTTATTGATAAAAATATTATCTCTGTTAGTAATCGGAGGAAAGAAACACGGCCTGTTATTATAGAGATGTCAACCCTACACTATAATTAATCCATTAAAAATCAAAGATAGAAAATCCTTTCATTAGCTGCAGAAACTTATACTATCTTAGGGAGATATGTGTAAGAACCTTCATTTTCTTAGGCTAAATCAGAGGCCAAAGAATGTAGAATCTGTCTGTTTCTGGTGGGTTGGTCTGTTTCATGGCTTGGCACATCCATAAGAGTATGAATTTGAAAACTTGAGAATATATTTCCAAACTTTCCTTCTGTTTAATTCCTGGATCAGCACTGAAATCAAAGAAGTTAATAGCGAGCAAACACACACCTTTGAAAAGGGTAAATTTTATAAATAGACGAACTTGACTTTCTAAAATTTATTGGGGGCTTTTATTTAAAAGTAGGATATAGAAAGAGGAACACTGAAAATTGAGATGTAAATCCATGTACCACCAGTGCCAACACATGGTATAAAACGGTCCAAACTGAATCACAGGTGGTAGGTGAAAATGGCTTCTGTTTGGAGCTAAAGTCTGCCAAACTCTTAAACTTGGATTCCCTTATTTCAGAACTTGATGATAATTTAAATTTCACTTGTAATAGAGTTTGAGGTGGTAGTATAGATAAAGAAAGGGTTTATTACACAAATTAATGTTGTATCTAAGGTTGTGGAAATATGTTTAGCCTTGTGAACCAAACTACTAAAGTACTTAAAATAATCTGTAAAAAAAATTAAATAATTGCCCAATAAAACAGTTTATTATTATATATAATATTAATAATATATATTAAAGCAGGTTCCACGAGAAGGAATCTACTTTCCTCACCCCACAGGAAAGTAGGCTACTATTTCAATCAATTTGTTTATCTCTAAACACACATTATTTTTTGTCAATGGTTGAATTCAAGCAACACATTAAAAATTGCTAGTCATTAACCAATTATTAATATATAGTAAAATTCAAAATATAATGAAAAAACAGAGAAATGAAAATATTATGTTCCAATATTTTACTGGAAAAAAATTACCTTGTTGATATAATAGACCAGAAGGAAAGAATATGCTGTTTGAAACTTTTCTTATTAAAAAATGAAATCATTTCATTTGTTTTCCTATCATGAAAGGATGTATCTCTTGAATGCACCCATTGATTAAAACACTCCCCACATGGGCCAGGGAGTGAGGGTTCTGTTTCCAAAATTTACCAGGTATTTTGCCTCCAATACGGTGGAGTAAAAACACCTAACAAACTGTAACTCTTGCAGATAAGAACTATAGACTTTGTATAAAATATGGAAAACAACTACCAGAGGTGTGGGGGGGAATTAGAAGACAAATAATCTATTTTTAAAAAAGACAAAAATTTGAACAGACATTTCTCAAAAGCAAAGTTATAGTGGCTAATTAGCACATGAAGAGATTCTCAAGATGATTAGTTACCAGGGAAATGCAGATCAAAATCAGGATGAGACACTGCTCCACTCCCACTGGGGTGAATAAAGGAAGAACACTGTCCAAGTACTGGAATTCAGCCAACTGGAACGGTGCATCACTCTGGAAAATTGGCAGTTCCTAAAAAGTTACAGTGACTATGTAACATAGCCATTCCATTATTAGGTATCTATCCATGAAAAATGTCCACACAATAATGTGTAGATGAATGTTCACAGCAGCTTTAGTCACAATATCCTAAAAGTGGGGGCCACCCAAATGTCCATCAACAGGAGAATGGGTAAAAAGTGAGGTATATCTGCGTAATGGGTAGTAAGCAACATAAAAAGGACTAACTACTGGGGTAAGTATGGGTGAATTTCAAAGTCATTATGCTGAGTGAAAGTAGCCAGTCACAAAAGACCAGGTACTATGTCATTTTTTAATGTAAAATCTTAGGAAGTGCAAATTGACCTTTAGTGACAAAAAGCCGATTAGAGCTTGCCTGGGGCAGGTGTAGAGGAAGGGATGAACAGCAAAGAAACTGGAGGAAACTTTTAGGGGTGATGGAAGTGTTCTGTCTCGTTTTCGGTGTGTAGAGCTGTCAAAACTCACTGAACCGTAGACATTAATATGTGCAAGATATCATGTGTGCATTATACTTACGTCCATAAAGCTGATTTTTAAGAGTGTTCTAGGCTCTTGCTTAACCAAAAAGAATAAAAAGCATTAGGAAATCTTTTATTTTGTTTGTTTGCTTGTTTGTTTTTTGCGGTACGCGGGCCTCTCAGTGTTGTGGCCTCTCCTGTTGCGGAGCACAGGCTCCGGACGCGCAGGCTCAGTGGCCATGGCTCACGGGCCCAGCTGCTCCGCAGCATGTGGGATCTTCCCGGACCGTGGCACGAACCCGTGTCCCCTGCATCGGCAGGCAGACTCTCAACCACTGCGCCACCTGGGAAGCCCTGTTTGTTTGTTTTTTATGTGAGACTGGAGATGGGAGCCTTCTTTGAGTCACTGATTTGAGAGCACTTGGAACAGGCGTTGTCATTTCCAGGGCACCCTCAGGCTGCAGAGAAAGAATCTGCCCAGTATTTCTATGTGGCAAACAGGGCAGCAGGTCATCAGCAGGTTTCAGCCCTTGTGTTGGGAGAGATTCTTTTCAACACCAAGTTCACTCTAAAAAGTAAGGCTCTTCTCCTCAAAAAAGAGAGTAGTGCCTTGAAACATTATAGTCTCCGAGGAGATTGACCACTCTCAGCAGAAGGACCCCCCCTAGACATCTAAGCACTCAGTCGCCATGGCAACTTCTCTCTTGCTCCCAGTGATGACCCCCCACTGACACACAAAGATGCCAACCCAACTTGCACACCCAGTTTCTCCCTCCTGGGAGAGACACTTGTATCTAAGGGGCTGATTTTTTCACCTACTCTAATCCAACTCTTTGCTGTGACAGCCTGGGGCCTGGAGTGGATGTGTGTGGCGGAGAAACTGGGTGACTGTAGTTGCCCATCAGCATGACCCAGGCTTGTCAGCATGGTGTCCAACGCAGCCAACTTGGCTGAACTCAGAGGCCAGGTAAGCCTCGGGTGGGCGGTCAGGTGCAACCCACCCTGATGGGTCCTTCACTGTTCATGTGTCAGTGCCAAAAAAAAATGGCAAATTAATGGGAAAAGTACTTGCTGTTATCCCATTAACAATAAAATAAATAAAAGTACAGGTTTGGGGTCCATATCTCCTACTTAATTCCTAAATTCCTCTGTCACCCATTAGGTGACAGTAGCAATACATATTTATCCATGATATTCATGTTTGAATGTATGTTAAAGAATGAAAATCATAATTAGCATCCCAGAAATCCTTACTAAAAAAATTAAAAGGATAGAAAGAGAAAAACAACTCTTCAGTTATGAACCAGCCATACTGAACAGCTGAGGACCTCCAGAATAGGCTCTGTCTTGTTGGAGGCCATAGAGCCTGGCTGTCCCCTCCCGCCTGGGGCTGAGGAAACACTCTTGGGAGTTGCAGCCCTCCTGGGAAGTGTGCTCACATCTAGCGCACAGCAAGGACGCCAAGGGGCGGGGGCGAGGGGGACCTCCGCTCCAACAGGACCAGCCTGGAATGGACACCTGAGACACAACCACCAGCTGCTCTGGCCCCAGAGGAGGCAGGATGGATCCCTCCCAGCAACTGTGGCTCTTAATGGAGAACTGCCCAGAGCCCACAGCAGTCCCACCAGCAATGTGGTCACACCAAGTACAAATTGTAGCATGTCAAATCAATCAAATTAAAAAAAAAAAAAAACTGATTAAAAAAAAACAAGGAAAACTGGTTTCTTAGTGCTCAATCTCAATATTTTCCAATTAACATGTGAAAGAGGATTATTGATTAGGAAAGAAAAGTAGATCCAGACACATTTGTTCTGGGTTCTGTAACTTTCCTGGATTCTAGTCTGACTCTCTCTCTGCCTCTCCCATTTGTCAATGCTTATAGTCTCTCTCTCTCTCTCTCCCTCTGTCTCTCTCTGGCTCTGGGAACTGTGGTTTCCCTTGTTGTGGGCAGCTCTGGGAGGGGTGTGGAGGAAAGGAATGAAAGGTCACTGAGGACTTGGAGCAGAACCAGCTCCGAAAGACCAAATTCCAGGCCCTGAGAATGTCACATGGTGTCAGATCAAGGTTGGGAACAAGAAATTGGGGCTGACGTTTGGAAGGGTTGATGGGGGAAGGAAGGGGAAAAGGAAAATGCGTAGAGATGGTTTTCATATGTTTAACTTTTTTGCTTGACTTAAACATATTGTTTCCCCAAAGTTGAACACGCCCTTTATAAAGAAAGAATAAAATAAAAGAAGCTTAGATGTCGTACCAGTAACTAACTTACTTCTGAGTTTCCTGGAGGGTGTGCACAAAGAGGAGACAGAAAGAGCCAGCCCTAATGACAAGGATGAGCTCTGGAATGTTGACAAGGGGAATGACTGAGTAGCAATTTCTTTTTCCACATCAGAGTAGAATTTACATTCAATTCAGGAGCCCTCAGAGGAATTTCCCCCGTCTCTCATTTGGCCCGTGAATTTTCTGGCTAGGAAAATCTCTGAGCAGATGCAAATGTCAACAGTGGGGAGATCTGGCTGACAAAGAGAAGCAGCTTTTGTATCTCACTGCAGTTAAAAAAAAAATCAAATTCCTAGTTTCATGGGCATGACTGCCCTTTTGTCAAAATCAGGGATCAGGGACACGCTGGGGGTTGAGTGGAGCAGGCTCTTCATCCAAAAAGCCATCTTTTAGTGACTTGGCCAAGACTGGAGGAATGGGGAACAGAATAGACACCATGGACGTTGTTCCCAGAACAAGAGAGCAGGAGAGAGAGTGAAACTCAGCTCTTGTCTCCCGAGAGAATGGCGACCATGTGTCGAGCAAAACCTCTGCATTAAGGAAAGGATGCTTGTTTGATGCCCAATTTACAACTGAGCAAAGGTAAAACCAGTGCTGCCTGCTGTTGAATACACCCGTAAGGCAACATCCCTCCAGACTGCCCCCTGCCGGTGGCCAGGGCGCTGGGCTGCAGGGGAGGGTCTGGTTCTCAATGGCCTCTGCTGCTGAGAGCCCGTGCAGCTTCCAACAGGTTCCAGCTTCTCCACACGGAGGTGACCACTGAGATCTGGGATTCCAACCAAGAGTGGAGGAATACATTAAAAAAAATTGACGAGACACATGTCTAATCCATCATCATGATTATTGATGAACACTCATTTGCTGCTCCTGACCTGTGCCATGGTCTGTGAAGGTGAGTAAGGACAATACATGGTCTCCCCCTTGGGCTGCCCAGTATGTGGTTAGAAAGGGGTATGTGCTCTTAAAAAGGATGAAACAAGAGCTGTCACATAGAGACACACACCAAAACCTCCTCTTACTAGATATGTGTATATATACAGATATACTTCGCACTTTTATATAAATATGTAAATACATAAATATAAGTATATTCATATTTTTGGTTCCAGAACCCCTCTCTCCCCATACCAAAATTCACAGATGCTCAAGTCTCTTATATAAAATGGCATAGTATTTGCATATAACCTACAGATATCCTCCCACATACTTTAAATCATTTCTAGATTACTTTTAATACTTAATACAATGTAAATGCTAAGTAAATGGTTGTAAACACAATGTAAATGCTATGTAAATAGTTGCTGGTGCACAGCAAATTCAAGTTTTGCATTTTGGAAGTTTCTGGAATTTTTTTTCTGAATGTTTTCTATCCACGTAGGTTGAATCATCAAATGTGGAACCTGCAAGTACAGCCAACTCTGTATATTAAATCTCACAAGGAAAGTAAAATTTGAAAGTCCTTAATTTATTGACTCAGCTCTTTAAATGAGTTAGTTCACAAAATGCATTTTACTAATTTCTAAAATTCTGGATTCAGAAACACGAGAGAACACTGGAAAAACCAAATTGGTGGTCAGTAAATGCATATATCTCGACCACCAAATAGGGGCTGCTGACTCCCTGAAAAGGCCAAAAAGCAAAGTCATCTCATTCTTCTTCTTTATAACCAATGGATCTGGTATTTTTATAGGCATCACCTGCTATGAGGGTCTCCTGCCAAGCAAAGCTATTTCTACAGAAAGAGTGGCAGGTGCTCGCTGGAGGCAATTTCTTATGCCAATTGTGTGCAAAGAAAGAAAGAGCAGAGAGCATTTCCCTCACCATCCAAGTCTACAAAGGTTAACCCCCTGCAGTTGCTAACCTACAGTGCGCTCAGGGCTTCAGATGGAGATTAAGGCAATAACAGGGTGCTCTGTACTTTGGGCCAGCAGGCTCTTAGATAGGTAGATGCATTTCAGGGAGAATTTTAATGAACCTTGCCTCTTTTTTTTTAAAATTTAGTTTCAGTTGCATGCAGGCTTTCTCTAGTTGCAGCAAGCAGGGGCTACTCTTTGTTGCGGTGAGCGGGCTTCTCATTGCAGAGGCTTTTTTTGTTACAGAACACAGGCTCTAGGCGCATAGGCTTCAATAGTTGTAGCACACGGGCTTAGTAGTTGCAGCACGCGAGCCCTAGAGTGCGCAGGCTTCAGTAGTTGTGGTGTGCAGGCTTAGTTGCTCTGCGGCATGTGGGATCTTCCCAAACCAGAGATTGAACCCATGTCCCTGGCACTGGCAGGTGGATTCTTAACCACTGCGCCACCAGGGAAGTCCCTGAACCCTGTTTCTTGCATCTTCTCATACACAGAAAAGCACTACAATCATTAACTTGAGAGGTCTGTTTTTTGTAACTAGCAATAATCTTTTACCAAGATGTATGCTTGACTGCATGTATTCCCTAACAAAAATCACATATAAACTAGCCTCCCCTGCTTACCTCTCTGGAGCAGTTCCTCAAAGCCTTCTGACAGGCTGTCTCCCAGGCTATAGTCCTCAGTCAAGACCCTGAATTAAACCTACCTCACAACTCTCACACTATGTGTTTTTCTTTCTGTTGACATGTGTGTCTTGTGACACAATGCTTAGAGATAAATTGCTATATCATGTCTTAAGAGGTGGACTTCATCTTTTAAAGCCTGTATTTTAAAATATGGACTTTAAAGAAATCTGAGAAGGAGACTTCCATGCATTTCAAGTGCTGAACAAGATGCTTATAAGATATTGATGTCTCTGTTGCTGACTTTGGGCTCTTCCATCTTGAAGCTGGGCAAGTACAGGCCTTGTAGGTCTGTGGGGTGCAGCCCAACACTCCTACAATAGATGATTATGGAGCTTGTATTTTTCTGTGTCTAACTTGTACATAGGAAGCAAAGCCATGAGTTTCGAATGCTCAGAGGCCATTCCTCACCTCAGCTTAATTTTGTTCAGGTCGATAACATTTTTTTTAAAGCTCACACATTTTGTTATTTTTTAAAAATCTTCAAGTTCCTAGATTGGGGCTTAAAGGTCTTAGTTTTTGAGCAGGGGTCTGTCCTTGAAATCTATTTTCAATCAAGCAGAAACTCTGCCAGCTTCAGTATTTCTTCTGTACACAAGCAACATGCCATTTTCATTGGTCCTGGACACCAATAAATTCCTGGAGTGGCATGGTGTCATATATGTTCCTAACGCTCCAGGATGCTTAACAAAATAAGGTAATGCAAGCCCATGAATTAGCTGTTCACTGACTGCTGTGTGGTGATATTTCAGAGAAGCAAAGGGAAAAGAAACTCTAGCACAAGATATTCCCTCTGAAAAAACCAAAATTACCATGACAACTGCTAGCATGTGCTGCACACATAACAGGTACATAATAAATGCAGAGGAAAGAGTTAGCAAGTACACAGGCTAATGTTGTCCATAATGCAAAGTGGCAAGATGGATGGCCTGAATCCCATCGTTTCCATGCTGGCTCTAAGTGAAGGCTCACAAACCCCAAATGGGCCACCTCCTTTCTTTCCCTTTACGTCAAAGTGTAATTTTCAAACAACTAAACACATGACTCTCATACTCTCATAGATTGAGGGTGTATCAAAGGTTTATTTATTTAATGCATTAAAGAGAAAACTAACAGGCAAAGGATGGCAAAGCCAGTTCAAAGGACAATATGAGGAAGTATAAACATGCATATACACATTCAGTGGGGAAAAAATACTGCTTGAGCTGTACCATTTTTATCACACAGAAATTATTTCCATCTCTAGTGGACAAAAATCACTGGCAATTTGGTCTTCCCTGGTGGCGCAGTGGTTGAGAGTCCACCTGCTGATGCAGGGGACACGGGTTCATGCCCCGGTCTGGGAAGATCCCACATGACGCGGAGCGTCTGGGCCCCTGAGCCATGGCCACTGAGCATGCGCGTCCGGAGCCTATGCTCCGCAACGGGAGAATCCCTGGCAATTCAACAATCTTGTATTAAATTAACATCTAACTTTACAAAGTCTGGCAGTAAATAATAGTAAGCAGAAAGCCCGATAGTTTTTACTTCTTAGAACATCAAATGATTTTAGGTGGGCTTGTTGGACAAGGTCGAATTATGACATTTACTGTTTTTATCATTTTTCCTATTTTTTGATGTTTTTTCTTAACAATCAATGCAAACAAGGTATATCCTGACTCTTAGAATGTTGAATGAAGGATAACCCTAAGCAGAAAAAAATAAAATGACTCATTATTCTAGTCTGATTTAGGATTTATCATCAATAAAATGATTATCACATTTGATCTTTCCCAAACCCTTTGATTTACTGTGCATCAAAAACAATTGTCCTCCTGAATCTAGGAACTTTGTAAAGGCATTTCTCCCACTGTACTTGCTTATATAACACGAGCAATTCATTAAGGAAATAATTTGCATTTAATAGATGGTTATAATAGATTGTTATTAGGATCTACTGCTTGAATCAGGAGAGGAAAGAAAATGAAAACAGGGGTTCCTTATTTGAATAGCCATCTCTGCTTTGTTTTTCAAAATAATGGCCAAAATCTGGGCAGGAATGTGTCAGAAGCCCCTTGCAGCACTGGTCAAGCTAGGAAAAGAACTTCTTGCTCTTGGGTGGGGATCATTTTCACTCACTATTATTTTTCAGACATCATTTATCAAGTTAAGGAAGCTCCCTTCTCTTCCTAGTTTGTTAAGAAATTTTATCCTGAATGAATGTTGCATTTTTCTAAATGCTTTTTCTGTGTCTGTTGAGATAATCACATTAAATTAAACTTTTTACTTTGAGATTCTTGTAGATTCACATGAGGTTGTAAGAAACAATGAGAAGGATTCTGCATACCCTTTACTCAATGTTTCCGCCCAAGGTAGCATCCCCCAAAACTGTAGAACAATATCACTACCAGGATATCGACATTGATACAGTCCAGATACAGAACATTTCCATCACCTAAAGGCTTCTTCCTGTTGTCTTTTCATAGCTACCCACACTTTTCTCACCTATTTTTGGGTTTTCTATTCTGTTCCAATGATCTTTTTGTCTACCCCCTCCCAATACCATATACTCTTGATTACTGTAGTCATAAAATAAGTCTTAAAATCTGCTAGACTGGCTCTTACTTTAAATTTTTAAAATTATTTTAGCTATTCTAGTTGCCTTTGCCTTTCCCATACAAATTTTAGATTATGTTGTCTACATCTATAAAAAATCCTGCTGGGATTTTTATAGGAATTGTATTAAAACTGACTATAAAAAATTTGTAACTATGTGTGTGGTGGATGTTAAGTAGATGTCTTGTGGTGATCATTTCACAATACATACAAATATCACATCATTATGTTGTACATCTGAAGTTAATATGATGTGTCAACTATAGTTCAATTTTAAAAAACTGAATATTAATTTGGGAAGAATTGACATCTTTACTATATTGAGTCTTCCAATCAATGAATGTGGTGTGCTTCTTCTTTTATTTAGAAGTTCTTTGTTTTCCTTCACCATCACTTTGTAGTTTCTAACATATAAAGCCTGTACATGTTAGATTTACACTTAAGTACTTCATTTTTTGAGCAATTGTAAATGGTACCATAATTTTAATTTTGGTTTCCACATGTTCATTGCTAGTATATAGAACTATAATTAATTTTTGAGTGTTGATTTTGTATCATAAGACCTTATTAAACTCAGTATTAAACTCACTTATAGAGTTTTTTTTTTGTCCTTGTTTTTTCAACACAGACTACCAAACCACATTATTTGAAAATAGAGCCAGTTTTCTCTCTTTCTGATCTATATGCCTTTTATTTCCTTTTCTTTCCTCCTTGAACTAGCTAGAATTTCCAGTACCACTGTTCAGTGGTGGTGAGAGCAAACATCCTTGCCTTGTCCCTGACTTTAGAGGAAAACATTCAGGTTTTCACCACTAAGTATGCTATTAGCTGTAGGGTTTTTGTAGATGTTCTTTAACAAATTGAGGAAGTTCTCTTTTATTCTATTTTTCTAAAAGTTTTTATCATAAATAGGTGTTAAATTTAGTGAATACTTTTTCTTTATTGATTGACATGTGATCATGTAATTTTTCTTTTGTATGTTAATATTATGGTTTACAGTGATTGATTTCTGAATATTGAGCCAGCATTGCATCCCTGGGATAAACCCTGCTGGTGATAGTTTATAATTCTTTTTTATATATGCTGAATTCTATTTACTAATATTTTGTTAAGGATTTTGCAACTATATTCATATATTTTTCTGTAGTTTTATGTTTGTAATGTCTTAGTCTAGTTTTAGTACCAGGGTAAGACTAGCTTCAAAAAATAAAGTGGAAAGTGTTTTCTTCTTTCTTATTTTCTGGAAGAGAATGTGTAGAATTTGTGTTGTCTTCTTTAAACATTTCATAGAATATTCCAGTGAAACCATATGGGCTTAGAGATTTCTTTTTTAGTGAGTAATTTTTTGTGAGTTCCATTCCTTTAAAAGTTAAAGGGTTACTCAAATTGTCATTTTCATGTTGTTCAAGTTGTGGTAGATTGTATATTCTGAGGAATTGGCCCATTCCATAAAAGTTGTCAGATGTGTGTGTTTATTTGTTCATGGTACTCCCTTATTATCCTTTTGATATCTATAGTGTTTACAGTGATATCTTCTGTGTCATCCTTGATATTGGTAATTTGTCAGTCTTAGAAGTTTGTCAAATTTATTGATCTTTTCAAAGAACAAACTCTTGTTTTCATTGATAGTCACCATTGTTTTACTGTTTTCAGTTAAATTGATTTCTGTTCTCATTTTTATTATTTCCTTCCTTCTGCTTGCTTTGAGTTTATTGGCTTTTTTTCCATGTTCTTGGGGCAGGAGACTTTCCTCTTTTCTAACATATGCATTTAGTGCAATAAAATTTCTCTTACTACTTCTTTAGCTGTATTACACTGATTTTTTTTTTTTGGTATGTTACATTTTCATTCAATTCAATGTGTTCTTTTGTTTCTCTTCAGACTTCCTTTTTCACAGTGGATTAAAGTATGTTGTTTAGTTTCCAAGTGTTGGAGAGTTTCTTATTATCTTTCTATTACTGATTTCTAGGTTGATTGTATTATAAACAGAAAATGCACTCTGTATGCTTTCAATATTTTTCAATTTCTCAAGGTTTGCTTTATAGTCCAGGATATGATTTGCCTTTGTATATATTCCATGGGTGCTTGAATAGAATGGGTATTTTGTGTTGTTGGCTGTAGTGTTCTATTATGTCAATTAGATCCTGTTGATTGATGGTGTTGTTGAGTTTCTCTATAACTTTGCTGATTTTCTGGATAGGTGTATTAATTGGTAAGAGAGGGATGTTGAAGTCTCCAATTATAATTGTGGATTTGTCCATTTTTCCTTTCAGTTTTTTTCATTCTTTTAATTACTGTTTTTTTCTTCACATATTTTCCTGCTGTCTTATTTAGTGCATACATGTTTAGGATTGCCGTGTTCTTGGTGATTGACCTGTTTATCATTGTATAATATTCCTCTCTGCCTCTGGTAATTTTACTTACTCTGAAGTCTACTTTATCTAATATTAATATAACCACTCTTGGGTTTTCTAAATTACTATTTGTATAAAATATATTTCTTCATCTTTTTACTTTCAACCTACCTATATAATTTTATTTGTACTGAGTTTCTTATAGATAGCATGAGTCATGTTTTTCAATCCATTCTGTCAATTTCTGTTTTTTAATTGGTGTATATAGACCATTTACTTTAAACATAATTTCTGATATATTAAGGCTTAAGTCAGTCATTTTATTTTTTGTTTTCTGTTTGTTCTCTCTGTTTTATGCCTCACTATTTTCTTTTTTCTACCTGGCAGTGAATCACTTGAACTTTTCTTTGGAATTCTATTTTGATTTATTTATAATGTTTTAAACATAGTTTTTGAGACTATAGTGTATCTCTGTATAGCTTTTTTAGTGGTTGTTTAGGTATTGCATGTATATATATAGCATCTATCTACTAGTGTCATAATTTCACCATTTTGGATGAAATGTAGAAAACATATCTGCCTTCGCATCTCTGTACCTTCCCCCATTTATAATATACTTGTCTTAAATATTTTTCCACATACATTTAGAACCACATCAGGCAGTATATAATTTTTTGCCTTAGCCATCAAACATAATTTAGAAAACTAAAGAAGAGACAGAAAGTCTGCTGTATTTACTCATATTTTTGCAATGTTCTTTCTTTCATTCTGATGTTCTCAAATTCCTTATTTTGTTATTTCCTTCATGTTTAAAGAACTTTCTTCAGCTATTCTCTTAGGGTAGGTATGCTGGTGACAAATTCTCTTAGTTTTCCTTCATTTGAAAATGTCATGTTTACCTCTTCACTACTGAAGGATGTAAGATTCTGTGTTGACAGTTCTTTGATGTGTCTTGGTGTGGATTTCCTTGGTTGATCTTATTTGGGGTTTGTGTAGCTTCTGGAATCTCTAGGTTTAGGTCTTTTGCCAAGTTTGAGTTGTTTTCAGCCATTATTTATTTGAGCCCTGATATCTTTTTTCTTTTCTTGCAGTATTTCCATTCTCTTGTTACTGCCAGTGGGGATAGAAATCTAGTCTCCTCACATGGTCTCCACTGACAGCATGGTGGTGAAGGCTCCTTGTGATGGAGTAGGAATGAAGGTCTTGGCTCTCAGGTTTCTCTGACATCACCTTGGGTGGTGGACTGGGGGCTGGGAGCACGTTGTTACAGCCTTATGATGTTGGAAGTCTAGGCTCCCCACTTGGCCTTTGCTAATATTGGTAGGGATGGGTCCATAGTGTTTTCTGCATTGTTTGGCTGGAGTAAAGCCGATATTGTTTAAAAGTTTACTGACTTCAGAGGCTACTCTTCCTGGTCCTTTGGTTAAAGAAAGAAGGCTTTTGTTCAGGCTTTTTTTAGTCTGAACCCATTGACGTGTCTGGTTGCCAGCTTCTCTAACACCCAGTTTGGGATACATGAGGCCAAAAGAAAACCCAGGAAATTCATCACCATGTTGGTTCTTAGGTCAATGTTTCTAGCTGGTCTTCCTTTTTTTCTCTATCTTTGAGAGTCCTCTTATTTTTTCTATTAGTGTATGTGGGTATGTATGTTGAGAAATAAGGAAAAGTACATCTACTCCATCTTCCTGGAACTGGAAATGAGAATGTACTGATTGGTTTCTGAATGTGAAACCAACCTTGCATTCCTGAGATAATCCCCACTTTGTCATAATTTATCTTTTTATATGGATAATACAGTCCTCAATTTAGAGTTAATTATGCCACATAATTGAGGCAGGATTTTTCTGTGTAATCTACCCAAACTCAATGAATTCAAAGTGCTATCAGCCAGATGGCAGGAAGAGGCACTATCCTAAGCCCTGTGTGAACATCAGACACCTACTTTTAATCCTTCCAGATGGTTCTTTCACAAAATGCTAATTGTTATCAACAGATGAATGGGTAAACAAATTGTGATACATGCATAAAATGGAACACAACTCAGCAATTTTTAAACAATGAACTATTGATAAGATTGATAGGTGCTACAATGTGGATAAATCTCAAAATAACTTTGCTTGGTGAAAAAATCCATACCACAACAAATATATACTCTTCTATTATATAAAATTCTTTAACTTATGGTGGCAGAAACCAGAAGCACAGATGGCTGTCTGTGGATATGGGTACAAGAGGGAGAGATTACAAAGGGGAATGAAGACGCTTTGGGGATAATGTGTATGATCACTATTTTGATTATGGTGATGGTTCATAAGTGTATACAAATGTTGACAGAGTTGTACATGTACATTTAAAATATGCATTTTATGTTGATTATGCTGTCTGACATCAAACTGTTAAAGCTGTTAAAAAAGGATAACCCCAAATGTTATGGCTCTCTTGCCATTAATCCCTTCTCTTCATTTAACTTAGAATTCTAATTTCAAGTAGCCTTTTTTTCACTGACTATAGGTACTTGAGACCCTCAAATTCTCCTCTGAATCTGATTTGTCATCCTGTTGATTCCCTCATTAACAAGTTAGGCATGTGCTGACTGTGTACTTGAAGGAGAATTATGTTGTTATCAGTTTGCAAGTTATCCTTTGACAACATTTACACCCATAAAAGTAACTTTATTTAAAATACCCATACAAATTCTTCAAAAGAAAATATCTATAGACTTAAGTCTATATATATATATATCTATATTCTTCTATCCGCCTTCCTCTACCACTGAACATACAGAAGCACTTGTTTTATAATTAGATTTTTGACATGTTGAGGATTCTTAGTACACTCTGAACTTAGAACAATATTTCATGATGTAAGGCATTATGTGAAAATGAAGATGAGACACAGGAACACCTGTATATTTCAAGACAAATATTAAGATCTGTCTGGGAATTTGAGGAGATGGTGCAGAGTGCAGGAAAACAGTATAAGACAAAAAGTACATGGTCTTTAAAAGGAAGTACATATGAAAAATTGAGGGTATTGGTGACTTGTACTTCAGTATTTGGACTCATATATAACTGTCACAAGAGTAATTATCTCTTTGTTATGCACTCAGAGGAATAAGCCAGATGTCAAAATAATGGACAGAGATGCTGTATGGAGGAAAGGGACTAAAAAGAAAACTGGACAAGAGAGAGAAAGTAAAAGAGGGTTTGGATAAATGTATTTATGTTGACTTACCATTAAAGTTAGGGAACAACCTTTTGAAGCAAGAAAGCTCTCAGCAATTCAGCTGAGGACCACGGTTGTCTGAGAAAACACAAGCAAGAAAGGATTCTGTGAGGTGTGCAGTCTCCCCTCCCCAGGGCTGCTGCTCCTCCAGACCTCCTAAACATACCCCCAAGGGGTATGTTTTAGCAGACATGCTAAAAAGTATTCTAAAGGGGCAGACCTGAATTGAAGTTTCCAACTGACCTGGCTTAGTTTCCAGCATCTGGCACCCTATTCATGAAAAAATTATAGGCCTAGGTGGAATTTCCTTCTTTCAAAGATGATTTATGAGCAAGAAATGTTCAACATCAGATCTGTATGTAAATATTACCCTCACATCTATTGTTGCTACTCCCTTGGGAGAGGGGGGAAGTAATAAATGTAAAAATAAAAAGTACATTTCAATTGCAATTATACCTTAATAAAGCTAGAAAAAAATAAATCTAATATCATGAATAAAGGCTACTTGCTTTTTTTTTTTTTGCAGTATGCGGGCCTCTCACTGTTGTGGCCTCTCCCTTTGCGGAGCACAGGATCCAGACGCACAGGCTCAGCAGCCATGGCTCACAGGCCTAGCCACTCCGCGGCATGTGGGATCTTCCTGGACTGGGGCACGAACCTGTGTCCCCTGCATCGACAGGCAGACTCTCAACCACTGCACCACCAGGGAAGCCCAACTTGCTTTTTAATATATAGTAAAAATATATTTCAAGATAAGAATTGTTCCAAGCATAAGAAAAAAATCCAAATGATTATAATCTAAAATGTCAAAGAAATTAAAGAAAAAATGGAACACAGAGAAAAAAAAGGAGCTCAAGGAAGAGATGTTTAAAATTAAAGAAAATACAAGTTAATAAGAAAAGGTTAAAAGTGAGTTGGAAGGTTTGATGAGAGAAGAAATTTAAGAGAGCATAGCACTATTACATTAATTAAAACTACATTAGAAGGAGCAAGAATAAAAATAGAGACTGCTGGAAACAGATTCAATGCAAAAACAGCTTTAAAAAGATCACATAAACAAAATGGAAAACTAGAAAAAGTTCTTGAGAGAATAAAGTATGTAGGAATGAAGATTAAGAAAATTCAACATGTCTGTAATTGGGTTTTCTGAAAGACAAAAGGGAAAAATATTTGAAGTTCTGGTGGTGTTGGGACTTCAAGGATAAAAATGTGAGAAAAAAAAAAAAGCCAAGTTGCCTAGAAGAAAGAAAATACATTGACCTCATAATTCCCCAAGTAATTATTTTCAGTGGCAGAATATAGTGGAGAAATATGTTGCTGATTCTGAGAAGAAAAAACCTGAGACTCCAAATATTAACAGGTTAATTAATATTAATCAGTTAAGATTAAATGTCTATTATTTGTCTAATCTTTCATGATGTAAGAAAAGTTGATACTAAAATTTATGAATTAATAAAGATGTTGGCATATATATGTATAATACACACACATACACACAAAGTTAATCACTAAAAGAAATAAAAAGAGACAATAAAACTTTTAAATTACTAGGAGAAAAATAAATACAACCTCCCCACACGTACCACTCACCTAAACACACACACACACACACACACACACAAACACACTCAAAGCAAACCAAATGTTAAATTTTGCAAATATATCAAGCATATGTGCTACAGCTATACATATAAAATTTGTTAAAAGACATAATTTCTTTGTTAGATCCAAAAGCTAATTCAATTACATGCCAAAGTAAGAGATACATTAAAATTTACACAGCTTGAAATTAGAAGTTGAAGATAAATCATGCTGTGGCGCTTCCGGGAAGATGGCGGAAGAGTAAGACACGGAGATCACCTTGCTCCCCACAGATACACCAGAAATACATCTACACGTGGAACAACTCCTACAGAACACCTACTGAACGCTGGCAGAAGACCTCAGACCTCCCAAAAGGTGCGTGAGGAGAGGGGATTAAGAGAGCTGCTTAAAGGAGCTCCAGAGACGGGCGTGAGCCACGGCTAAAAGCGCAGATCCCAGAGACGGACATGAGATGCTAAGGCTGCTGCTGTCGCCACCAAGAAGTCTGTGTGCAAGCACAGGTCACTATCCACACCCCGCTTCCGGGGAGCCTGTGCAGCCCGCCACTGCCAGGGTCCCGGGATCCAGGGACGACTCCTCCAGGAGAATGCATGGCGCGCCTCAGGCTGGTGCAACGTCACACCGGCCTCTGCCGCTGCAGGCTCGCCCCACACTCCGTGCCCCTCACTCCCCATGGCCTGAGTGAGCCAGAGACCCCGAATCAGCGGCTCCTTTAACCCCGTCCTGTCTGAGCGAAGAACAGATGCCCTCCGGCGACCTACACCCAGAGGTGGGGCCAAATCCAAAGCTGAGCCCCTGGAACCTATGAGAACAAAGAAGAGAAAGGGAAATATCTCCCAGCAGCCTCAGAAGCAGCGGACTAAAGCTCCACAATTAACTTGATGTACCCTGCATCTGTGGAATACGTGAATAGACAACGAATCATCCCAAATTAAGAAGGTGGACTTTGAGAGCAAGATTTATGATTTTTTCCCCTTTTCCTCTTTTTGTGAGGGTGTATGTGTATGCTTCTGTGTGAGATTTTGTCTAAATAGCTTTTCTTCCACAATTTGTCCTAGGGTTCTATCCGTCCATTTTGTTTGTTTGTTTGTTTGTTTTTGTTTTATTTTTCTCTTAATAACTATTTTTTATTTTAATAACTTTATTATATTTTATCTTACTTTATTTCATTTTACTTTATCTTCTTTTTTTCCTTCCTTCCTCCCTCCCACCCTCCCTCCCTCCCTCCTTTTTTCTTTCTTTCTTTCTACTTCTACTAATTCTTTCTTTCTACTTTTTGTCCCTTTTATTCTGAGCCATGTGGATGAAAAGCTCTTGGTGCTGCAACCAGGAGTCAGTGCTGTGCCTCTGAGGTGGGAGAGCCAACTTCAGGACACTGTTCCACAAGAGACCTCCCAGCTCCACATAATATAAAATGGCAAAAATCTCCCAGAGATCTCCATCTCAACACCAGCACCCAGCTTCACTCAACAACCAGCAAGCTACAGTGCTGGACATCCTATGCCAAACAACTAGCAAGACAGGAACACAACCCCACCCATTAGCAGAGAGGCTGCCTAAAATCATAATAAGTCCACAGACACCTCAAATCACACCACCAGACATGGACCAGCCCACCAAAAAGGCAAGATCCAGCCTCATCCACCAGGAAACAGGCACTAGTCCCCTCCACCAGGAAGCCTACACAACCCACTGAACCAACCTTAGCCATTGGGGACAGACAACAAAAACAACAGGAATTACGAACCTGCAGCCTGCAAAAAGGAGACCCCAAACACAGTAAGATAAGCAAAATGAGAAGACAGAAAAACACACAGCAGTTGAAGGAGCAAGATAAAAACCCACCAGACCTAACAAATGAAGAGGAAATAGGCAGCCTACCTGAAAAAGAATTCAGAATAATGATAGTAAAGATGATCCAAAATCTTGGAAATAGAATAGACAAAATGCAAGAAAAATTTAACAAGGACCTAGAAGAACTAAAGATGAAAGAAACAATGATGAACAACACAATAAATGAAATTAAAAATACTCTAGATGGGATCAATAGCGGAATAACTGAGGCAGAAGAACGGATAAGTGACCTGGAAGATAAAATAGTGGAAATAACTATGGCAGACCAGAATAAAGAAAAAAAAATGAAAAGAACTGAGGACAATCTCAGAGACCTCTGGGACAACATTAAATGCACCAACATTCGAATTATAGGGGTTCCAGAAGAAGAAGAGAAAAAGAAAGGGACTGAGAAAATATTTGAAGAGATTATACTTGAAAACTTCACTAATATGGCAAAGGAAATAGTCAATCAAGTCCAGGAAGCACAGACAGTCCCATATAGGATAAATCCAAGGAGAAATACGCCAAGACATATATTAATCAAACTGTCAAAAATTAAATACAAAAAAGACATATTAAAAAGCAGCAAGGGAGAAACAACAAATAACACAAAAGGGAATCCCCATAAGGTGATATCCCCATAAGCTGAACTTTCAGCAGAAACTCTGCAAGCCAGAAGGGACTGGCAGGGCATATTTAAAGTGATGAAGGAGAAAAACCTGCAATGAAGATTACTCTACCCAGCAAGGATCTCATTCAGATATGATGGAGAAATTAAAACCTTTACAGACAAGCAAAAGCTGAGAGAGTTCAGCACCACCAAGCCAGCTTTAAAACAACTGCTAAAGGAACATCTCTAGACAAGAAACACAGGAGAAGGAAAAGACCTACAATAACAAAACCAAAACAATTAACAAAATGGGAATAGGAACATACATGTTGATAATTACCTTAAATGTAAAAGGACTAAGTGCTCCCACCAAAAGACACAGATTGGCTGAATGGATACAAAAATAAGACCCATATATTTGCTGTCTACAAGATACCCACTTCAGACCTAGAGACACATACAGACTGAAAGCAAGGGGATGCAAAAAGATATTTCATGCAAATGGAAACAAAGAAAGCTGGAGTAGAAATTCTCATATCAGACAAAATAGACTTTAAAATAAATACTTTTAGAAGAGACAAAGAAGGACACTACATAATGAAGAGACAAAGAAGGACACTACATAATGATCAAGGGATCAATCCAAGAAGAAGATATAACAATTGTAAATATTTATGCACCCAACATAGGAGCACCTCAATACATAAGGCAAATACTAACAGCCATAAAAGGGGAAATTGACAGTAACACATTCATAGCAGGGGACTTTAACACCTCACTTTCACCAATGGACAGATCATCCAAAATGAAAATAAATAAGGAAACACAAGCTTTAAATGATACATTAAACAAGATGGATTAATTGATATTTATAGGACACTCCATCCAAAAACAACAGAATACACATTTTTCTCAAGTGCTCATGGAACATTCTCAAGGATAGGCCATATCTTGGGCCACAAATCAAGCCTTGGTAAATTTAAGAAAACTGAAATTATATCAAATATCTTTTCTGACAACAACGCTATGAGACTGGATATCAATTACAGGAAAAGATCTGTAAAAAATACAAACACATGGAGGCTAAACAATACACTACTTAATAACGAAGTGATCACTGAAGAAATCAAAGAGGAAATAAAAAAATACCTAGAAACAAATGATAATGGAGACACGACGACCCAAAATCTATGGGATGCAGCAAAAGCAGTTCTAAGAGAGAAGTTTATAGCAACAGAATCCTACCTTAAGGAAAAGGAAACATCTTGATTGAACAACCTAACCTTGCACCTAAAGCAATTAGAGAAAGAAGAAGAAAGAACCCCAAAGTTAGCAGAAGGCAAGAAATCATAAAGATCATATCAGAAATAAATGAAAAAGAAATGAAGGAAACAATAGCAAAGATCAATAAAACTAAAAGCTGGTTCTTTGAGAAGATAAACAAAATTGATAAACCATTAGCCAGACTCATCAAGAAAACAAGGGAGAAGACTCAAATCAATAGAATTAGAAATGAAAAAGGAGAAGTAACAACTGACACTGCAGAAATATAAAAAGATCATGAGAGATTACTACAAGCAACTCTATGCCAATAAAATGGACAACCTGGAAGAAATGGACAAATTCTTAGAAATGCACAACCTGCCAAAACTGAATCAGGAAGAAATAGAAAATATGAACAGACCAATCACAAGCACTGGGATTAAAACTGTGATTAAAAATCCTCCAAAAAAAACCCCAGGACCACTTGGCTTCACAGGCGAATTCTATCAAACATTTAGAGAAGAGCTAACACCTATCCTTCTCAAACTCTTCCAAAATATAGCAGAGAGAGGAACACTCCCAAACTCATTCTACGAGGCCACCATCATCCTGATATCCAAAACCAGACAAGGATGTCACAAAGAAAGAAAACTACAGGCCAATATCACTGATGAACATAGATGCAAAAATCCTCAACAAAATACTAGCAAACAGAATCCAACAGCAAAGTAAACGGATCATACACCATGATCAAGTGGGGTTTATCCAGGAATGCAAGGATTCTTCAATATACGCAAATCAATCAACGTGATACACCATATTAACAAATTGAAGGAGAAAAACCATATGATCATTTCAATAGATGCAGAGAAAGCTTTTGACAAAATTCAACACCCATTTACGATACAAACCCTGCAGAAAGTAGGCATAGAGGGAACTTTCCTCAACATAATAAAGGCCATATATGACAAACCCACAGCCAACATCATCCTCAGTGGTGAAAAACTGAAAGCATTTCCACTAAGATCAGGAAGAAGACAAGGTTGCCCACTCTCACCACTCTTATTCAACATAGTTTTGGAAGTTTTAGCCACAGGAATCAGAGAAGAAAAGGAAATAAAAGCAATCCAAATCAGAAAAGAAGAAGTAAAGCTGTCACTGTTTGCAGATGACATGATACTATACATAGAGAATCCTAACGATGCTACCAGAAAGCTACTAGAGCTAATCAATGAATTTGGTAAAGTAGCAGGATACAAAATTAATGCACAGAAATCTCTTGCATTCCTATACACTAATGATGAAAAATCTGAAAGTGAAATCAAGAAAACACTCCCATTTACCATTGCAACAAAAAGAATAAAATATCTAGGAATAAACCTACCTAAGGAGACGAAAGACCTGTATGCAGAAAATTATAAGACACTGATGAAAGATATTAAAGATGACACAAATAGATGGAAAGATATACCATGTTCTTGGATTGGAAGAATCAACATTGTGAAAATGACTCTACTACCCAAAGCAATCTACAGATTCAATGCAATCCCTATCAAACTACCACTGGCATTTTTCACAGAACTAGAACAAAAAATTTCGCAATTTGTATGGAAGCACAAAAGACCCCGAATAGCCAAAGCACTCTTGAGAACGAAAAACGGAGCTGGAGGAATCAGGCTCCCTGACTTCAGACTATACTACAAAGCTACAGTAATCAAGACAGTATGCTACTGGCACAAAAACAGAAAGATAGATCAATGGAACAGGATAGAAAGCCCAGAGATAAACCCACGCACATATGGACACCTTATCTTTGATAAAGGTGGCAGGAATGTACAGTGGAGAAAGGACAGCCTCTTCAATAAATGGTGCTGGGAAAACTGGACAGGTACATGTAAAAGTATGAGATTAGATCACTCCGTAACACCATACACAAAAATAAGCTCAAAATGGATTAAAGACCTAAATGTAAGGCCAGAAACTATCAAACTCTTAGAGGAAAACATAGGCAGAACACTCTAAATCATAGCAAGATCCTTTCTGACCCACCTCCTAGAGTAATGGAAATAAAAACAAAAATAAACAAATGGGACCTAATGAAACTGCAAAGCTTTTGCACAGCAAAGGAAACCATAAACAAGACCAAAAGACAGTCCTCAGAATGGGGGGAAATATTTGCAAATGAAGCAGCTGACAAAGGATTAATCTCCAAAATTTATAAGCAGCTCATGCAGCTCAATAACAAAAAAACAAATAACCCAATCCAAAAATGGGCAGAAGACCTAAATAGACATTTCTCCCAAGAAGAAATACAGATTGCCAACAAACACATGAAAAAATGCTCAACATCATTAATCATTAAAGAAATGCAAATCAAAACTACAATGAGATATCATCTCACACCAGTCAGAATGGCCATCATCAAAAAATCTAGAAACAATAAATGCTGGAGAGGGTGTGGAGAAAAGGGAACCCTCTTGCACTGTTGGTGGGAATGTAAATTGATACAGCCACTCTGGAGAACAGTATGGAGGTTCCTTAAAAAACTACAAATAGAACTACCATATGACCCAGCAATCCCACTACTGGGCATATACCCTGAGAAAACCATAATTCAAAAAGAGTCATGTAACAAAATGTTTATTGCAGCTCTATTTACAATAGCCTGGAGATGGAAACAATGTACGTGTCCATTATCAGATGAATGGATAAAGAAGACGTGGCACATATATACAATGGAATATCACTCAGCCTTAAAAAGAAACAAAATTGAGCTATTTGTAATGAGGTGGATAGACCTAGAGTCTGTCATGCAGAGTGAAGTAAGTCAGAAAGAGAAACACAAATACCATATGCTAACACATATATATGGAATTAAAAAAAAATGTCATGAAAAACCTAGGGGTAAGACAGGAATAAAGACGCAGACCTTCTAGAGAATGGACTTGAGGATATGGGGAGGGGGAAGGGTAAGCTCTGACAAAGCGTGAGAGAAGCATGGGCATATATACACTACCAAACGTAAGGTAGATAGCTTGTGGGAAGCAGCTGCATAGCACAGGGAGATCAGCTCGGTGCTTTGTGACCGCCTGGATGGGTGGGATAGGGAGTGTGGGAGGGAGGGAGACGCAAGAGGGAAGAGAAATGGGAACATATGTATATGTATAACTGATTCACTTTGTTATAAAGCAGAAACTAACACACCATTGTAAAGCAATTATACTCCAATAAGATGAAAAAAAAGATAAATCATGCTATTGGCATGAATGTTTGAATTTAAAACAAAGGACATTAAAATTTATAAATTAACTCATTTTTAATGATGCAGGATATATTCACAATAAAGATTAAAATCTCAGGGGCTTTCATGGACCAGATAATGTATCAACAAAACACAAAAGAAAAAACCTATTTAAAATACAAAAAGAAAAAAAAATGCACAAAAATAAAAGTATAAAAGGAAATGGTAACCTATTTCTTTCAGGACATCAGAAAGTACAAATACCTGCCAAAATAAGGAATATAGAGAATTTTTGAAATGCTATTAATAATCTGTATTATATGTGATATAAGTGTATGTACTATATATACATAAATTTCTGTATCTTACAGAAAAATATGTCTTCTTTTAAGCACCCATTCAACACTGAACTCATTAAACATTTATAAAAATTGACCACAAAGAAGCCACAAAAAAATTTTAAATAGATCACAAAAATAAAACTGGTACAGATCACATTCTGCACTTAAAACAAAAAGAAGAAATTAATGACACAGAAAAGAGAGGGTACCAAGATCATTCCTTGGGAGAAAGAATAATCTCTTCAACAAATGTAACTGGGACAGCTGGAATTGTTTCATACAAAAGAATAAACTTAGACCGCTAATTCACACCATACATAGAAATGAACTCAGAGTGGACTATCAGCCAAATGTAAGAGCTAAATTTATAAAAATCTTAGAAGAAAAATATAAGGATAAGTCTTCATTACCTTGGATTTGGCCATGGATTCTTAGATATGAGAATAAAAGCTTATGGAACAAAAGTAAAATAGATAAACTGAGCTTCATCAAAATTAAAAACTTCTGTGCATTATAGAACATTACCAAGAAAGTGAAAAGACAACAACAGAATGGGAGAAAATAATTGCAAATAATATATCTGTGAAAAGACTCTAGTATCAAGAAATTAAGAACTTGTACAACCCAGATAGAAGTATGGATCTACATAATGTAAAGCACCAGAAATGATAACTATGTGAGTAAATTTACAACATATTTTTCTTATTATCTAAATGCTTGTAAATATAATTTTCTGTTTGAATGAAAATAATTACAATGTAGTGTAGGGTTTATATTTTGTAAAAGTAAAATGTTTGGTAATATTATGAAAGAAAGAGAAGAGAAATAGAAGTATACTATTTAAAGTTCTTATACTGTATGTTAAGTGGTATAATATCTCTTGAAGGTCATTTTAAATATGCACATTATAAAGCTTAAAGCAACCACTAAAATAACAAAACAAAGCATTATAGTTAATAAACTGACAAAGAAGATAAAACAGAATCACCAAAAATAATTAATGCAAATGAAGTTAGAAAAAAGAGGAAAATGGAAACAAAGGACAGATATAACAGAGAGCAAATAACAAAATAGTATGTTTAAATCTAACTATCCCATCTCCATTAAATGTAAAGGATCTAAACACTCCAATTAAAAGACAAAATTGGGACTTCCCTCGTGGTGCAGTGGTAAAGAATCTGCCTGCCAATGCAGGGGACATGGGTTCAATCTGGGAAGATCCCACATGCCACAGAGCAACTAAGCCTGTGCATCACAAGTACTGAGACCATGTGCCAAGAAGCCCATGCTCTGCAACGAAGAGTAGTCCCTGCTCGCTGCAACTACAGAAAGCCCACACAGCAAAGAAGGCCCAAAGCAGCCAAAAAATACAAAAATTGAAGGCTGTTAGAATGGGTTAAAAAGAGCAATTCATCATATACATGTACTCAACTACATGTATATGATGCTTCCAAGAAATGCACTTTAAATATAACACAAATATATTAAAGCTAAAAGAAATGAAAAGATATCACATCAACACTAATCAAAAGGAAACTGGCGTAACTATATTAATATCAGAAAAAGTAGATTTCAGAGCAAAAAATATTGTCAAGGATATCAAGACCATTTCAGAATGATAAAGAGGCAATTTCATTAGGAGGACATGATAATCTTATACATATGTGCACCTAATAGCAGAGTTTCAAAACAAATGAGTTAAAAACTGAAAGAACATCAAAGAGAAATAGACAAATTCATAATTATAGTTGGAGTTTCAATACCTTCTCTCAACAAC